>NC_056729.1:1134436261-1134471261 GCF_019279795.1 Protopterus annectens | reverse complement strand
TTCTGGCTGTGCTGCTATCTGCCCAGACTCTGAGGTAATCATGTTGCCACCTTACAGCCACCCTAAGGCTCTTACAAAGGGTACCCAATTATACTCTGTAAAATTAATACTAACACAAATGGCAGAGTGTGACCAAAGCAGGACAGCTTTCAGGAGCAGCCACGGTGTCACTAAAACAAGTATAAGTACTCTCAAGGTGTTAAAAGTATTTTCTAAAGGACCAGCCACAATGAAAGGTATTAAAATATTTAATGATAAATAACAAAACAGAAAACAGGAGAGTACTGAATACAATAAACAACAGAGTTTCAACCACAGAGATATAAAAAGTAATGCAGTTGGGTAGTTTCTCACAGATTCGGAAAAAATACTAAACTATTCCCACTAAATGTCCCTGACTAACTAAAGAATTACTGTTCCCTGACTAATTACTAAAGCAAGGCAAACAATATGTTCTGAGAGTATTACCACGGTAAAAGCCAAATGATGTCTCTCCTTGTTTGTGTGGATATGTGAGATATATATCCTATCAGAAATCTTTCCTGTCAGGTTCCAAAGTGCATTTGCAAAAGGTTCCAATGAAACAGGATGCTAGCTAGAGGATAACATCACCTGAATTTGGTACAATACACACACACACAAAGCTTTGCTAAGATCTGTGGCAGCATCTAGAAGCTATAACACAATTTCAAACTTTCCACCCTTCCAGGGTTCTCTGATAAGTATACACATTTGATCAGTTACAATACAACCTAATATATACATGCATACAGTTTTTTTGTCCAACAGGATGTACTGTTGATGCATTTTTAACACACCTTTACAAATATAGCTTTAATTCAAACAATTGTACAAATCAGTGTGATAGCCAAATAACATAAAATTCCTTACAAAACTCCAGCTGGCAATGCTGGCATATGTACACGTATTGCCCTATTCTCCCTGGCACAGATGGCACACCTCATAACATCACAGAAACAATGATAATGGCTGTGTCGAAGTATAGGCTTCATGATGAAATTCAAAATATCATCTCCCTAAGTACAAACATTGGTTTCTGTCTGACTTTCTGTGATGTTTTCCTTGGCTCACAAAATACTGCAATTAAAAACAATAGCCAGTAATAGATGACTGGTGTAATTATAAGGTAGTGGCTAATAAACTCAGTGAAGGTTGTTACAGTAGGGAAAAAATAGAGATTAAAGCCAGATTGTAGATAACCTAAGAAATGTCTCACATTGTATCAAAGGTGGAGACTAAAGTAACACAGGAACATATCTCCAAAATGTATTTAAACTCTATATTCCTTAAAGTTGGATGCCTGGAGAATTTGGGCTGTTACAATTCTTTCCGGAGGGCAGATTGGTAACTGATGTCCTTCACAGTGTACACATCTAGTATACTACAATGGATGATGTCAAGCAGGAATTAAACTGCTGCTCAGACCCTTTATAGCTAAGCTGGATGTGGACTCTGTTTTCTGCCTACTCGCCATCTGTGAGTTATTCTGGACATTGCTGGGAATGTGTCTCCAGAGGAATTTTTATTTCAACAAAGGGATGCTGCCAGGCTGTGTGGTGGCCTGTGCCATATTTGAAAAATTTAGTACAGCCTTGAAATGAATCTGGAAGTCAATGGTTTGGGGACTAAGACTGGTACATTATCTGGGTGACCTTTTGTTAGAGGCTCAGGGCAAGGAAGAAGTGAAGGAAGGTGTGCATGTTTTTGTTCATCCGTGTAAAGAGTTGTACGTACCACTGATGGAAGATAAGCAGGAAAAGCCACCCAAAATATTAACATTTTTAGGGCAGGAAGTGGATGCTGGACTGGAGCTGTTTTATCAGTGGTGCATTGTTTCAGTGCTTAATGTTGTCACCTCACAGCTAGAGGTACTCCGGTTTAATTCTTGTCTGGGATGCCTTCTGTGCGGAGTCTGAATGTCCTCCTTGCATTTGCATGGGTTTCCTCCAGGTACTCTGGTTTCCTCCCATATTCCAAACATCTGTATCTGGAGAATTTTGCCCAAGGCCTCCACTGAAAATAGGTTCTGTCCAAGTCAAACTTTCCCAGTCAACAAATGATAAAATAAAAAAATAATAAATCTCCTGGAAATGAAGGTAGCTAAGATGAAAGACAGGATAGAAGGATTACTGATGAAGGGGAAGGTAAACATTAAAGGGGTGATGGAAATTCTGTGGCTATTGAAATTTGCGTGCTGGGCTATATCACCAGATGGAACCTTTTTACGGTCACTAGCAAATCTGTTGAGAGGCAAAAAATGTAAGCATGGTTGTGTTGGGGTTTCTAGGATAGCCAGGGAGGATATAGCTACATGGTTTGATTTCCTCCATTAGTTTAACTATTTGTCTTTTTGTGAGCAAGACTGGATGTCTTCTGAGGATTTGTTGCTATATAATGATGTACTGGGTGGGATAGGTATATCTTATTTATTTATTTCACATTTGTTTGCCAGGACAGTCCGACTGGTTCAACAGAACCCGTTTTCAGTGGAGGAGCGGGGAGAAATGCTCCAGATACAGACATATGTAACTATTTAAACATTGCACTTAAATTATCACAGTATGTTTGCATAAGAATAAAAAAAAGACAGTCTTATATTCCAGTTTGGTAGTTCAGTTGAATGGGTGCTCCAAAAATCAGAAAAATAAGCAAGTATCACATCACAATAGATAAAGTAAACAAAGGAGAAAAATCTCAGTAAGAGTACAAGTAATACAATTGTGATAGTACAAGTAAGACAGCTGAATGGAGATGTGGAGGAAGCTGAGCATAGGAGATGAAGTAGAAGTGAGATTAACCTGGAGTAGTGCAGGCACGCAGCCATGTGTTATTTAGATATTATTTTAATGAAGTTTTGAAGACTGCTAGGCTGGAATTTGATTTAGCAGCTAGCAGGAGAGAATTCCATACTTTTGTGAAAGAGTATGAGTAGACAAAGTATCCTGTTTTATTTATTTATTTATTTATTTTGAGGATTTAGAGATCGTTAGTAGTTTTTTGTCCTCTGATCTTAGGGTTCTATTTTGTTGGTAGGGTTTGACTAGGTTGCTTAGAGCTGGCAACACACAGGGTTTGTAGACTAAGTTATGCACAGTTTGTAGTTGGATATATAGTGGAGTTGGTTGGGGAGTTCAAGCCAAGAGAGTTTTTGTAGTGGTCTGCAATGATGTGTCTGGTATTTAGAGTTGGTGGCAAACTTTGGCACTTTGTTATAGCAATGTATAGATGCTTATTTCCAAGGTAGTTGGTTTGTGGAGCAGTGGCTGGAGTCCTGGCCACCGGAGAGGAGGCTGGATATTACCTTTTTAGAACTGATGCCTATTTGAGTTACTGCAGTGGATTGGCAGTAGGAGTTCCAGAACAGGAATGTGTTATTTTTATTGCGATAATTAACTGTAGTGCAGGTGTCGGTGAAGAGGTCAGCCAAGATGAGATTAGTGCAAGGGGTGTTGAGGAAGTTTGTGCTGTATTGTCTCAGGATTGATTTGTCATTTTCAGCTGAGTATATCCCAGAGCATATTAATGTCATTGCTGAGAGGCTGTCTAATTTTCAGTTAAACATGTTTTGATCAATGGTTTAGAAGCACAAGTGAAGCCAATAACCATGACAGGGGACAATTGCTATTTAGGTAAGTGCTGCTGACTGGTTAATTCAGCAATCCTGGGCTGCTTTGACCAGAAAATTGTAAAGGGTAGCTTAGTCTACATTTTGGGGCTTTATTTTATGCTTGCTGTGCAGTAAAATGTGTTGATCAGTGCATTTAGTGCTCAGGTATCTGGTGGCCTGGTAGAAATTGGGTAAGACAGTGATAATTATCAGGGTGCATTTGGTAGTAATTAGTGCTTTTGCCAGGTTGTCTGGTGCCAAGTATTTTATAAAGCACTAGTACATTTTATGGATATTGAAAATTTTTGAGAGGTTGGATAGTTTACTGGGTGATGCTAGGTTTCCGCTGAGAAAGCTGTGGTTGAGCATTTTGTTGAAAGGTTTGTATGTTATAGCACACAGTTATTTTCAGGATGTGTTGCAGGCTATCCTCTCAGTGATGATATATGTGGGTGCTTTCAAGTTAGCAAAGTGTTAGGGAACCTTAAAAAAAGGGATGTGTTTATTACTCATTACTCATTCGGGTGTTTTGACTTAGTTGAGTACATCCAAGACAGATCCAGAGGATAGAGGTCAGCAATAGCTGCTAGGTAGGACTGAAGATGCAGGTTTGTGTCTGGTGAAGTGGTTGGCAGGTTGTGAGGTCTGAGTTGGTATTTCAGTGGAAGGATGCATTGCTAGTGGCCGTAGGACAGTTTGTTAATATGATTAGGAAGGCATTAGCGAGTCAACCCTAGCTGATTTAGGATAACCATCTCATTCTTTTGGAATAGGTAGAGTTTCTGATTTAGCAGCAGAAAACAAATCAAGTGAGGTCATAAAAAGGGTGGGGGCATATGCTTCTAATGCTTTTGACTCATACATTTGGTAATTGGGGCTTGGTTTAGAAAGGGGGTGGTTGGAGTTGTGCGTGTTCATCAATTTACCATTGTTTTCCACGTATAATGATAATAATCATTTTGCGGCATTCATATGTCTGTTGGTTGTCTCATTCTGTAGCAGTAATACTTGAAGGTGTCCTTTTGGGTCTTGATATTGATTTGTGGAAGGTCTGCTGATGATGCTACAGAGGTTTGTGCTGGAGCGAGTTGATGTGTAAGGCTTTTGTGTTACAGGCAGAGTGTGGTAGTCCTTAGTTTTTGGTCATATGTTTGGGGAGTAATGATTCCTGAGTAGTATCTAAGTGTAGGTTTCTCTAATGAATTGTTAGCCACATTAGATTAATTAAACAGATGTTACTGGGTTTAAGAGTAGTATGGTCAGTGATAATATCCAGGTTGGTATAGAGGTTTGCTGTTATTTTTGAGGTGGTAGAGGCAGCAAGGAAGTTTATAAATCACAGGATAACACTGATTGCACATCATTAGTATTTTCAGTATTAAAGCATTGACGTTTAGGGACAAGGCTGCTGTTTGTTTCAGAATGGATGGAGTTCATCTGATTAATGTGTGACTAGACTTATTTAATGTGAATGTATCCATATTTTTTAATGAATCATTGGGTATAGGAAAAAAGGGGAAGGAAGGTGGGGAAAAGCCTGTTTGGGCCACCTGGTGGGTAGAAGAAGTAGTCTCGCTGTCTGGATAGATGGGAAGCTCCTTTTTTCCCCTGACTTCCTTCCTGATGGCAGTCTGAATGAACAGTGATGTCATGCTGCTGTCATAAGTTGTATTTATTTAAGTGAACAGAGGATTACTGCTGTGTGTAGTTTATTATAATTATTGAGGAAAGCATTCTACCATAATGCCTTTACATGTCAATAGTTAATATGGATTAACATTTTTCCCAATATCTTATCTGGTAGTTGGTCTGCAATGTTTTGTTTATTATGTATTTAATTCTTGCAATAAATTGGTGTCATGGTCTGTTATGGTGAATTTATTGTGTTGGGCATGTGTTCTGGGACAAAGTGAGCTTGCCCTGGCAGACTGTTTTGTCATAGAGCTGTATGCTATTGTTAGTCTAGCTGTAGTGTCTTGGTGAGGTAGGATGTAGTTGCTTATCAGTTATGTTGGTTTACAGGGCGTGAGCTAAAGAATGCAGGAAGTGGTAAGGGAGTATTTATGTTATGTTTGTAAGGTTCTTGGCCTCTTTTGGCATTGGAGTTAGGAGCTTATTCACCCTCATTCCCTCTTACTGGGATGCTGTTTGGGGGGTGGAAGTGGTCATATTGATTTACAGTTATTTACATTAATTTGTCTCGTGGTTGCTCTGCAATGTTCTGTTTGTTATATGTTTAATTATTGCATTAAAATGGCAGCAACATCTATGAATGCACTGTTTTTAGTGAGGCCCAGGAAAGTTTTTTCTTTTTTTTTTTTAGGCTGGGTGGTCATGGTATTTTCATAAGATACAAATTCCATCAGAATGTGACACTTACCTTCCACAAAGAAAAATAGAAGCATTCTTATCCTTTTATATCTTAAATTACAAAATATAGTTCCAGGAATCTCAATTTTATATTTTGTATAAACATCGAAGTTACATGTTTGTTTTGTTCTAGTCAGGCATCTTTTATTAATTTATATTAAATTATTTTCATAAAATTGGCATATTTACTCTTTACTATTATTATTGTATATTAATTTCTTTTTACCTGTTGGAATGTTCTTTTGGGATGTGATAAATGTACTTCCCTTAGTAGGATGCTCTTTCCCAAATAGCTTTATTTAAATGTGAAAAGCCATAACTTTTCACTACATTGCCAAAGTCTTGACTAGCCGATTAATACTTTGCTTAACTCATTCAATCCTGAACAACAGGGTGCTAACTAATCCTCTTGCTTCCTGCTGTCTTCTAAGCTAGAAAACTACTTGCTTCCTGAAAACGTTTCTCAAAAATCTTCTACTGACAGCACACTTTATAAGATTTGCAGTATCTGATAAATTATATGAGTTACAAAAAATTTAAAATTTGAAAGCTGTTCAGTAGGCAATGAACTATACATTGGTATTAGTATCAAAGCTCTTTCTGTAGGTGTTGATTTTATACTGCAGACATAGGAAACTCTTATTTTATTTGCTAAAAATAATGACTGATATTGTCAAACAAAGGGTTATATCTCTGTAAGCATGCAAGATATATTCAATTATTCATCTGTTTGGAAGCTTTCTGATGAGTTATGATAAGAAGGGTGTGACATATTGTTATTTTTAAGATACTGCAGAATCTATGCAAATTATGCATGTCATAGTTTCATAAAATTTCAAAAAATTGTTAATCTACAAAACCATGTATGCTAGCATCATTCTGTCCTTTAATGTTTTGTGTAAGAGGATTTATTTTGTTTACCTGTAGATTACACAGCTTTTATGAAATTATTGCAACTATAAACATCTAAGTAATACTAATAAATGTTTTACTATAAAAGTATTTCTGTCTCAAAACTTCTCAGCATTAACCACCCTGTTTTACTGTCATTGCTGTCCTAAAACCAATGTTGTATATACCACCACTAGGATGATATGATTATACTCTATTTTTGCATTAATATAAATATTAAAAATAACTCATTTTTCATAACTTTTTTGGACACTATCCTTAATAACTCTAGCACTGTACATCTCATGCTGACCTGTTCACTATGGATGCCTAGCAAATTGTACCACTGTATAGATTTCAACTTGCTACCTTAGCTTTATAAATCTTTTCCATGACTTCAGAAATTCATCTTTAAAACATTGACTAATGTACTTGTTTCAGAAGTATTGGGAAGTCTGCTGTAAAGATGAATATACTCTTACAGGATACACAGGAACTTCACTTTTCTGACGAGTATACTCTTTTAGGAAGCAGTGAGTTAACTAAGTACTTGTGTAACTGACCATTCTTGTTTTCCATTTAAATCTGTTTTAAAATCTCTCTGGGAACCTTATTCTGGTTTATCCACTTTGAAAGCACTTTTATATAAGGTATTGTTCATTACCCCAATAATCCAAATTCTTTTCTAATGCAAATTTCTGAAGTTTAATTCAGAATGCCAAAACTGTGTCTTCAAAATCTTTTTTAAACTATTTTTATTAAATTAATATATACGATATTTAGATAAAGGGAGATGATCTGTTTACAAGTAATAATATTCTACAATATCAACACATTTCTGGAGGTGCATTAAAGTTCCCAGCAGTAGTCAAAAGACCGTTCTACCATGACATGCCCATTTGTTTTTCAGAATCATGCTAGCCACAATGAGGTAAGACCACATTTTGGCTGCTTTGCATATCAGGTAGTCTGAATGAATTTTGAAGCTCAATTATTACTGGTTGATTTGTACATTGTGGTGGTAACCTGCTTCTTATGTTCTCCCACCACCAGGCCCCCATAGTAACTTTGTTGACATTATGGTGCTTTACAGATGAATCCCAGCTAGTGTAGGGTATTCCCCATAATCCCTGACCCTTATTTTGCTGTCAGTGCCATTATGACACTTTAACAGTAAGCCCTGGTATCTAGTGGTTGCACCCACCATTTTCATGTTTGGCGGTTGAGCATGGCCTTTTGACCATAGACTGTGTTCATGACACAAGACATGGTGGGGATGCCCATGCTGATCTACAAAGCCGAGTGCATTCTTCAATCGCTTATCCTTGTAGATGCCTTTCTGGAGGTAGTTCCCAGGAGAGAGAACATGGCCCTGGTATGCCTCATTAGCATTCAGTTTAGCCACTGAGCTAGCCCTTCACAATACTGCACGTCTTCCTGGCGAATGTCCATGCAGCATTGTCTAAGCGTGGTTGATGAATCAGAGAAAGGTACCGTGACATGTACATTTATATGTGCAAATCACAGTACTTTCATGAATTCAGAGCACTATGTTCTCAAACTGATAGTTAGTAATAGTTAGCAACTTTGATTTATATCATATATCAAAAATAACACTTCTAAATTATTCCAGCTTCCAAAATTCTAAGTACAATTTACAGATCTTAATCTTATTGCATCTTTCCTCTTTTTTGTTTACATAAAATTGCTACTGCTTTAAAAAATTACTAAAGAAAGGTACATCATCAGATTTCTGTTTTTGTTACTTCCACCTTTAGTCATTGCCTGTGCAGCTACTAGCCTAAAAGTGTAGAAGGCACAGAAACCTTGCACTGCCCAGGCACTCTCTTCCACTTTAAACTATGTCTCGGTTACTATTCGGATAACTATATTGTTGAGTGTGAGGAGCGTTTGGAGGGAGTGTAGTTTTTTATTTAGGCTCCTGGCATAGAGCAGTAACACCTTGAGGTTTAGTTCAGTTATTTTTGCTATTTTGGTAGGACTGTCAATTTGGCATTGCCAAAAAAGGTACTATGGGGTGGATAAAGTTTTAGTCAGTATTGAAAAGCCTACTTGGGAATGGTGCAGACCCTCACTGGCAAAGCAACATGGTGTGTGGACCATGGATTTCCTTGTTGACAAATATCGGTTCCCCTTAGAATGACACCAAAGACAGAAAGCCAGTTGTTGAAATCGATCATTTTTGTTCATGTCTTGGCATCACTCTCACTAATGGTAATATGCTGCTCAATCTCAGGCTCATACTAGCCTGAGTCTAAAAGCTTCATAATGTTTCTTTTCATATAGTCTAGGGATTTTCATCTCAGGTCATTCACACCTACATGGACTATGATGGAATTATACTGGCACCTGTGGAGTAATGACTTGAGTGCATGCAGGATTTGGCTCCAGATAAAAAACTAACAGTTATCTTCTCCTTGTTACCGTACAGGGTACTGATAATGCATGTAAACATGTAAACATGTACAATGTATAGCAGCATAGAACCCCCCCCCCCCCAGAAAATGAAATAATGAGCTCTCTGGTCAATACACTATGAATCATTTTGTATGCTTCCCAACTCAGATAGACTAGTCAAACTCCTCCTGCCACAAG
Organism: Protopterus annectens; assembly: GCF_019279795.1. Classification (NCBI taxonomy): domain Eukaryota; kingdom Metazoa; phylum Chordata; order Ceratodontiformes; family Protopteridae; genus Protopterus; species Protopterus annectens. The sequence goes on along the minus strand of NC_056729.1, from coordinate 1,134,461,756 downwards.
ATGAATAAACCCACCTGGGGATTCAATAAACTCTCTTTAGGCTTAGAGCAAAGCCTACATAGAGTTTACATGTTTGGGCAATACACAGCAATGCTAATTGCATATGCATGTCACACATTGTGCTTACACGAAGATAAGCATGGTTTCATAGCCAGCAACAATTTTGCCGGCCAGGAAACTGTGTAAAGCACCATGAACAGCTGCAGACATGCATACCTGTTTACCTATGAACAAATTAGTTATACGAGATGGCACAGACAGACACAATGACTACCAAGGTTTGATATAAGGCAATGTATAAAGTTCTAACACATTATGTGAAAGTGTAGTCAGTGCTGAGTACTGTGTAAACCAGTTTTAGGCATACTGAATAAAAGTTTTTTTAGCAATCAGCAAGGGTGCATAGACTGCATTATACAGACTTATTCAGGGGAAGTGTGTGTGTGTGTGTGTGTGTGTGTGTGTGTGTGTGTGTGTGTGTGTGTGTGTGTGTGTGTGTGTGTGTGTGTGTGTGTGTGTGTGTGTGTGTGTATGTGTGTTGAAAAGGGACACATACATGAACTGTAGGTATGAGCACAAGGGAAGAGGACAGGTGAAACATGGTAATGTACAGCAGATGAGGGCATATCAATGTACATACACCACAAAGACAAGACAGTTGTAGCATGAGCAATAATAACATATCTACATGATACAGTACGTACTGTTGTTTACACCTCCTGTGTGGGTATAGTCATAACAAATATGCACTGTCACACAAGGTGACATATCAGTGGAGAAGATATTTTTGTGATATAGGCATCCTGACATGATCACTGGAGAGGACATTTATCAAGGTCGGTATATAAAATGGGGGTATGTGTATAATTTGAAGTTGTGCAAATGAGTTGCTTGAATAGGAATGTAATGTCAGAATAGATCTCGACCAAGCAGGTCACATAGCAACAGGCTCATATACAACAGAAACACACACAATAATGGACAATATCAGAATAATACCACCATTAATCTGTGTCATTGACATAAAATATATGGTTCTGCAAGAACAAACTTGTACATCTGTCATGATTTGTCAATAATCTATAAGGGGAACCAAACACACCTTCCTCAAACATTAACAGCTTTTGGAGGTGTTAAGAGAGACACTGTTACACCTGTAGTTTAAATTACAAGCAATCCTGGCTAATTGACAGGTTTGCATGGCATATATTTGCCACAATCCACACTTTCACGAATGTAACCCATGCCATCAATGTTGTCGATCAGCTATGTGTTTAATGTATGCATTAATGGAACACGTATCACGCATGCATCTTGAATAACTCATTGAAGGGAGTTCTGCACTGACAATGCCTAATGGTTATGCATCAAGAAGAATACTTAAATATCACAGATAAGATGTATGGGAGCTCACTGTGGCAAAATGATGCACTTCAGTAACTCATCCCTGGAAGATGTTTTGGGAGATACATGCAAAAGGGTACATTGTATTGAATTATTGCTGTAATGAGGAATGAGAACAACTGGACTATAATGTCCTATGATGTGAATGCCCGGAGCATACTCAAGAGTTATGATACAGCCAAGGGATTAGTGACCACTTTGGGCACATGCTGGTGAACATTCTGGAAACCTTCTACCTGAGTACACAGGTCACATACCACTTGGTCTGCTGTCTATATTGTAATAGTTTGTGTATTTGCTTTCTTAAAGGAAGTACTCCCCCCATGACTTTTGTTCATCTACTTTGTCTGAATGGCTCTGCAGCAATCCTCTGTGTGTTAATACTCTCTGCATTATATTAATATAAATCTTGGATTCAATTATTGTCCACAATTTGCCGTCCTCCACAAAGATGATTAGACAAAAGATGCGTAAGTTAGCCTCCACTTCTGAGGCTTAAATACTGAACAGGAAAGTGCCTAGTACAGAATCCTAAGGTACAGGCCTATTCACTGGGCTCTAGATAGAGGTGACTTAACACACTTTGACATTATCTGTCACATATGTGATCCAGTTGCCTACCCACTTGGTAACGTAGGTGTTCATGCCCACTTGAGGCAATTTCTTAGTGTGGATTTGTATCAGATGCCTTGGCCGGGTCAAGTTATGCAGGATGACAGTGTTTTCCTCATGCATGCACTTGGTGACCTTGTTGAAGACATTAAACAGATATAACAGACATGACATAGCCTTAACAAATCAGTCATGGGTTTGGCACACAGTTGGAAGATTACCTGTGCCCTATTTAATAAGGTCCATGATGACTCATTGGTCTGCCTCACAGATGAGGAGAGACAGAAGTATAGGTCTACAATTCCTTTCATCAGGTGATGGTCCACCCCATCAGATGGATGCATGTTGCTGTATACCCATCTATGAGAACATAGGCTGTCTGGAGGCTGTATTGAAGTAGTGATTCAACTTTGTCTGCTAGGTCAAGTTTTAATGCATGCTAAAGGCAGCCTGTGATGTCAGGACCACTGATTCTGTGTTATTAGCCATAGAGAGTGCACAGATGAGCTGCCCTCCCGAGAATAAAAACTGAGTAATGTTTGCATGTACACTCTTTGGCTAATCCCAGTGGTGACAGAGGATTGAAGTATGAGACAAACTGTCAGTGAGCAGACTGTCTATTTCCTCCAGTTGAATATGTCTGGTGGCATCCAAAAACAACTCTGTGCCTAGTTGTGTATTCTCTTTAACATTTCACATTTCTTGAAATAAATGATTTGCAAAAATACCTCCAAATGCAGCTCTGGCCATGCATCACATTCCACATACTGGCACTTTTCACACAGTCATACAACTGTACCAATGTCATATAATTGCAACAATTGCACAACATATGTGTTTCGTGTGAAAACTGTTTGTGAGCAGCCTGATGCCATATAAGGACACATTAGAAATCAGTTGGTTGTAGCTCATGCAGAAAATTTCCTGACACAAATGTTAATAATCCCACAGTGGTGCTTCTGACCACCTCAGTAATCCTTGGGAATAGCAACACAACTACACATGCCATGAATTCCACAAGGTGGCAATTGAATCAAAACATGTGATATTGTTGTGTATATCACAGCATTACATGTGGATGAAACAAGACCTATGTGCCAATGTAATCAGCATGAATTTATATTGATGTATGTCATGCAGCATTTAATAATGGTAAGCATACAGATGCAAACCTATGTCATAATGCAGGTGTCACTGTTATGGTAGAATGATAACTGTGTAGAATGTTGAGCTGCTCCACTACAACAACATATGTCCTAATAAGCCAATAGTATACATAAAAGTGTGTCATGCCCATGGGGCATATTACTACAGATTTTATAGAAGGATCATGTAATGAAATGGCAGCAGTGGCCATCAGTACATTAACTCACATCAAAGACTGTAATATCTTGTGGCCATACTGTACATCCATACCTTAACATAGCCCATGCCAATGACTCATAGGCACATAGGACATTATTAGGCTAATGGCCAACATCATGCAAGATCCTACCTATTCTTATACCATTTAAAACAAACTATCTATATCTATATGATGGAAGATAGTAAGAGTATTGTGCATATGTGTATATTTGTTGGATTGCATTACATAATGCCACTGTGCATATGGGACATGTGCACCACACCATAACAGAATTAGCAATGTCACATGCAGTGGTCTGGAGATGACTTGCAGAGACTCATGGAAGGACTCTGTTTCATGATTTGTGTATGCATATTTCACATGAGGACATCCTCCACTCCTCTGCAGGAAGGATGTCATGTGGCCATAGGACAAAAGAGGATGGTGCATGCACAGGGCTATGTTAAATTTTCTCCTCCTACGTGTTAGTGAAATGAAGAGTGATTCTGAACATCATACAATGACCATAATGTGCCACCAAATACACACACTCACACACAGACAAATTGTCACCAAACTGATTGCTGAATGCACACACAAACCAATTGAACATGGTGAGAGCAAATTCCCTACCTATCTATAGAGCATTGCACTTAATGCACGCACCACACATTTTGGCTTTCAGACTGTCAGACAACGACAGCACTTTATAGCTGATGACATCAGCATTGTCTGGTGAAAAGAAGATGGCAGTAGGAGTGTTTCACATGCTGGTCTAAAATGGTCTCTTGAAAGTCAACCAAATGAACACAGGCACACACACACACACACACACACACACACACACACACACACACACACACACACACACACACACCATCTGACCACACTGAGAGTAGAACCCCTACCTAAGTATTTAGGGAAGCACAATACTTAATGTAAGCACCACAGCACAAATCTTGCTTTTAGAGTGTCAGACAATACTTTATAGCTAATGACATCAGTAAGAAAAAGATAGTATCTGACATGGTGGTCAAACATGTTCTATTGAATGTCAACTAATTGAACACAGACACACACACCAGTTTACTTCATTGAGAGTAGAACTTTGCTACCTAATTATTTACAGAGCACAGTACTTAACACAAGTTCCACAGCACAAGTGTGGCTTCTATAGTATCAGATAACATTTTACAGCTGATGGCATCAGCAGTGTCTTTTGAAAAGAATATGGTAGTAGGCATGTCTCACGTCCTGGTCTAAAATGGTCTCTTAAATGTCAACCAAGTGAATGCACACACACACACACACACACACACACACACACACACACACACACACACACACACACACACACACACACACAGACACACATATGCACCAGTTAACCACAGTGAGATTAAATCCCCTCCCTTACTAAGTACACCAGCTAGAAAAGTCAATACTTAACACAAGTGCTATGGTACAAGTCTGACTTTTACAATGATGCAGGACAATTTACAGTGGATGACATTATCACTATACATTTGAGAGAAGATTTCTAGGGGACTGTATGAAATGGATCTGTAGGCATGTATGACTATCAGAATATTTGTATTCCATGGGATTGTAGTGATGACAATAGGATACATATTTACACTCTTTTGAGGGTACACACACAAACCAGTTAACCACAGTGAGATTTGAAACCCTACATAATTAAGTTTTCCAGCTAGAGAACTTTGTACTTAACCTAGGTGCCACAACACAACAACAAAACAACACAAGTCTGCCTTTTACAACAACGCTGCTGGACAATTTATAGTGGATAACATCATCACTGCATGTGTGAGCAATGATGTTGGGAGGCCTGTATGAAATGGATGGGTAGCTACACATGACTGTCAAGATATTAGTTCTGCATGGGAGCAGATTGACGATAGTAGGATACAGACTGATGTTACTCTGACTATACACACACACACACACACACACTTACACATGCATAGAGACACACACATAATATGGCTGCTGTGATAATTTAACACACATGTAAATATTTTGTTCCTATCTGCAAAACACAGCATTTCATGACTGCAGCACCCCTGAAGTATGTTTTTGCCTTGTCATAGAGATCTCTGTAGATGGTGCCATCATCATTATATGATCTGGTTGACATATCCTGTTATGAGAGTGGTGCACAAAGCGTGAGTGTACTATTTCATGTCGTGTTTCCAATGTGCAAGTATACTTTAAAAGACAGATTGTCAAAGTTGATGCAAAAAGCTGCCACAAATGCATTTAACAGAAATGAGACATATGTAGCTGTTTCCCAGTATGTTGTATGCATTACACACTTAAATTGTTACATGCAGACACACAAGTATTTGTGATCATATTTGTGTGTTCATATATGTGAAGAATTGCTGTCCACATTAACACATGTACAAGACAATCTGGGTAACTATTGTCATTATAAAGGTGTATATGGTATGTAACAATGCCATTTTGCTATTTATTTCTGTAGTGTAGTTGACTTCTGAGAACAAGTACTGACATACCAAGTTTCAAGTGCATGGGTTCAGGTGAACACATGACTGAAAGTGAAAATATGTGTTCAGTCATTAAAAAGTGCCTTCTTTGGTTGTGTTTTTACATGGATTTTAATGGGGTGAAGACTAACTGGGCAGTAAATATAAGTTATACTTGCTAATAAGCAATTTCTGCAGCACACTGCTGAGCAGTTGGTTTTCATGATCAATGGAAAAGTGTTTGGGCATGTGAGAAACATGTTTAATGACTCCTACTTGAGTTTGAAAAGTACTTATGCATGCTCGCTATGGTAGACTCAGCCAACAGATACTATGGTGTTTATAACTATTTCGTATTGGAAATGTTGCGTCATAAATCGTAAAAACGTGTTTATACTGCTTTCCCTTTTTGCACATAGTTAGGCAATGAGCAAATGAGGGTCTCTAATTTAATCTGAAAATTATAAAAGTTCTATTAGTTTGCTTTACTGCATGCAAACACACTAAGTGGAGAGGTGTTGCAATCAGCACTTTGGACAGTATTGAATGAAAGGAACACACTTGCTGCCTACGTTACTCTGTGGTAGCAGGTGTAATAGCAGTGAGCTCTTACTTTGAATACAGATGATCTTGTATCTATTTTTTTACATATGTATTAATGATGTAATTAAATAATTACATGCCATAGTTATTGGAAACGTGAGACAGAATGGCTGCAGTGAAGCACTGTATAAAAACAGACAGTACTCAAGTGATTTATGTCAAGACTACACATATGGAGTTACATATTTATAAAGTCATCAGTCTAAATAAATATTGTATATGACATTTTTAATATGTGTCCATATTGCACTTTAACTGTGTGTTTACTTAGTGCAGTGGGTTTAAGCAGCATTGTGCAGAGGTAACTACACCATGCCATTGGACTTCAACAGCCATTCACCATTTCTGACATCGGTGCCAGATTCGAAACTCCATGCAAACACAGAGGACAAAAAGTGAAGTCCTTCATTGTGGATTTCTTATTTATGTGTGTGGTGTGTGATTCTATTTTTTGATCAGATTAAAGGTGTGACAATGGGGTAGATAAGAAAGGGTCTATATTACATTATTGAAGTTTCAAAACTTTGAATCTGATATGGTTGACACCATTTAATCGAAGTCTTGAAACATTGAAAATGTAATAAAACACAACAACTAACAAAAACAAACCATTTAAACCCTCTAAGCAGGGTGGCAAGCCCCCCCTCCACCCCCCACACCTCCACTACTTAAATATACCAACTCTAAGATTACATTACAGTGCAGAAAAGGGAAATCTTCCCTTTCTGTGCTGTATGGAGATCTCTGTTAAAAGAGTCGAAGTTTCAAGACTTCAATCATATGGTGTCGACCATATCAGATTAGAAGTTTTGAAACTTTGATCTACTGATATAGACCCGATGTGAAAGGAATGAATTGGGGGGCAAGTAGGGGGAAGAACTAAGGGAAAGCAATACAGGCATATGTAGGAGACAATTAGGAGAGAACCATAGCTATCCACTTCTTCAGCAGTGTAAAATGAATATTGATAGAATACTGGATGAATATGGACTGTCAGCTCAACAAAGATGGGTTACAACAATGCAGTAATGTTGTATAGCTATATGTATAGGTTCCCTATTATGAGATCGCAGATGCAGTTTGTCAAATGCGTCTTGATCGAACTGAAAAGAGCGAAAAGGCAAAATAACGAAGCGGCTTTTCAGCGAATTCTTTCCCTGGGAAAGAATTTGCTTGGCCACTTTCATTACTTTGCCGTTTTCGGCACTGAAGTGCAATCTCAGAGTTGGTATATTTAAGTAGGGGGTGGGGAGTGTGGGAGGCAAAGGCTCCGACATTATGTAATGTTTTAAAGTTTTATTTATTTATTTATTTATTTATTTTATTTTGGAACAGCAATTTTTTTCCCTTGGAAAAAAAAAATCACTGTTCTGAGGTTTTGACATTGTAAGCATGCGTTGCTTTTGTAACCATTCAATAATATAATATAGAACCTATATATGTATATATATATATATATATATATATATATATATATATATATATATATATATATATATATATATATATATATATATATATCTCGTCACTGGGTATCGCAGAGCGAATAACAAGTTCATCCACAGGAGTCAAGCAGAGCAATCCAAAATAAAATCAACGAAGATATAATAAGTACGCGGACTATTCATACAGTCCAAATTTATTAACAGTTGTAAGCGCTTTCACCTTTCGGCTTCATCAGACATAAATTAAACAGAGTTCCTTAGGCATTTAAATACCAAACACTTAAACTTCATTGGTTCTACAATAATGACATCATTCTAATTTAAATATATTATGAAAATCTGATGTAAAATATTTACAAAATACATTTATATAGAATGAAATAAAATAAATGTAAATAAAATTGTTTAAGCCTTGAATAATATTAATAAAAACTAAATAAATATTTACTTAATGTTTAAATATTAATTAAATAGTATATACCATGTTTAAAAATATCTATGTGCATAAAAACAAAATTCATAATTCATTTAAGCAGAGATTATAGCCCTTCTTTTCCGTAGTAACGGTTTAAGGGACGCTTTATCATTTAACCCAGGTTCCTTATCTGCTTGACATCTAATAATCCATCTTAATTCATTCTCTTCAGTTAATGTTTCTATGTCCCCACCTCTTATATTTGGTTTGAATGATTGCATCACAAGAAAAACAAATGTGTGGTTGGGGCCTTTCTCTTTGTGATGTTTTGCAAGTGCATAGGTTTGAGTACCAATACGCATATGATATAAATGTTCCCTGACACGTTCCCGCAGTCTTCTATTAGTCTTACCTATATAAAAAGACTCACAGGAAATACACCTGGCCAAATATACTAAATGCTCACTTTGACAATTTGTTTTAGTATGAAAGGTGTACTCATAGTTGGTATAAGGGTGTATAAAGGAAACTCTCTCATCTATGTAGGGACATTGTTTACACTTCCTACATGGTGTGGTGTTAACTGTGTCAACAGAGGTGTAATTACATGACCTATCTAGGGGTCGTTGGCAAAGAATACGTTTCAAGTTCTTCCTGTTCCTATAAACATATCCTGGTTTTAATCCTACAACTTCCTTAATATTGTCATCCAATAAACGTATATCCCAGTGCTTCTCAAATACTTTCTGAATCTTTACTATATCAGTAGTGTAAAACAATCGGACTTTCAGAGGTCCTATACCCCAAGAACCTTGTAACTGTTCCCCGTTTACTTCACCATCAGAAAAATATGGTTTTGCCCTAGTTAGTCTAAGGGAATTTACATAATCAATAGCTACATCTACTTCATGTTCTTTATAACATCTATCAAGTAGTCTTTCTTTGAGATTTGAGACTTCCATTGTATATCCATTCTGAGTAGGATTAAGCCTTGAGGCTCTCATTGCTTGTCCCTTTACCACGTTTCCAAAAACAAAAAAAGGGTGCATACTTTCCCTGTGAAGTAAAGTATTCCTATGACATAACTTGCGGTGTACAGATGTATTTAGTAAGCCATTATCTAACCTTGTTATATCTATATCTAAAAAAGAAATCCTGCTTCTAGAATAATTTACGGTAAAACTAAGAAAAGTGGTCAAATCATTAATAATTGAAACAAAGTCAAGAAGTTCTTCTTCTAATCCAAACCAAATGAAAAAAAGATCATCTACAAAACGTCTGTAAAAAGAAACATTATTTTGAAACTCTAATAAAGGGAACAATTCAGATTGCTCCCATCTGGCCATCACTATGTTGGCGTAGCTATTGGCACACGAGGTGCCCATAGCTACGCCATCATTTTGTAAAAATATCTCTTGATTAAAAATAAAAACATTATTTTGTAAAACTGTCTCTAGAAATAAAGTTAATAAATCTATAGTTTTTGGTGTTAAATCTGAATGTTCAGTTAAGTACTGGTGTACCATTAAAACACCTGTGTCATTAGGAATTACTGTGAACAGACTTTTTACGTCCATTGTCACAAGGATGTAGGGTTTATCATCAGGTAACCCTTTTGTAAATGTATACAATTCTAACAGAAATTGTTTACTATCTCTTAAAATAATAGAATTAGCATCAACAATAGGCCTAAGGAAATGTTCCAAGTACAACGAAAGGGGCTCTGTTACCCAACCTCTCCCAGCTACTATGGGGTGTAAAGGCGGCTTCTCCATGGACTTATGTGTTTTTGGGAGCCCCTGTATAGCTGGTATGAGGGGTTTATTAACTCTTAAAAATTTTAAAAGTTCATAATCAATGTCTTGGCTTTTATAAAGGTCATCTAACAAATCATAAATCCTAAAAACCTTGTTAGTGACTTCATCCAGTCCAATCTTAGAATAAAAAGAATCTTCACTCAACATTAATGACATACTTTCCAAGTAATCTTCTGAATTCATCACAACTATGGGACCTCCCTTATCAGCAGGGCTAATAACTATAGAGTGATCATTTACCAGCCCAGTGAGGGCTTTCCTTTGTTGGAAAGTCAAGTTCGGTCTACCATGTAACTTTCTATTATTCTTTCTTAATTTAAATAAATCTTGTTCTACTAAACGAGTAAAAGTTTCTATCAAAGGATGTAAAGGGGGGACATATAAGCTAGGGGTTCGGAAAACCTTGCGTTCATTAATACCATTGTTATCCTCAAATTCCAACTTTAATTGTATGTTCCGCACAAAAAGTCTAGTGTCTAAGACAGTGTCTGTGATGTCACTTGTTTTACTAGGAATGAAGGTTAAACCTTTATTTAAAACTTGATTTTCAAATTTATTTAAAGTTTTATATGATAAATTAAGAACTAAGGATTGGGGGCTCGCTCCCACATCTTCTTTAGAGTGGGACCCGTGTAATCGCTCCCTGAACCTTTCCATTTCACCTTCCCCCTGCTGTATGTTCTCTGTCTCTGCATTTGTTGGGTGGTATCTATAGGAAAAGGAACTAACAAATTGGACCTTTCAGTGTTGGAAATGGTGGAAGAGGGCATAGTAGAAATTGTTTTGTGCCTTACAACTTGTTCAGTATGTATTAGAGAAGGAGTAATATTCGTATTAATAAATTCTATAGAAACATTGTTATCTTTCTCATTTGTAACATTTGCATTCATCAAATTACTGTCATTAGAAGGAACTTGAAACTCTAAATTTAAAGTTGAACCATCAGCATTAACAGCATTAACATTGTCTAAATTAACATTGGTTCCTAATACACTATTAGTAGTTACAGTTTCTAATGGTTTTACATTCAACACATTAGTGGATAGTTCATTTGTAGAAGGAGCAATGCGATTATTATTAGCTTCGTTAACACATCTAGGCCAAGTGAAAACATGGCCCATTTTAAAATCTCTAGTGTCTCTGTTAATTTTGTTCTTTTTTTGCTCCAATAGTCTCCTTTCATATAAGTTGACACTGTCTAAAAGTCTATCCATCGCTTGCTCTGTTTTATAACCTGGAAATTTAAGTAAAATACGCTCCTGCTGTTTAATTAAGTCTTTCCTCAGTTTCTCCTCTTCTGCACCAAAAAAGTCATTTAACAGTCTCATATATTTGGAGCTAAGCTCTAAATTAAGCTGTTGCCACTGATATAATAAACTTGGATACAAGTTACCTGTTGTCGGCATCTTTAAAATGCGCAACCCCCTTGGCACTATTTTTCTGTCCAAACAAACATCAAAGTGCTGGTGTTGCAATTGCATTCTCTTTAATTTCAAGAAATCCAGTTCTATTTTATTAAGTTCCTCATTCAACCCGATTAAACTGTTAGAATCAACATCGTCAGGATCGTCTTCATCTGTAGGTTTATATAAGAACAATAAATTCTCTTGGCCAACAACACACTCCTGAAAGCGTGTAGGGCGACTGTTACTCACTTCATGGCTTCGTAGAGTATACGGTAGTTCAATAACATCATTTCCTGCTGCTGTTTCGGTCATGCTCCCTCGGTGCAGCGTAAATAAAGCAAAAAGTATTAGTAAAAGTAAGCAGGCACAACACCAAAGGGTAAAGAATCCTGTAGAACAATTCAGAAATCTCGTCACAGGGTATCGCAGAGCGAATAACAAGTTCATCCACAGGAGTCAAGCAGAGCAATCCAAAATAAAATCAACGAAGATATAATAAGTACGCGGACTATTCATACAGTCCAAATTTATTAACAGTTGTAAGCACTTTCACCTTTCGGCTTCATCAGACATAAATTAAACAGAGTTCCTTAGGCATTTAAATACCAAACACTTAACCTTCATTGGTTCTACAATAATTACATCATTCTAATTTAAATATATTATGAAAATCTGATGTAAAATATTTACAAAATACATTTATATAGAATGAAATAAAATAAATGTAAATAAAATTGTTTAAGCCTTGAATAATATTAATAAAAACTAAATAAATATTTACTTAATGTTTAAATATTAATTAAATAGTATATACCATGTTTAAAAATATCTATGTGCATAAAAACAAAATTCATAATTCATTTAAGCAGAGATTATAGCCCTTCTTTTCCGTAGTAACGGTTTAAGGAACGCTTTATCATTTAACCCAGGTTCCTTATCTGCTTGACATCTAATAATCCATCTTAATTCATTCACTTCAGTTAATGTTTCTATGTCCCCACCTCTTATATTTGGTTTGAATGATTGCATCACAAGAAAAACAAATGTGTGGTTGGGGCCTTTCTCTTTGTGATGTTTTGCAAGTGCATAGGTTTGAGTACCAATACGCATATGATATAAATGTTCCCTGACACGTTCCCGCAGTCTTCTATTAGTCTTACCTATATAAAAAGACTCACAGGAAATACACCTGGCAAAATATACTAAATGCTCACTTTGACAATTTGTTTTAGTATGAAAGGTGTACCCATAGTTGGTAACAGGGTGTATAAAGGAAACTCTCTCATCTATGTAGGGACATTGTTTACACTTCCTACATGGTGTGGTGTTAACTGTGTCAACAGAGGTGTAATTACATGACCTATCTAAACTATAGATTTATTAACTTTATTTCTAGAGACAGTTTTACAAAATAATGTTTTTATTTTTAATCAAGAGATATTTTTACAAAATGATGGCGTAGCTATGGGCACCTCGTGTGCCAATAGCTATGCCAACATAGTGATGGCCAGATGGGAGCAATCTGAATTGTTCCCTTTATTAGAGTTTCAAAATAATGTTTCTTTTTACAGACGTTTTGTAGATGATCTTTTTTTCATTTGGTTTGGATTAGAAGAAGAACTTCTTGACTTTGTTTCAATTATTAATGATTTGACCACTTTTCTTAGTTTTACCGTAAATTATTCTAGAAGCAGGATTTCTTTTTTAGATATAGATATAACAAGGTTAGATAATGGCTTACTAAATACATCTGTACACCGCAAGTTATGTCATAGGAATACTTTACTTCACAGGGAAAGTATGCACCCTTTTTTTGTTTTTGGAAACGTGGTAAAGGGACAAGCAATGAGAGCCTCAAGGCTTAATCCTACTCAGAATGGATATACAATGGAAGTCTCAAATCTCAAAGAAAGACTACTTGATAGATGTTATAAAGAACATGAAGTGGATGTAGCTATTGATTATGTAAATTTCCTTAGACTAACTAGGGCACAACCATATTTTTCTGATGGTGAAGTAAACGGGGAACAGTTACAAGGTTCTTGGGGTATAGGACCTCTGAAAGTCCCATTGTTTTACACTACTGATATAGTAAAGATTCAGAAAGTATTTGAGAAGCACTGGGATATACTTTTGTTGGATGACAATATTAAGGAAGTTGTAGGATTAAAACCAGGATATGTTTATAGGAACAGGAAGAACTTGAAACGTATTCTTTGCCAACGACCCCTAGATAGGTCATGTAATTATACCTCTGTTGACACAATTAACACCACACCATGTAGGAAGTGTAAACAATGTCCCTACATAGATGAGAGAGTTTCCTTTATACACCCTGTTACCAACTATGAGTACACCTTTCATACTAAAACAAATTGTCAAAGTGAGCATTTAGTATATTTGGCCAGGTGTATTTCCTGTGAGTCTTTTTATATATAGGTAAGACTAATAGAAGACTGCGGGAACGTGTCAGGGAACATTTATATCATATGCGTATTGGTACTCAAACCTATGCACTTGCAAAACATCACAAAGAGAAAGGCCCCAACCACACATTTGTTTTTCTTGTGATGCAATCATTCAAACCAAATATAAGAGGTGGGGACATAGAAACATTAACTGAAGAGAATGAATTAAGATGGATTATTAGATGTCAAGCAGATAAGGAACCTGGGTTAAATGATAAAGCGTCCCTTAAACCGTTACTACGGAAAAGAAGGGCTATAATCTCTGCTTAAATGAATTATGAATTTTGTTTTTATGCACATAGATATTTTTAAACATGGTATATACTATTTAATTAATATTTAAACATTAATTAAATATTTATTTAGTTTTTATTAATATTATTCAAGGCTTAAACAATTTTATTTACATTTATTTTATTTCATTCTATATAAATGTATTTTGTAAATATTTTACATCAGATTTTCATAATATATTTAAATTAGAATGATATCATTATTGTAGAACCAATGAAGTTTAAGTGTTTGGTATTTAAATGCCTAAGGAACTCTGTTTAATTTATGTCTGATGAAGCCGAAAGGTGAAAGCGCTTACAACTGTTAATAAATTTGGACTGTATGAATAGTCCGCGTACTTATTATATCTTCGTTGATTTTATTTTGGATTGCTCTGCTTGACTCCTGTGGATGAACTTGTTATTCGCTCTGCGATACCCTGTGACAAGATTTCTGAATTTTTCTACAGGATTCTTTACCCTTTGGTGTTGTGCCTGCTTACTGTTATATATATATATATATATATATATATATATATATATATATATATATATTTTTTTTTTTTTTTTTTTTTTTTGGGGACAGGGGCCCATTTTTGAGTTTTTATTTCAGTTAGAGAGGAATGTTGGGTAAGGGATGTAGGTATGTCAGGGTCAAATAAGTAGCACTGGTGAGGAAGCAGATGCAGACAAACAGGACAAACAAGAGAAGAGACAGGGATGGTGAGGAACATAACAGGTTGGGGACACTAATGAGTCAGAGGACAACATCAAACAAAAGGAAGGAGGCTAAGGTAGCAATGGTAGCAGCAACAATGCAGACCACAGCAGCTAACAATTTTCTGTCTTATACTCAAGGGAAGGCTAACTTGGAACAATTAGTCAGAGCACCCATTAGGGGGAATAACAGCTTGGATCTTATCCTTACCAATATGCAGGCATCTTGTACCACCCCTTGCATAGCTTTGCAACTTGTTAGGTCTACCAGTAAAGCTGTTTCCTTTCAAATAAAATTGAAACAAGTGATCCTTTCCACCCAAGGCACCATTAGAAATTTCTCTAAAACAAACTACCTAATTGATACACTGGAAAGTTTCAAATTCCTCAGCAAAGCCATTAACTACACTGAATACTCAGAAATGTGCATTGCCATTCTATATTAGGATGTAAACAGCTACATAGATGCAGCTATACCCTGCAGGAACAAGTGCAGGACAAAGCCCCAAAACAAACCAACATGGTGGAACCATGGTATCAACAAACTTTGCAATAAAAGGAAGAGAATTGTAACCAAAAGTAAGAAGATTAACTCCCAGAATGATAAAGCCGACATCACTAAAATATACAAATACCTCAGGAGCTTAATAAAATCCACCAATGCCAAGTGTGTGGCTAAAATAGGTACCCAAGCCAGAGAAAGCCCTTTTCTGAGTTATGTTCATAATCTCAGAAGTAGAATGCAGCAATGTGCTGAGCTGATTGTGAACAATGTTACCTGCACTTTGGCTGAAGATATAGCAAACCTACTGTTTGATAAATTTAGGTCTAACGTTATTCCTCTCTGCCCCTGTCTGTGTCTGACAAGATATAGCTGAAACTGGCTCACCTCCAGCTATTACACAAGATCAAGAACTAAAAGTGCTACCAAAAGCTAAAAATACTGCATTAATGCATCCTGACAGTATCTCTGAATACATCTTAAATAGCATTAAACTTGATTAGGCTACACCTCTAACAACACTATTCAACCTCAGCCTCCACAACTACAGTCATTTCCCCTGCATAATGGGGAATCAACTACAGAGCCAGGCAATCACAGACCCATATATCTGGTTACCACATATGCAAAGCCATGGAAAAAATTACAATGGTAGTAATAAACAAAGAGATAAGGAACATGCAAACACTGGACAAATATCAGTTTGGATTTGTCAAGGGCAGGTCATGCTTACTCAACCTGATGGATTTTTTTCTGTAAAGGTCACCAATGAAATGGATGAAGGCAAAATGGTACACATGCATGTCAAAATTGTGGACTGAAGCTAAGTGACCAAAAGGCATTATTGCATCCTTTGGGAAGTCATTTACCCTGGGGATATGTCCCTAAGAGCTGACCCAGTTGCTCAGGATTTGGAAACTTACAAGGACAGTGACCTAACTTTTGATCAATGTGTCTCCATTGCCATAAGAAAGTCTTTCTATATTGCACATTTTATAAAGAAAGGGATTATGTATAGATCTTGGGATGTCATTGCCCCCCTTTACTCAGCCCTACTAAGGCAAATCATTGTATACAATTCCCCCTTTGGCACATATCTGTCCAGACACATTCAACAATTGGAATGCCTGCAGAGATACTTTAGTAAAAGGATACAAGGCCTAAAGAATATGTTTGACATGGACAAATTCATAGCCCTGTCACTATACCCTGTATCATACAGACTGCTAAGACATGACCTGTGTCTAGCTTACAAGGCATCCTTAGACTAAATATTGATGGATTCACTGCACATTAGCAAGTCAAAAGGCATCAGAAATATTTGGTATAGGGATCAAAACCTCTTCTGGAATGTCAACAGAACATTTTGAAAAGGCTGTTATACCCCACAGACGATGCCACTGCACTGGAATACACTAACATCCATATAAAACAAAGCTTATCCCTATCTATATTCAAAGGCAACTTGGATCTATAGATGAGGAAAAAGAAAAAAAATTACCCCAGAACTGTCTCCTATACTGCT
Organism: Protopterus annectens; assembly: GCF_019279795.1. NCBI lineage: Eukaryota > Metazoa > Chordata > Ceratodontiformes > Protopteridae > Protopterus > Protopterus annectens. Next base: position 1,134,444,715 of record NC_056729.1, on the reverse strand, counting down.
AATGGATGGAAGCAGCTCCTAAATGCTTTATTGAATGCATGGATTCCCATAAATTATTTATGGTGCAATCCAAGTTATTTTCGTTAGGGATAATACATTATTATCTACTATGGGATGGGTAAGGCCAATCTAACACCAAATGTGATAAGTTAATTTGAGCACTAAAATGACAAATTTGTTAAACTTAAAATGGCCCAAAAGGACAGCTAGAATAGTGCAAACCTATGAAACTTTGAACCTATAATGTAAGACAAGAAACTGTGGGCCTTTTAGGCACATTGTAGGGTTAGAAGATTGAAGGAATAGTATGATTACATAAGCTGACAATCAAAGTTAATTGCTGGCATGGACTGGAGGGAGTGATGGCAGGAGTGAAGTAGGAAATGCCGCAAGTATAGGAGAGGTGGCAGGTACTTCCTTTCCCTATTTATCTTTAGAAGTCAAATAGCAGTGGCAGAGGATGATTTAAAGCTGAGCACATTGGCTGGGAGTCAATTAGTTAAGTTTTCCTTTCTGGCAGGTAGCAGAGGTGTTTACATAATGCTGCAAATTTCTATGCTGGTGAAAAAGAAGATTTAGAGAAACTTTATTGATATCTTGGACCTTATTGATGCAGATTGAGCTCATTGTTTCACTGAGAGGAAAGCTCAAGGGCCTAATTTAATTAATTAATTTAACAACAAACAAGATGCAGCAAGAATAAATGAACTGTTGGTAAAACAGTTCAAAAATATGTCACAAAACATCCAACAGACCAAACAATGTTGTAGGAAGTCACGACTTCAGTACTGTTTAAACGTTGGAATATCTTTTATTCATGAGGTAAGCACTTTCATGGTGTCACCACCACTTCTTCAGACCATAACAGAGAACAGTATTTCACAAGACACATATATATATATATATATATATATATATATATATATATATATATATATATATATATATATATATATATATATATATATATATATATATACTCTCCAATTAATTCAAATAGACCAATAACAAGCTTCAATGCATTTGACTTTCTTAAAGACATACAAACACTAAATTGCCATATTACAATATTCTATAAGTAAAATCACTTGAATGTTACTTCATTCATCACTACACAAGTTAAAGACAAGAAAATTTCCTTTCATAAAAGCTAAAAAATACATAAAATACATCTAATAAAAAATGCATGAAGAATATACCTAGCAGAAAAATATATATAGTTTTATATCAAAAGACCATTTATTTCTCACACTTACTGAAGCATTAAATAAAACTACTTAAAAATTCCCTATTCTTCAGAATCTGACAAAAAATACATAGAGAGTGTACCTAACAGAGAAATATGTGGTGTTATCTCAAAAAAACATTCATTTCTCACACACTTACTGAAGCATGAAATAAAACTATTTAAAAAGTTTCCTATTCTTCAGAATAGGTCTTATAGGGATTCTATCATTGAGTCCTTTTCCTCTGTCTGCTTTTAGCCTAATTTTCCACCTAATTTCTGAGGTTTCAGTATAGTTGGATATATCTCCCCCTCTTTCCTTTTCCTTTATTTCTTCTATTACTAAGAATCTGAATGTGTGCTGTTGTCCCTCCTGACTAATATGTTTCGCCACCGCATTAGTAAGGGTCCCTTTCCTAATGTTATTTATATGTTCCCTTATTCTATACCTAAATTTTCTATTCGTTTTTCCCACATAATATGCTGAGCAGACATTGCATACTGCCAAATAGACTATATTCATTGAGTTGCAATCAGCTGACACTTGAAAGGACAATGTTCATCCTGTGTCAGGATGATGAAAATTGTTAGTAGTATCTATATAACAACACTGATTACATGCTTTACAGGTATTGGTATCTCTTCTACTATTGTTCCTCATTGTTGTTCCCCTTGGATAACATAGCATCCTCTTTAAAGTTTTTCTGTTTTTGAAAAGAAAATTCGGTTTATCACCTACTATATTACTGAGTTCATGGTCTGATGCTAAAATAGGCCAATGTTTCCTTATTACATCAGTTACTATGTGTGTATTTCTAGTATAGTATGCTGGTACCCTTACCCCTGTATTCACCTTACTTTTCAATGAAACTGTTCTATCTAAAGTTGTTCTAGATGAAACATAGGATTTACCTATATTCTTTCTCCATTCACCAGCCCCTTCTAATATTCCTTCTGTATGTGAGTCATTATAGCCCATCCTTGACAACCTTTCCTTAAATTCAGTGAGTTCACATTTAAAATCATCATCCTTGGCAGTTAACCTTGATGTCCTTAAGGTTTGCCCCTTAACTACTTTTCTAAAGATATGCTGGGGGTGCATACTTCCCTTGTGCAAAATTGCATTTCTATGGCAATCTTTTCTATGTACTCCAGTTGAGAATTCACCCTGTGCATTGCACATTATCTTGACATCTAAAAAATCCAACTCATCATAAGAACTTTTGATACAGAATTTTAAAAAGTGAGTGTTTTGATTAATATATGTATGGAAGTTGGTTAACATATTTCTATCACCTTGCCATAACATAAAAACGTCATCTACAAAGCACCTATAAAATCTCAATTGTGGCCAGTTGTCATTATTCAATACATATTTATTCTCCCAATTGGCCATCACTATGTTAGCATAGCTATTCACTGATGGTGTACCCATCGCCACCCCATCTTTCTGCAAGTATAACTGATGTTCAAATAACATAACATTATTGCTCAAAATCAATTCCATGAGATTGCAAATCAAGTCAATCTTTACATGCTTCTCACCACTTTCATTGATTAGATAGTCCCTTAAATATTGAACTCCCTCTTTGTTGGGAATTGAAGTAAAAAGCGAGTGGACATCCAAGGTTACTAACAACATTCTATGGGTACCTTTCTCTAACTAAAAATCCAAAAAGGTCTTCTAGAAAATGTTGGGAGTCTCTCAATATGTATTTGTTTTTATTTATAATCTGCCTCAACTGCTTCTCCACAAATATCGATATGGGTTGTGTGCTCCATCCATCCCCAGATACAATTGGTCTCATGGGAGGCTCTATTGAATTTTTATGGACTTTTGGTAGACCATGTATGCTAGGTGTTCTCGGGTGTTCCACTTTGAAATAATTATATAAATCTAATGTAATTTCATTATTCAAAAGGTTCTCATAGAGGATTTCATCCATTCTCCTCAGCATAACATTCATTATGTTCATATTTATTTCAGAATATATATATTAGCATCAACCAGCATTTCATACATCCTACTATGGTAGTAGTTCTTATCCATTACTACTACCAAACCCCCCCTTATAAGCTTGTTTGATAATTATTTCATCATCCATCTGTAGTGCCTTTAAAGCCTCATACTCACTATAAGTCAAATTAAAATTCTTACCTCCATTATGTTGTTTTTCAAACGCTTCAAATAAACCATTTTCACAAAGCTGTAAGAAAACATCCACCACCGGGTTACTAGGAGGTATAAACGTACTGGGCTTCCTAAAAAACATTTCTTTACTACCATGCTGGTCCTTGATATATCCAACTATACTGAAACCTCAGAAATTAGGTGGATAATTAGGCTAAAAGCAGACAGAGGAAAAGGACTCAATGACAGAATCCCTATAAGACCTATTCTGAAGAATAGGAAACTTTTTAAGTAGTTTTATTTCATGCTTCAGTAGGTGTGAAATTAATGTTTTTTTGAGATAACACCACATATTTCTCTGTTAGGTACACTCTCCATGTATTTTTTGTCAGATTCTGAAGAAAAGGGAATTTTTAAGTAGTTTTATTTTATGCTTCAGTAAGCAGTGGGAGAAATAAATGGTCTTTTGATATAACACTATATATATTTTTCTGCTAGGTATAGTCTTCATGCATTTTTTATTAGATGTATTTTTATGTATTTTTTAGCTTTTATGAAAGGAAATGTTCTTGTCTTTAACTTGTGTAGTGATGAATGAAGTAACATTCAAGTGATTTTACTTATAGAATATTGTAATATGGCAATTTAGTGTTTATATGTCTTTAAGAAAGTCAAATGCATTGAAGCTTGTATTGGTCTATTTGAATGAATTGGAGAGTATATATATATATATATATATATATATATATATATATATATATATATATATATATATGTCTTGTGAAATACTGTTCTCTGTTATAGTCTGAAGAAGTGGTGGTGACACCATGAAAGCGCTTACCTCATGAATAAAAGATATTCCAACTTTTAAACAGTACTGAAGTTGTGACTTCCCACAACATTGTTTGGTCTGTTGGATGTTTTGTGACATAATTAATTAATTTATTTATTGACATTTGCTTACCGTGAAAGTCCACTGGGTTAGAAACCTATTTTCAGTGGAAGCCTTGAGAGAAAAGCTCCAAAAACAATGTGTACAAAGTACAGAGTATAACAAAGAAATATGGAAGTAGAATATTACAATACATATAAATGTATAAAAAATAATGCAGTAGAATTCAAAATTTAAACTTAAACAAAATGCATAGTAGTATATGACACAGAGAGTAGATGCAAACCAATGTGATGCATTAACAATAATTTGCATACATTAAATTAGACATACGTTAATTAAATCAATTTAAACCTAAGGATTTGATGTCAACTTTGGATGCATTCAGGAGGCAGTGTCCTAACCATTTCAGGCTACAGTTGTGGGATAATTGGGTATTGAGATGTATGTACTATATGGAGATGATTTTGGAGAAAGAAGCTAAGCAGGGTCTGCTAATTTCCTGATGATTAGGGTAGCCCAAAGATTGAGAAGGGGCAATGCTTGGTTGTGGTATGACCATTATTTCAGAAAATTGAAAGAGGTGTCTAGATTCCTGTGTTGGGAATGCAGGCATGCTAACACCTGGTTGGAGACAATGATTGATGGGGGGGTATCAGTAGGACTAGTTTGGAATACATGGCAGATACGCTTACCTAATGAGGGGTTGGGAGGGTGGCCTAATGGTTAAGGTGCTTGCCTTGCAAGTACAACGTGCAGGGTTTGAGTCTCACAAGGGATAAACGGCTAGGCTTAAAATGGCTCGCAAGGGCAGTTAGCTTAGTACTAATTTATGAACCTATTCTTTGTTGGGCATTTAATTCAGGTATATGTGACTGGAGGAAGTATAGGTTTGCATATTTTTGTTTACATTGTGGGGACCACATGCTGGGCTAAGGTTTTGGTGGAAGGAGACAAGGCCAGGGAACAGGAGGATACTAGTTTACTGATGGCAGGAGATGTAGCACACAGGGGTATGATTTATTTAGAGGCCAGAGGGGTCAACTCCCTTTTTGGGTAGGGGCAGGGTGACTGGTCTTATCATTCCATTATTAAGGTTGAGTTGCTGTAGTACTGCTTAGGCTGGTACCCTGACAAGGACACTGGAACAGAACTGATAATGGGTTTAAGCAGATTGTAACATAACTTATAAAGAGAATTAGCAGGGATTCACATAAACCACATAGGCAAACAGAAAATCACTTCACTTTAATAAAATGTAAAGATTTATTTTCATTTCAAAAAACAAGGCAACATGCCTCTGAAGATTTACCTTCATTTCAGAAAACAAACCTCATATTTAAAATAAAAAAAAACCTGATCAATATCAATAATACATTAAAATCAGGCAGCAAGTTAAATAAACAGTGACCATAAGACAATGAAACACTCATTGATATCATTAACATCATTAACAATCTTATCTTAGGGTTAACCTGATCTCATCCATTGTATAGATGTATCTCTTCTTTTGTTTTTCAAAGGAAGATTAAGCAATACATTCAGAATCACAAGTACTCAGAAGCTAAATGTCTTTCTTGTGTTTCTTGCAGAAGTATGATGTCACCCTTGTTTATTTTTAAATATTTAATTAAAGATCTATTATTGTTGCTATTTATTACCTTCATATTAATGGATATAACTTTAAATAAATTCATATTTAGACGTGTTGTTGCTCACTGATGCTGGTGATTGTTTCCAGAAAGCCTTTGCTTGAAATGCCATTTCAGTTACTGTTAATTGTTTATTATAACAAATTATTACAATTTCTCCATTTATTTAAGATACCAGAAGTATTCTACCATTTTAACTAAAGGGGCTATTAAATGTAATTCCTATATTACCCACAGAACAATTTTACTTGGATGCTACAATTCCTACTGTGACTACAACTTTAGACAAACTATAAACCTAACAATTCTAACAGTCAAATGAGATAGCTACTGAAATTATAATTAATTATTTCTACGATTTTCCTATTCTTTGGAACATTAATTAGTACATATGTTTATAAATGCAACCCCCCTTGTGTAGGAAATTCATTATAAAGCCTTAAAATAACCACAGTTACTGTCTTCATTGAACTCTTTGCAAAAGTAACAACAATTTTGATTAAAATAACTTTAACTGTAGTACTGTTACATATTGTAGCTATAAACCATTAAAGTCAGCACCAAACTGTAATGCATCATAACTTAATGAATAATACAAAACTAAAATAACGTTTAGTGTTTTTCCTTGCCTAAATAGATTTCCGCTCCCTTTCAAAGTTTCTTCACTTTTTAGTGTAGAGTTGAATGCTAGACTAACCCATGATCAGACTCAAACCATCAACAATGTGTCTTTGAAGTAAGGACCTTAAACATTATGCCAATCCTGTGATTTTTTTTTCACTGCTAATAATTTATATAAAAACACACAAAGTCACTCGAAATTAAGGCAGTCATTCGTTTTAGTATTAACAACCATTTTACTCTCTCATTTATTAGCTTTTCCTTCCCATTTCACTCCAATCTGTTAACAACATATAATAGTATCTTTAAACTAGTTTTATTTATTAGAATTTTTAAAATCTTCATTCATTTTCTAAACATCTGCAGACAGGGATGATAGAGAGAAAGAAAGGAAAAAACAAAAAACTTAACTGTAATAACATTTTGATACTACCATATATGTGGTACAAGTCATCAGAATATCTAAATTATATATGTCAAAGCTCTGTGTAATATTTTGTTACATAGGTTACAGTAGTGTTAAATAAACCTGCATTTTTCTATTACAGCTTTGTTCACAAATACCACATCTCAACACAAATTCTAAATATTAATATAGATTACATTTGAATTTATTTATTTTGCTGCTCATAAAGTAAGCTGAATAGGTCTCTCAACAATCTGTACACCTTTTGTTTAGAGCAAATATACTCATTCTAACCCTAAATATCTATGTCATTCATTACTAAATAATCAATTTTAGTTGTACTTGCAGTTAATAGGCACATAATTTGATATTTTCCATTTTATTCTAAATGACAAAGGACAGCACATTTTTACTTTCAATTTTGTCATTAAGTGTTCAGTAGGCAATTTCATCAGTTGGTTTTATAACATAATAAATACAAATAATTATGCAATGTGTCAGACTCTAGTTATAGTTGATGAAATTTGCCATATAGATCCTTTTCTTCTGGTTGGAGAAAGATAATAAATTTACTTTTCCCAATGTTAAAGTTTAGAATAAAATCTATAATGACCTTAAATAACTTAAAAAGAAGAATTTTTAATATCAAAACTGAGCATGACCAGAAGAAAATCAATCATCATTGTACTTCAAATTTTACGTTTTTGTTGTGTTATATCAACTGATCCTAGAAATGTTCTTGTCTATCCCATAGATATACATGCAAAATAATCAAGAAGCTAATAGGCATCCTTGCATCACTCACATCTCCACTGACCCAATCAGTATAATTGTCTGCTCTGTTTAACTTTACTTTAGCTTGTAAATATAATTCATTAATTATGGCTATTAACTCATTTGGGTGTCCTCTTTTTAACATAAGCTGCCAGGGATTCTGCCTAACTACATTAAAAAAGCAACATCAATTTAAAAAAAATGCTGCAAATAGCATATTTTTCGCACTGAAATTTATTTTTTTCAATCCAGATTTGGAAACATAACATGCTTGCTTGTCAAACTTACCATCAAGGTATGCAAATTGAGTTTTTGTAATCCGATACTTATTATTCAATTTGTTCAGTGTGATGAAACGTCTACTTCTTCTTTTGGCTACTCCCGCTAAGGGTCACCACAGCAGATCAACTGTTTCCATTTCTTTCTGTCCTCTGCATCTTGCTCTGTCGCACCAACCACCTGCATGTCCTCTCTCACCACATCCATAAACCTTATCTTAGGCCTCCCTCTTTTCCTGTTACCTGGCAGCTTCATCCTTAGAATCTTTTTCCCAATATACTCTGCATCCCTCCTCAGCACATGTCCAAACCAACGTAATCTTGCCTCTCTGGCTTTGTCTCCAAACCTTCCAACCTGGGCTGACCCTCTAAATATACTTATTCCTAATCCTGTCCATTCTTGTCACACCAAGTGCAAATCTTAACATCGTCAACTCTGCCACGTCAAGCTTTGACTCCTGCCTTTTTGTCAATG
>NC_056729.1:1134311261-1134431261 GCF_019279795.1 Protopterus annectens | reverse complement strand
TATCTATCTATCTATCTATCTATCTGTCTGTCTGTCTGTCTGTCTGTCTATCTATCTATCTATCTATCTATCTGTCTATCTATCTATCTATCTATCTGTCTATCTAGCTATCTACCTACCTGTTTATATGTCTAGCTATGCATACAAATGTTAGTGAAAAAAAACAAAAAAAAAAATAGCCTGCTCCTTTTAGTTGTATCCCTAATTGAAAAGTCTGGCAGGGAAATCTTACTGGTGGTGGACTGCATATCAGAAGAATCAAATCACACTAGCACCAGAGCTGTTTTTAGGCTGAAGAGAAGAGGCCAGGTACTGTGGATATAAAATATTATGGACCATGAGTGGCATTACACAAGAGAGTGCCCGCTGGTCCATGCAAGTCGGTTGTGTCTTCATCTTTGCTTGGGTATCAGTAGTCATTTAAGCAGCCTCAGTATCCATCCTGGCTGCTTATATTATTTGCATTCAGGGAGTGTGTGTGTTCATATTAGGTTCTGTAACATGCAACTCGGAAAGGTCTCTCTCTCACAATTTCTGAAAGGATGATTAAGTAGAAACATATTATTGGAGTGGAGTATGCTCTTTTTTTTTGGTAGTGGTGCCAAATAAGGGATTGGCCAGGGTCCAAGGATGGCAACTGACTATCACCATGTTGAACCCGACTGCGCCACATCCTTGAATTACAGCTACAGTCCATGAGTGCTCTCAGTATCTTCCAGATACTGAAAGCAATGGAGTTCTGGTCTATTTTTCACACAGAGGCATTGTTCTTTTAGCTTTTTAAGGATCTACTTTAAAACTGGTATAAGGAAGTAGAGGGATGGTGCATTCTCCCCAGAATGGAGGGGTGCATTCTCCCCAGAATGGAGGGGTGCATTCTCCCCAGAATGGGGGAAAATGTACCTGTATACCTTCAGTATATTCTATTTTGTTTTATATCTCTTTCATGGAAATGAAAATTTGAGCAGAATCACCAATATTCCTCAAGTTCATATTGGTATGATTAAGGAGAAGCTGTGTTCATCACATTCAGCTTCTGTTATTTCTTGCAAAATGTTACTCTTGAAAAGACAGTCCCCCGGATTCACAAAACCTCCATGTAAGACTTAATATGTCTTACTCGGAGGCTGCAGTTAAACGATATGACATCAGCGTGCCATGAATATTCATGAGGGCACGCTGACTCAACCGTAACTCTTACACGGACTGAGTAGGAAAGCAGGGGGCGTGTCCGACTGCCGAGCAGTCTAAATGTCCACGCCCCTGCAAGGTTTTAAAAAGCATAATGTCAACACACAAGAGCGAGTTCGCACAAATGTACTTGCACCAAACACCACACTCCCTGACACTGTAAACCCCCATCACACTTATATAAAGGAAATAATTATTATTTTTTTTTAAATCCATGATATAGTTGCCCGTATTTGCGCGTTTGTGCATGGGCGTGCCCATTGCTTAGGTATAGTTAGCAATTCCAGCATGGAAGACCATAAGAAAGAATGTTTATGCCAATCACACCAAATTGCAATAGTGTAATGGTAGAGCGTATGCACAAAGAAGAGGCATTCGTGGTTCCAGTCCCACCACTCCCCTTTGTATTTATGTTGTAAATCAGTATATGAAATAATACCAGACATATATGATTAAAATATTAGTAAAAGCAGTGAAATGGCCAATGTATCAGTGAACAAAATATATATTTTTAAAGGATCCAGATATATAATAGCCTGCCGTTAAGCAGCGCTTTACCCAGCTAAACAGAGGTGCCCAAAGTTTAAAAGCGCTTTACCCAGCGCAATACAGGTGCCCATAGCTTAATAGCGCTTTACCCAGAGCAATAGAGTTGGCCAAAGTTTAAATGCTCTTTACCCACTGCAATGTGTTTGCACGGACGTGCACGCCGAGCCAACCAGGGCACCATAGGGCACCGGGGAGCAATGTAGAGCTAAGTTGCTTAAACGCAGCCACACCCCCTAGCCTGTCTAGACAGTATTAAAATAAAAGAATGACAAGGTTAGAACCCAGGACCCTGTGCATCATAATCAAAGTACAGAACCACTAAGCAATGACAGCTTAGAAGAAACAGCTACTATTAGCGTACATATACTTAGAAATGGTAGATTAACCATTACTAAGCATGTCTGCAGTCAGCCTGGAATTCTCAAAAATGGCCAATCACAAAAAAGTGTGGGAAATGCGGCATATTTAAGCGCCATAGGCGGGAATACTCACCATAACTGATTGTAGCTCACATTTGCAGTCAGAATGGCAGGTGCAGGAGAGGGTTCATGCTTTCAAGTGCAGCGTTGGGACATCGAGGAGTCAAAATACATGGTTTGGCTCCTTGTCCACCGTCATGAGTCAAGACTCCTGCAGGGCCAGTTCCAAGGGATGGAGTACAAGGCTGAGGCTTGGAACCGGTTAGCTCATGACCTCACCAGTGCCACAGGTGTTCCTCGCACCGGTGAGCAGGTCCGTCATCACCATGCAGACCTGAAGAGACGGAAGGAGGACCGCCTGAACCAATGGATACAGGAGGCCCGTGGGATGCAGGATGCCCCACGACTGGGTAAGTAGCCATAGAATGCAGTATGTAAGAATTGATAATTGATTCTGTATAACGGATAGGTATGTCTCAATATCCCTTCATTTACTTCACAGCTGCAGGTGACCATATTGCGAATCAGCAAGCCTATGCTGATAGGCTGCAAAGGCTGCTCCACCAGGCAGGTTAGTGAAAATTCTACATGTTTTGTTATATAAAATATTGGAGAGAGCATGAAATAAAGTGTTGTAGTACAATAATACATCCATAAAATGGCCTGAATATGTCCTCTGCATGTACTGTCATACAAAATAGTGATAGTGCCAGAAAAAGAAGGTAGTAACCCATTAAGAAAGGTAACATATGTCTGGAATAAAATCTCTGCAGGTACTGTCATATAATATATGTGAGTGAGCCTGCAAAAGTGTGCTCTAACCCATTAATAAAGGTATAATATGTCTTGAATATGTCTGCCATATGCACTGTTATAACAAATAAAGGAGTGAGCCTGTGGAAAAGTGTGTAATGTCAGTAATAAAGGTTTAAAACCCGGAGTGTGTGTGTGTGTCACTTAGTTTGAAATGTTGTTGTACCCTTGCATTATACAAATAGTACTGTGTTAGAAAGTGCTAGCAACCCAGAGTTCTGCAGTCCCATTTACAGTGGGTGATGGAAGTGCTACTAGCTGTGAAGCATATATACAGTCCTCAACAGTCAGTTACTGGCTGGCATGCATAAGTAAATCTGGCACACGAGTCGCATGCTAATATTTTCCCCAGAAATGTGAGTGTGCTTCAATAAATGCAGAGTTCTGTACAAATTGAAGTGAAAATTTCATGTGAAAACATCCAGATATGTAGATAAAGAAATATAAATGCAACCATGAAATATGTAGCAGTAACATCTGCATCTTGGACAGTTAGTATGTCAGATATAGGTCAAGTATATATTGAACTAGCCAAACCCATTACACAACCTAATGCATGGTGGCAAGTGTAATAATACATGTAGGGAATATACACTTGCAGTAACTAGGACTGTAGTGTAGAGTAAAAGTGATTATAAGATGTTAACTGAGGTTTTTTCTACACCCTACTGTTTGTACATATAAACCATGCAATTCCACACCTCAGTGGGTATGTGTAATCTTAAATATTTGTTGGGACATATGTCCTATTGTTTTAAAATATTTGCATTCATGTTGATGCATGTGCCCTGTTCAAACACCACATTCATGGTGGCCTGTTGCTACCAAACATCCCTGCATGCTGTTGGAATATCCACTGTTGTTCAATATATGCACGTGTTATGCTTGCTGTTCAACTGTTGGAACCTTGGTGTGTTGGGTTAATGGGAATGTTATTGCATGCTGTTACAACTAATCTGGAATGCTGTTGTTTATGTTGTAATTAAACACACCTAATCACAGAATGTATGGAAAGGCCGGTCCCAGCGGACCCCCCCTGTCCCTCCTCAGTTGGCAAGTGCACCTGGCACCAGCAGCTCCGGTGCCCAGCCCAGGCTCCCCTTCCCTCCTCCATTGGTCCTGTGCCACCTTTGGGTGGAAGCACTGCAGAGGATGGGCTCGTCCCCCCTCGTGCAAGCGTGGGCAGAGAAGGGCCACCTGTCACCCTTCAAAGGGTCCGGGCTGTGGTGCGTATGGAGATCCAGCGTTCAGTCGCTGATCCCCTACAACAGTTTGAGGTGAGAGTGGCACGTCTCTCGGGTGAGCCTGCCCTTCCTACTCAGCCCCCAGCACAGCCACCCTCGGGGCTGTGAAGGTGCAGTGGTGACTGCCCATGGGTGGGGATCTCAGTTCCACTGTTACCATCTGTGGGCTCATGGGCTTGCGATTTCCAAACAATCTTCCCTGTCAATTGTGTTCACCCACCCCATGTGTCAAATTCCACCCCTGTATGCGTCTTGTTTGTCTTGTCTGTTTACCTCCCCAAACTACCTCCCCAAATATACCTACATCCCCTACCTCACATTCCACTCTCACCTGAAAAAAAAAAAAAAAAGGGCAATCTGTTCCCACAAAACAATTACACCCCATACATAGCTGCCCATTTCACACACATGTCCGCTGGACATGTAAACTGATAATTATAATTGGAGTACAACATACTCTGTTGATCTCACCCCTCTCTCAGGGGTGGAAGGTTGCAAATTTCACACCAAATTACGAACATATGCACAGCTGTTCCTGGTAAAGAAATGGGCAGCTATGGGCCTTCCCTACACCCTTCCTGCACATCCCAGCTGGTTTCCCTACTGTCTTTCCCTCTTTGTGCCCCCTTTTTCACCACTTTCCTATCTCCCCATTTTCTTTTCTTTCAAAGAAATTAGCGCAGGGGTTAGCGGGCGTAAGCACTTTTAAGCAGTAGTTAACGTGGGTGCGTGAGTGTGAGCTTGTGTGCGCTTAGCTAAGCATCACTAAGCATTGTGCAAACCCGCTTACAACTGCTTAAAAGTGCCTTAGTAACTCTGTATGACAGGGCCCCTGTATTGCTCAGCAGCAAAATAAAATACACCTGCCAGTCTCGAACCCCAGACTTTGGGCTCACCAGTCTGCATGAAGTACCACTTCACCACAGCAAATATACAATAACTTGGTGCTGAAATAAATATGTCATGCATTACAATGAGTGAATGTAAAGGGAGAATAGGAATGGCATAACACAAATCATGTTCTGTGGCCCTTAACCAGCAAGTGTTGTGGAATTGCATGACATGACTGTGAAAAGAGAACCAGCCATGCTAGTAGGGAATAATGTTACAGTAGCACCTTACAAACCCGACACAGTATCAGAGCAGGATAAACACTGGCATATTTGAATAGGTCAGAGGCCAGACCTCCCAACTGTGACTGGTTTACAGGGATGTCCCTGATTTGCAAACAAATGTTAGCTGTGCCCCTCAGACTCCCTGTGAAATGTAGTAACAGTAGGCAGAAATGTGGGGAATCCCAATTAATGATAAATGTCAATAAGTGAGAGTAGACACTGCTTGCACGTCAGAAAAGGTGTAGTAATACATATGCTCAGAATCCCCCAAAGTCGCAACTGCAAAATATCTGAAATATATCACAGGTGTATCCCACTGATATGTACCTTTCCCTGAGGCTGTTCAAATATATACCTGAGAGTATCTGAGGCTTGGAAGAGTCAGAAACACACAGGCATATAAGCCTTTCTGCTGTTACACACTCTGCGAATAGCTGTAGAATGAATTCCACAAGCATGCCCTTATGTAGGAGTACAACACAGAAATATCAAAGGATGTAGCCATGTACTGCTAGCAACCACCTGTGACAATGCCATTGTTCAGGTGCTGAAAAGACTGATGTGGTGCACAGTCAAAGAATACTAGGCTAACCTCTGTCTACTATCTGGATATGTCCACAGATGGGAGCTACTCAGACAGATTACTAGCCTTTATAGACTTACAGGTACACAGCAACTCTGCATGTTCAGCAAGATAAACATCACACGATAATAAATAATGCACTCTGCAGTTCTGCACCCCTACCCAAAGGTACTATATACCCATGTAGTCAGGCACAACCAAGGGTGGAGGCAGGCATACACAGTAGTGAAATATGTCCAGTTGTCCTGAGCAGACTGTGCTAATGCCAACACAAACAAAGCACAAACTGTTCAGAAGTGAGTAACGTACTAATGACAGTATAGCAGTTCACAAGCAGTGCATATGCCTGATATTCATAATTGGTAGTACAACATACTTAGTTGTCCTCACCCCTTTCTCAGGGGTGGAAGGTTTCAAATATCCCTCCTAATGTATTGCATATGCACAGCTGTTGCTGGTAAAGAAATGGGCAGCTATGGACCTTCTCCACACCCATCCTGTACATCCCGAGCTGGTTTCCCTACTGTCTTCTCCTCTTTGTGCACCCTTTATCACCACATTCCTATCTCCCCATTTACTTTTCTGTCAAAGAAATGAGCGCAGGGGTTTGCGGGAGTGAGCACTTGTAAACAGTAGTAAGCGGGTTTGCACCAGTGTGCACATGTGTGCACTTAGCTTAGCATTGCTAAGATATGATAAGCTAAGCCAAGCTTGGCTAAGTATTGCTAAAGTAAAATAAGCTAAGCTAAGCTTAGCTTAGCATCGCTAAGCATCGCGCAAACCTGCACAAACCCACTTACAACTGCTTAAAAGTGCCTTAGTCACTCTGTATGACAGGGCCCTTGTACTGCTCAGCAGCAAAATAAAATGCCCTTGTCAGTCTCAAACCCCACACCTTGGACTCACCAGTCTGCATGATGTACCACTAAGCCACAGCAAATATACAATAACTTGGTGCTGAAAGAAATATAACATGCATTACAATGAGTGAATGTAAAGGGAAAATAGGAAAGCCATAGGAATACATTGCAATAAGTACTGTTGTATGCCAGTTAATTATTTATTTATTATTTATTTTACATTTGTTGACCGGGATAGTCCAACTGGATACATGTCCATTTTCAGCGGAGGCCCGGGGAGAAAAGCTCCAATGGGTACAAAATAAAACATTGCAATAAGGACAATGTGATAGAAGCAAAGGTGAACATAGCAATGCAGACAAAATACAGATAAGTAATTACAGTTAATGTTTTGACATTCAAAAGTAGACAGTTACATGACATTTGTTAGCAGTAGTTATAGTGAGGAGAAATGAAAAACACATTTACATTGACATGTTTGTACATTAATTAAAGATGGCTAGCCAGGTTTATTACAGTGACAAAGCCAGTTTAGTGCCAGGTGTTGTTTAAGTTTGATCTTAAATTCACGTGGGGAGAGCATGGTAATATCAGCTGGGAGTTGATTCCATGTTCTACCTGCAGAATTTGCCAAGAGAGATACTCCTGCTGTGTTGTTGGTTTTGATTGTAAGAATCTGAAGTCTATTAGAGGATCTAAGCAGTCTCTGATTAGTTTGGGCAGTGATACTATTTCTAAGAGCTGGTGTGTTATCTGGATTATAGAGAATCTTGTACGCTATAATCAGAAGGTTATATTGTATGAGATTGGGGAATTCTAGCCATCCAAGCTGTTTGAGGTTCATGCAATGGTGGGTTCTGCATGGCTGGCCAGTGACAAATCTGGCAATGTGATTGTAACAGGTAGACAGTCTGTTAAGTAATGACTTATTTAGATTAGACAGAAGGGGGGAAGCATATGTAAGTGTTGAAATTAGGTGTGAGCGGGCAATGGCAGTTTTGGCTGGAGGGGTTAGAAAGGCTTTAATTCTATACAATGAACCAAGTTTTTTATTGGTGTTCTTTATTATTTGATTAACATGAAGTTTAAATTTTAGGTTATTGTCAATAATGACACCGAGCAGTTTTGTGGAGGGCTCTGGGGAGATTACAGTCCCATCCTTTGCATTAATGGTGAAAGAGAAAGTTGGAGACATTTGAGTAGGTGTGAGTAACAACATTTTAGTTTTTTTGGGATTTAATAAGGTGAACTGGGTAGCTTTCTTCAACTCTGCAGGAGATGTGGCTGAGCAAACCAGAGTGGAGTCATCAGCGTATTGAAAACAGCTGACGTTTGGGATGACAGTATATAAGTCATTAATGAAAATTGAGAACAGTAGGGGCCCTAATATGGAGCCTTGTGGTACTCCAAGGGTGTTTGGTAGTAGTATAGAAAGCTTGTTCTGCCAGAGAACAGCCTGTTGCCTCCCAGTCAGGTAGGAATTGAACCATAATAGGGCATTAGAGTCTAGATTGAATGTTTGCATAGTGTGCAACAAAGGCTGGAGATCTACCATGTCAAATGCCTTGGAGAGATCCAAGAAGAGGGATGAAGAGATGTGATTTTTATTGTGGTTGCTGTTTATTGTGTTGGTAAAGGCAAGTAGAGCTGAGGTAGTACTGTGGTAAGGTCAAAGGCCGTGTTGGGTATCAGACAAGAGGTGATTTTGGATTAGGTGGTGCAAATCGAAAAGAAAGTACATACTCCCATGTATCCAGTGTTAGCATTAGGAGGTGTGAGTAAACCTACACACTGAGAAGAGTGTACTGGAAGAAGCAACAGTCAGGTTTCAGTACAACATGCATTTCACTGGCTACAACCCATCTTCAGATATGAGACATATACCAACCTTCTGAGTGAGACAACAGTGTCCACAGCAAACAAGCATGGTCCCCACCTTGCAAAACTGAAAGGGCTACGCCTACCTAACCTATCATTTTATAGCAGTGTCCTGAAATCACAATGAGAACTGCAATTACCACACAGCAGGCTGCATGCAATTACTAAATGGTGGGCACCAATTGGTGCAGAGACCATCACATGCACATGCACAGATACCTAGAAAAGCAGCCTGTATCTGCTGTCCACACATGTAATAATATCATTAATTATAGCTATATAGATCTATATATGGATATATACATATATACATATATAGATAGATATAGATATATTTATATATATATATATATATATATATATATATATATATATATATATATATATATATATATATTTATATATGAATATATATAGATATATATGGATATATATATGGATATATATAGATATGTATAGATATGTATGGATATGTATGGATATGTATAGATATGTATAGATATGGATAGATATGTATACATATGTATAGATATGCATATATGTATATATATATATATATATATATATATATATATATATATATATATATATATATATATATATCTAGAGAGAGAGAGAGGGAGACACGGGGTCATATGTACTGCAACAGGTGCCTGTTGTCCAAGGCATGGACTGAACACCAGTGTTGATACTGCAGTGCCATACTCCATTCCAAAACACCTTACGCAGTAACTACCACATAGGTGGTAGCCTGCCTAACACTGAAGGTGTCAAAAAGGAACATGGGACACAGGTGGACAATAGGCTCCCCTTTGATAATCACAGTGCCACACTAGTCTTGTAATCTGTCTATGTGGTACGTGTCATCACAAAAGGTGTGTCATCTAGGGAAATATAGGTCGGTGTTCCCCTCTACTCATCACAATGCCCCATGTGGTATGTACCTCACATGACAACTACAGCAAGTGGAAAGGCCACAGACATACCTAACAAAGAGTAATACTGCCTTCAAACACATGCCCTATGCAGACTGACTCACAAAACCACAGCTAGAGTGCGTTGCATACTGCCCACCCAGAAGTTACCACTGCTGGACATACAGAGGTATGTCACACGCATAGCAGTCGGCCAACCAGCATGACAACACTTCACAATCCCTCCGAGCTACATGACCTAGGGCCCTAATCCTTGTCACCTCACTAAACAGCACATGCTGGAGGTACAGGTTCCTATCCACAAATATGCCATACTCTGGACTAAACCACCCAGCATTAACAAACAAGGCTCCTCATTAGCAGATGTCATACATACCCCTGATGATTGTTTTGGAGATAGGTAATAGGCCCTGGGAGTCACCTCTGTGTATCCGGTTGACAGGAGCAAGTGAAATCACATTACATGTGTGTCAAAGGGCAGGGTAGCATATGGCTAGGCTGCTCTAGGCCCTAGGGCCAATAGCGTATTACCTACCTATGACACAATGCACACACACATGTACTCAGTGCAATACCTGCTATGTGAGGAGGAATGAGTGTGACAGCGACTGTGTGCAAGGTTTGTAAAGGTGTGATAGCTTAGTGTGAGGTTGTGTCTGTCATGGTAGTTTGTGTCCTAGGTGTGAGGTCAGAGAAAGATGTGTCAGTTATTGGGATGCAGACATATGGCATATGTTGTGATGTAGTTCCTTGTGTACGACTGTGGTGTCCCATCGTAGGCTGAAGCAATACATGTATGCTTAGTAAGTGGTACTGCTGGTGAATCCAGCTCACATATGAACTATTGTACTACCTGAAGCTGTAGGCCTAAACAGCACAGTATGGTGTATGTTCACATGTCCTGGTAACACTGTCTTGTGTGTTTCCTGTAGTCTGCACATATTACATACCTCAGGCATAGGTATCTGTAAGTAGGGGCACACAGTACTATAAGGTACACAGATAATGCTCATCTGTGTCAGCATACATTTGTGTGTTGTATGTATGTCTGATGTGTGTGTAATGGTGCCTGTACCATGCCCACAATCACATGTGTGTTACAGGTTATGTGTGTGTACCTAGCAACATGTATACTCTGTTACAGCAATATGCCAGCTATATTAACAACCATGCACATATGTTAGGTAGGGGTATGGCATCAAAGACTAGGGTGGTTTACTGGTAATACTGTAAATGTACATTACATTCATTGCATTGGATGACATATTTCTTCATGCATTAGCTTGATATATACCCCCGGGGTGAGGTTGTGCATTGTATCCCAAACAGTGTGCTGACTACTGGTGTAAACTGGTTTGTTATATGGAGTGTGGCAGGCACTGTCAGCCAGTTGTGGGCTGAGCACTGATATGTGGTATTGAATGTGTGTATCCTCTGATAGACAGATAGATGCTATATGTGGCAGTTAAGTGATATCTGTACTTCATAATGTTAAGTGTGCCACATGACTTGCTCACACATATCGTTTAATTATCTTCCAGGGTTATGGCTCATCAACGCAATCCATAGTATACAGCTGCGGAGGAGCAGGAAATACAGAACAGCCTGGTGCAGCACTATAACCTGCTTTTTTCCAGGGCCAGCCAGCACCAGCATGAGCGTACTGCACTGTGGCAAGATCTTGTTCGCCGGGTAAATGACATAGGCATGCATAACCGGACATATGAGCAGGTAAGCCATCACTGCAGTGATTTAATTAGACATGTCCGGCGGCGTGTGTCTGATATCCATAAGCAACAGCTTGCCACAGGTGGTGGGGCGGCCATACATCCCCCTCTCACCAGAGTGGAGGAGCTGCTCCTAAGCATGGTGGCTCCTGGCCTACAGCAGCAACAGCATCACACATGTGTCATCATGGAGGCCGGAGCCACCCAGCAGGATGACATGGAGCATGCAGGTAATATGTCCTAGCTGTAGACTACCATTACCTGTAATGTTAGAATATGCATATGTGAGATGTGTACTGTGTGTTTAGCAGTTGTGCTGCCTATTGTGTGCAATACTGATATTTGGAATAGTATCTGTACACCTGTGACTGTTGACTGTTGTTCCACTGTAGTTTAGCACACTCACAGTAGCAATGCCACAGTTGTGGCCACTGACAAACTGTGTCATATTCTTGTAGGTCCCTGTGGTGTGACAGCAGCGCAGATGATACATGCTGGTGAGTGTGTTAACACTTTAATATTGGTAATAAAATATGCATGTCATAGGTGAGGTGTAGGCCATGTACACGTAACACACCTATGCATAATGCATGCTGTGCATGTTTGATGTGAGACATCAATCAGTAAAGTCAGTAGCTGCCTCAATCACATGCAATGCACAGTGCAGCAGACACAATTGTGGCAACACTGTACTGCACATTGTATATGCATAGTTGCTACAGCTGTACACAACAGAACACATTCATCATACGCAGTACACAAAAACATGCTACATTTGGCATTACCACACACCCGCTGTAAGGTCACACTTCAGTATCCCACATGTCATGCACACACACATGATGTACCTCAGGGGTAGAGGTCTATCATGGGGCTGTGCAACACTCTGCAACACATAATACAGTCATGTTAGGCAATGCTCCCTATTGGGTACCTCATACACCCATGTACAAGGTGGCTGTGTAATTGCAAACGTAGCCACAGCACTGCAGTTCAGGTACAGCATGCTAGGCTGTGGTCTTGCACACATTAGTAGCTGTGAGTGACCACAATATGCATGGTGATGATGGCACAGGGTACTACACCCCATCCAGTTACAGTGACCACAGTACTAGTCATAACAGTCATTGCTTTGCACCTTAATGTTGTGTGTGTGCAAACATATGCACCTATACACAATATGCATAGCATGTATGTGTGCTTACATATGCCAGTATACACAATATGCACAGCAGTCACCATCTAAACAAAGTGTCACATATATGTCCTGGAATGCTAGTGGGTGTATAGGTCACTTGACACACATTGGGTAAGTGTGGTGTATAATGTTGCAGTCGTGTAGCATGCCATGCCATGTCTGGCACTGACATATCTGCAATATGTCCCACATTCACCATAACCACTGTACACTGGCCATGTCGAGCATTGGGATTCCTTCACATCAACATACACCACTCATCCCGTGTGTGTGTACATAGCATGCATGTACTAAACCCGTGCCCACTATTATCTGCTATGGACACAGACACTATACTCAGACATGGATATCTATGTATCACACAGATAACACATGCAACCATGGCATGTATACTTGTGAGTGATGGTGCACAGGGCATTGCAGAGATGATAATACCTGCACAGCAATGTTGTATCCATGTATACATTGTGTTCCAGGGTGTAGCCAATCACTGAACAACTACACAGTTGCATCAAAGCCATGTATACTGCCATTAAATAGGGGTGTCTACACTTGCACTGCATGGTCTTGTGCAACACATATTCTGCATGCTGACACGTGTGTAGTGACTATTTACCTTGTGATACTGACACCCACCTTCACCCACTATAGAGTATGTGTTGGATTGCTGGGTGTGTGTGTATGTGCTGTAGTGAGGAGTGCATTAGTGTTCATGTGTTCATGTGTGCATGTGTTCATGTGTGTATGTGTGCATTTGTGCATGTGTGCATGTGTTCATGTGTTCATGTGCTCATGTGTGCATGTGTTCATGTGTGCATGTGTGCATGTGTGCATGTGTGCATGTGTTCATGTGCAGACCGTAAAGTGTGTTTCCTGTCTTCTGCTCACACGTGCTGAGTTAGGGGTGGCCGAAAGCAGCAGGGAACCTGAAGCCACTGCCACGAATAGTGGTGATGATGAGACATGTATTTTGGCACAGGAAGGTTTGACAGGGTCTTTCGTTGGTCCGCCAATCGACAGTACACAGCGTTCAACCCCATTTATGTGCACACTCATACTGTCAATACATCCCTCACCACCAATGGCCATAGGCAAGGGACAGCATACAGTTGGCATTGACCAGGAGAATGTGGTACTCATGGCACTTGCATCCCCTCACAGCAGCCATAGCCATATTCCTGGAATGGTACCACATAGGCGGAGGTCCAGGAGTTCTCGGGGGAGCACCGCTGGTCGTATTGCCCTGGCAGGCGTGCCCTCACAGGTCGTATGATGTCCAGTATGTTCCAGGCTGTAATGCAAGCTCAGGCATGTATGGAACAGTACACCAGGCAGGGACTTAGGGCGCAGAGGGCACATTACACCGCTATCAATGACAGCATCCGTGACCTTGCCGGTGCCATCCGGACTTACACCGAGGTCACTGATAGATGTTGGGGGGAGACATTAGATGCCCTCCACAATATGTCTTCCATGAGCCAGGACTGTGCAGGATGGTTGCGATGTCGACGCAGATGCATGCCAGCAACAGCAACAGCTGGCAGTGGTCGCAGACGGCCTACAGTTCACAGCAGCTCCCGTAGTGGCAGTACCAGCCTCAGCAAAGCTGGGACTGGCCTGTCCATTGACCATCCCAATAGACCAGGTGCATGTGGCTCTGGCCAGTCCCAGCAGGGACAGGGGTCCAGTCATCATACCTCTGCCTCTGATGACAGTACCCAGTCAGGGTTGGTACCTGATACTGTCCGTAGCACCCCTGCCAGGCACAGGTACTGTGTCTGTGGCCGGAGACAGTGATCTGTACAGCTTAGCAGGTACAGTCTGTGGCTGTCCCACAAACTACCGTATATGGCAGCCACATGGTGGAGCTGTGTGCATGCAGGCACACGCACATTAACCAAACAACTAGGGCTCACACATACACACACACATTACATCAACATTGGCCCATGCTGTACTGTTGTCCCTTACACACACACACACACACACACACACACACACACACACACACACACACACACACACACACACACACACACACACACACAGACATGTTGATTGGATGGGTCAATGTCAGGCTCTGGCAAACAACAAAACACCCTGTGCATATGATGATACCTGTGTCGCTTCCTGTCATCTGTAACATTGACGGAGGAACAGGCTAACATGGTGCTGATGCACAGGGTGACACTATAGCAGTGTAGCAATATTAGCAAGTTGTCAACAGGAAAGTGTAATGACATCCTTGTAGGTATATCTGAGCAGACACTATGCATCAAAGTTCTGATTGTCAATGTAGCATTGTTTATACTACTGTTAGGTCTGAGTATGTATTGTCCACCCATGTGCCACTTGGCTGAATTGTAATGTTTTGCCAGCATGTGTTAGTGAGTGGACAGTATGTGTGTGATGTGTGCAGTACAGATTAGAAAGTGTACATCTGTGAACATGGTGGGTGCGCACTGTCTGCATGTATGTGCATTGTGGACACATGGGACGTGTGACATACCCTGTTGTACGCATTGTTAACATCTCATAGTATCTTTCAATGGCCAGTATGAATTCTACTACAGTTATGTACTAACATGGGTAGACATGTGTGTATGACTTGGATTGACACTATGCTGTGGGTGATACTAATATCTGTCAATGATTTGTGGTCTGGTGGTATACACAACCTCAACAGCATGACTATAAACAATCATTGGATGATGTCCTGACAAATGACACACAGTCGTAGGGAACTCAGTAACAGTTGGATCCTTCCGGTGCTACACTATAACACTAACCTGTGGTAATGACCGCCACCCATTCCTGTGACCACACCTGTTTGGCATATAGCCCCCTTAGGTACATGCAAACACACTAGGGATGTGTCCATTCAAATCTGGAAATGCATGCATTGGCCTAAAATGCATTCCCTGGATGGGACGCATATCCTACACAAGGGTATCATACAGACAGATACCTGTTGTCTGATACATGCTGTACAGCAGTAAGCTGACTATGGCATAGTCATCCACATGTAGTATACATACTATCCCATCAGTATCACATAGGTGGTAGCCCTCAACATGTATGTTGGGTACCAATGTGTACATACAGCCTCATGTTATGTCATGTGTCCCTTTGTATCCACATATCCATAGGTATTATGGAGTCCCAAGGTGTATCACATAAGACATTAGAGGCCTGAATGCATATCCACAAGGCAGTTGTACACCTATAAAGACTGTCCATTACTGGCAGTCGTTGTTGTGTATGAACATGTTTGACATATACTCCAGGCATATACCTTCACTCACACTACTCTTAAGTAACTGTCATGGGTGTATGTGGCACAGATGACCTTGGCCACAGATCACGACAGTGGACAGCCTTGTCACATACATACATATGTGATCTACGATCTGAGAAGCAGCGGCACAACCTGTCAATGGAAACAAATGTATTCATGTAGTATGCAGGCTTCACACCTATGTACTGATTGAGGGGACATGTACACATATATATATTTGCCATGCAGATACCTGATGTGTGCAATGCACTTACTGTTGTAATCATAATATGTCATACCATAGTAAAAGCAAAACCCACACTGCATTAACCAACAGTGACACACACACAGTCAGCGTTTGCAGGATTCAAACCCCTACCTAACTATGTCACAATACTAGAGAGAGATGCATTAACACAGCACGCTATTTGCTTTACTGGGTGGCTTCTCTTCTCCGTCTGTATTTGTAGGATGGTGACATCATCAGTCTTTCCAAAGAGGAATGTACCTCTTTTAGTGTGTTTTCCCAGTCTCCAAAAAGGGTACTCCTTTTAAAGCCAATTGCAGATATACACACACACCCACCCACAGTCAGCGTTTGCAGGATTCAAACCCCTACCTAACTATGTTATGATACTTGAGAAAGATGCATTAACACAGGGCACTATTTGCTTTACTGGGTGGTTTCCTTTCTCCGTCTGTATTTGTAGGATGGTGACATCATCAGTCTTTCCAAAGAGGAATGAACCTCTTTTAGTGTGTTTTCCCAGTCTCCAAAAAGGGCACTCCTTTCAAAGACAATTGCACACAGACCCCCCACCCACATACACACACAGTCAGCATTTGCAGGATTTAAACCCCTACCTAACTATGTTATGATACTTGAGAAAGATGCATTAACACAGCGCGCTATTTGTTTTACTGGGTGGTTTCCCTGCTCCATCTGTATTTGTAGGATGGTGACATCATCAGTCTTTCCAAAGAGGAATGTACCTCTTTTAGTGTGTTTTCCCAGTCTCCAAAAAGGGCACTCCTTTTAAAGACATTTGCACATATACACACACATCCCATACACACACTCAGTGTGTGCAGGATTCGAACCCCTATCTAACTATGTTATGATACTAGAGAGAAACGCATTAACACGGCGCACTATTTGCTTTGCTGGCTGGTTTCTCTTTTCCTGCTGTATTTATAGGATGGTAACATCATCAGACTGGACATGGTAATGTGTGTACACTTTGTTTTATGCCATTCCAGGAATGGCCCATGTGGGTCGTCGGGTGTCAACAGCTTGAACAGGAACTCATAATCTTTACCTTGTGTGATCTATCTGTGGACACATTGGCATTCCTTCATATGTCAACACATATTTATGCACAGCTTGTTGGTTTTGTGGTTACTACATGTGTCTGGGATGTGGATAAAGAGCTATTCAAAGTCTATGTGAGACATGTGTAGCTGTGTTCAGTGATGTATGTCCTGGATGGCTGTCTTGCAAACAGTCTAGCATGTTTGGGAACCATGATCCACACATGAACATACCACAGTTAGTAGGGTTGTGTGTATGTCAGCTTCCAATAGCTCTGTTTATGACTTCAACCATGATGGACTCCATGGCCTTGCAGATCAGACGTCACAGGCGTACTGGACTGTACTTCCCATGGTGTGTTGTGCACCAACACTTGTGTGGAGTGCCATATGTTGCTGTAACACATTCAACGGTTCCACATCCTGTGTAGGGGGGAGGCTCAGCTGACTGTTCAGGTGCAGGATCTGTTTGTTCTGTAGTTTATGCATGACACATATTGGGAATCAATGTATTCCACTTGCTGCCATGCTTTTGGCATTGGGGGTAGCTGTTTATCCATTCTACATGTGATATCTCCTGGTATGATGATATGGACTATCGTCAGTGGGAGGTGGGTCTGTATATATGGGCCTGTCTGTCAGGATGTCGGCATTGTCAGTCAGTTACAGTTGGTCCTGACTCAGGACATATATGGGTGTACATTGCTCTATATGACATAGCTGTCGGAGGTGTCATGATTCAGTCTGGACTCCTTCTCAGCTACTCTTTACAGAATACCAATGAACCTGAGCACTAATCCCTGTTATACTCTTTTACACACTTAACACCATACTGATCCTTTGTGATCTGGCTACAGTCTATGTCATCATAATATCCTGGCATGTCCAGGGGTCGGTTTTGTGTGTGCTCTCCAGTCCAGCTGGTGAATATTGTGATGTTGACACAATGTCACATCTGCCTCATGTACACAGACAACCTTCTCCTCCTCCCAGCAAACTCAGATATATGTGTGAGATGCACCTATAGAGACATACAGGGTGCTGAACTCTCTCGACCCATGACTGGCACAATCTATCAGTTGGTGAAGGTAATCACACACACCACATATCAGTCTCACATATCCTCTGGCGACAGCACTCAAACCACATTATCAAACATAGACATACTCGGATGCTGTGAATTAACTCTGCCTAAGCAGCAGAGACCTCCACAGCAGGCACACACACAACTGCTACCCCACTACAATACCCACATATCACATAGTTCACAAAGTCAGTGTGCCACACAGTCACTGCCCTTCGGGCTAAACAACACACCTAATACACTTGTAATAGGTGACACTTATTGTCAGACACACTGATGTACCACTCACCAGCCCAAACATGGGAATAGTCACTTTGGGCTGTCTGTCGGGTGCCAGGATCTGCCACATAACACATGCTGTCAGGTCACTCCAAAGCAAGTACAGGACTGGCACCATCGTTGTCCATGCTGGTGCGTAAAACCTCAGACGTTACTCCCTGGACCACATGACATGGTACATGGAGGAACACTCTTATCATGTAGCCCTGGCCCGTATGACCCTGACCTTGTCTAGCATCTTACACCCACCAATTATGATGTCACAGTATACAGACAAACATATCATGTTTAACAGTTGGCTAACAAATTGGTGTCATTCATAGGGGATACAGTGTCTGTCAGCCTGTGGTGACATGCTCGACATGCCACATAGCTTCACTATGGACAGCTTGCACCTGTCACCCTTGGACCTTCGAATGCTGGCTAAGGCTCTTGCTACCACCATAGTGCATTTGTTGAGCAGGGCTCAAAAGACAAACCCACCTCCATAGACATTACAGGTTAAATGACACTAAGGGTAATGCTGCTCAATACCAGATGTGTTACTCTCATATTGCGGCCACTCAGGACTCTCCTCAGTATGGAGGATAGCGATTTCTGTGCACTAACAGATGCCTAGTTCAGGCTCACATATGCACACCAGCACTACCAGGTTATGTTTCATACCATGGTTTCTGACCACAGGACTTGGAACGGACAACACAACTAGGGGGAGTATCCATATACATCACAGATACACACACCTCCGGGTTAGTAGCACTGCACAAAGCATCACAGACCATACATATACAACTACCATTGTGCAAAACTGCCTTTCAATTTGTTGCCTGCTACAGACCACCCTCCCATACTCAGGAACCACACTCGGCATTCCTGGGAACAGTGGAGAATATGAAGGTCTCTACAAACACCATTATATTGGGTGACTTCAAATACACAAATATTGACTGGGGATACTACTCAAGCCCCAACAACCTCGCCCTACAGTCACTACAATTTGTAAATTCATATGCTATGGCACAACCAGTCACCACAGCCACAAGGGGGAATACATATTGGACCTGATCATCACCAACATGGGGACTTTATGTTCCACACCATTGGTAAGGTCAGAATATACATATATCTCACTGGACATACATATACCCTCCACACACCCATCCTGGGTAATCTTGGTGAACTTCTTATGAGCCAACGTCTCACTTCACCAAAGCAAGGTGGTATCCTTCAGAGACTCTGAGACAGTGGCAAATACGGCTCCGACTGTTGAATCCTTTACATACACATTCTATGGACACTTAGTGGACTGCATGGATTGTGCTATCCCAAATAACAACAGGACTCACTCCTCCAATGGCAGGGGACCTGTCTGGTAGACCCCAGCCATTAATAAGCTGTACAATGTCAGGAGGAAGCTACTACATGATAGAGCACAATCCCAGATGGGGAAAGCATCTGTGATCTGTACTAGCAGACAGCTACGATCACTCATGAACTTATCTAAGGGCTGCTTCTCACGGACAATTGCACCAGACACGTAGGACTATCACAAGGCCTTCTTCAGTTATGTCAGGAACCTGGGTGGACACTCACTGATATGCTGTGAGTTACTGCATACTGACTAAACTTACCCTGAACCCACTGGCATTGCCAATATCCTGGCAAACAGGTTCAGTGCAGATGTCTCCCCCCATCCCCCCTAGGGAGCAACTATCCATCCCAACAGAGTGTAACCTCCCTAACATCACACAGTAACAGGTAAGTGCTGCCCTCCCCAAAGCATACATCACAGCATCAATGGGACCAGATGGTGTCCTGGCATGCATCTTGCACGAGCTTCATGACAGACGTAACCCTCAAGTTACATCACTGTGCAATATCGGAGTTACTACAGGATATGTATCCACAGAATGGTGTACAGCAACAGTGGTCCCACTCCACAGAGTTGGTGCCACAACGGACCACAGACAATATTGCCCTATAAGCCTAACTAGCCTGTTCTGCAAAGCTATGGAGCGTATTGTCATGGGTCTCTTACACATAGACATCCGGAACCTACAGACACTGTGTCCTACACATTTCAGCGTTGTTGTGGGCAGATCTTGCCTCTTGAACATGTTTGTATTCTTTAGACGGTTAACAGGTCCATCGACATAGGGACAGTTGTCCACACAGCCTACCTGAACCTTGCAAACCCCTTCCACACAATAACCCACTGGGCCATTATGCATAGGCTCACCAGCGTCGATATGGACACATATCTCACATGATGGATTGCTACCTGGATCAGGGATAGCACCCACCTGGTCAGAATTGCAGGTGCCATGTCTGAATATACACCAGTTACACGTGACATCCCACACGGCTCAGTCCTGGGACCTCTCTTGTTCAGTATATATTTGTCTGATGTACAGGCTACCACAGAGGGAATATGGCTGACCTTGTTCACACTTGACTGCAAACTGGGTGCCATAATCAACTCTCCAGCTGCCACATGCATACTCAAACAGAGTCTCACAGAGATGGATGACTGGTGCCTAAGCCATGGCCTACAGCTAAATGCCCTTAGTTGCATAGTCATCCCCTTTGGGAATAGCAACATGCCCACACATTACCACATAGGTAGTACTCCATTACATAGGGTAGGAGTTGTTAGGTGACTGGGGACATGACTTGTTTGTACTGTCGCCTTTGACATTCATGTTGCCAAAGTGGTTGGACAGACCTTCTATATAAGCCACATTATCCCATATGGTTTCACATCTAGATCGAGTGAGGTCATTGTGCCCCTATACTCATCACAACCATGCTTGGTTATAATACCACATTTGGGGTGTACCTTACCCAACACCTGCAGCAACTGTACTGGCCACAGAAGTTCCTCACCAAGCAGATGTAGGGACTCACACGGATGACCTGCACAGTTCGGATGCAGTAACTCCAGCTATACTCAGTCGCTTACCACCTACTCGGATATGATGTGTGCCTGTTGTTTACAGAAATACCCAACCCAGAATTACTGGACATGCTCCACCTCAGGATATCCGACTCCCTTGGAGCTACACACTCCAGGGACATATACCTTAGCATAGATGTTAATAGGACATGCTGGAGGGACAGATTCTTATCCCAGGGCCTCCACTCACTCCGGATTGTGATCAGTTTCACATAGGAAGAGCCACCCACTGACCACCTACAGGGGACATCTTGACGGCTGTATGGGTGATCGTATGTTTACCCCTGGGATATCTTCTGTGTCCCTGCTAGACAGAGGCACACTAGCCTAGACGTACATGGGCTATCTTGGGTGACCTTCTATTCACTGGCACAGTGTAGTAATCTGACAGGGTTGCAAAAGCCAAACACACTCTGGCTAGGCTTGTACATGCCCTAGGGCAGATAGCCTAGTATCGACCTCTGAACCTATGCTTATGTTCGGGATGCACAATATTTAATGCTGATACTGTTTGCAGGTCTTTATCATCTTTGCTTTCCCAGTTTTGATGAACAACTTAGGTATCTGCAGAACATATTTGATTATGACAGGGTTCCACTATATTATATATGTGTCTGTTGTCATGTAACTGTGTGCACAGGGCAGATTGCTGGATAGTGAGAGGTTCCTGGGTTAACACACGCAACTGCCAGATATGTGTGGCCCACTGCTGTACTCAGACATGGCCTAAGTGTGTAAGCATGCCCAGTTCAGGCTTTCCATGTTTTGTTGCCTGACATTTGTCTCATTTATTCGTATGTGAGCATGCCCAGTGTGACCTTTCAGTATGCTGCGATCTGAGGTCCACTACATTTGTGGATGTGTGTGAACATGACCAATATTAACATTTATACTGTGTGTGTGTGTGTGTGTGTGTGTGTGTTGGAAGTCAAGTTCTGTTCTTACTGCAGGACTCACCTTTGTGTCATAACTCAACAGGGATTATGCTGTGCCTGCAGAGTTTCGATGAGATACTTTGCATAGACTTATCAACATTCCTTCATACTGGCTGACCACTGCAACACTGTCATGGTTTAGTGGTTCAGTACTTTAACTATAGTGCACAGTATCCTGGGTTCGAGGCCCATCACTGCTTTATATTTTCATACTGAGCAGACCAGACTGCTTAAGGGCCAGTTAAGCAAATATGAGCATGTTGGCTTTTGTTCAGCTATGTTCAGCTATGCCCTACTTAGACCAGGCTTGTCCAACATTGCTGAATATTCACCAACTTTGCTGGACGTTGCCCAATATTACTCAACATTGACCACAGTTGCACTAGTTGGTATGTGCAATTCTGTTTGCATATACTACATGGTGGTAAATGCTGTTTAGCACTGCTTTAAATTGCTTACCACATGGCAATCATGCCTCAAGTGGTGCTGCAGGGCTGCCTATGTCGGATGCACATACTACACTCCCTGTACATGTTTGAAAGCAGGTAGTGTCAACTTAGGCATCCCTTTTATTTTATGTACGAGTCAGAGAGAGGTATCATTTCCAGAGTTCCTACTGAGCCAGTGTATGTGCTATGCATTGCCTCTTTACTAAGGCCAAAGCATACTGGGCACGCCTCCTTTTGCCTACTGGAGCAGGCTCAGGTTGTTCCTCCTCTGAGTCACACTCTGCCTGTGATGACCTTGGCAATGGTGGGGGGCTGTTTGGCCCATGCCTATGCTGGTCCTGCTGCAGCTGTTTTTACAGGATCATATTATATAGCATAGCACATACCATGACAATTTGGGTACA
This sequence comes from Protopterus annectens, assembly GCF_019279795.1. Lineage (NCBI taxonomy): Eukaryota > Metazoa > Chordata > Ceratodontiformes > Protopteridae > Protopterus > Protopterus annectens. Next base: position 1,134,408,054 of record NC_056729.1, on the reverse strand, counting down.
TGTAGGTGGTGAGTACTGCAAGGCTCCACCAGATGTGTCCAGGCACCAGAATCGTGACTTGAGCAGCCCAAACACACGCTCAATTACATTTTGTGTTTGTGCGTGTGCTCATTATGGCATTCCTGTTCAGGTGTGTGTGCATTTCTGATGGGTGTCATCAGCCATGGCTCCAGTGCATAGCCAGCATCCCCCACTAGGTGACCATGTGGGATGTCCCCATTGGCAACTGTCTGGTACAGCTGCGTCAGATGCCAGATATGGGAATCATGATAGCTTCCAGGGCAGCCAGCACACACATTCAGTATTATGCCCTGGGCATCACACACGACCTGGCAGTTGATGGAGGGGAAGACCTTGTGGTTGAAGTAGACCCTACACTGCTCACCGGCTGGTGCTTTGATGCATATGTGCATGCAGTCTATTGCACCCACTACCTCAGGGTATTCCGCTATTTGCTGGAAGAGACGCATATTGCTGGCCAATACCTCATGGGAATTGGGGAAATATACATGATCACCGACATGTACTGACATGGCATCCAGGAACTGGTGCAGTACCCTAGATGCTGATGCCTGTGATATCCCCATCATATCACCAGTTGGTCTCTGGAAGGTACCTGTTGCTAATATTCTTAGGCCAACACATACCTTGGTTTCCATTGGGATGGGTTCCCCTCTGTTGGTTCTGTGTGTGAGGCGTGGCCTGCACAGCTCAACAATTTGCTGCAAGAGGTCTCTGTCCACTCTATAGTGCTCCACTATCTCCAGCTCATGTAGCCCCTGGTAGGTTACCCTGGTCCTGTACACTCTTCTCCGTCTCCTCACTGTGGGTTGTCCAGCAGCATTTCCATTGTCACCACGCTCAGCATGTTGCATATGTCGCCTTATAACAGCAATGGCAGCCCCTAACATTTCTTTGTCTCAGTAAACCTTTTTCACTTTTCACTTCTATTAGCTTACTGCAGTGTCTCTTGTGAGAAACATAATGGACTGTTGTTTGCAGAGTTTTAAGTGCTAGGCTGAGCTGGGCTAGTGTACTGCCTGTGTAATTGCCTGATTCTGATTGTTTTCACCTGCTAGCTCTGCTAGTACTCCCTGGTAGTTTCCTACTATTTGTTGTGCTTCCTATTTCCTTTCAGTTTCCTCGGGGGTCAGCGCCGTGCACACAAGCGCAAACACACTCACAGCAGCTCACACTCGCGCACACATGCTTACACGGACTACAACTTGCTTATTCAGGTTAAAATACACGCGCACCAGTGCAAAAGCACTTATAACACTTTAAACTGCCTTATACATGCTTACTCTGGCTTAAACGCGCGCACTCATGCTTACACACGTGCACACTGTCTTACTCGGGTTTACAAGCCTGCACACGCGCGCATACCCGCTCAGCAAGAAACTTTGATGTTATTCATGGCATACACCTTCCATTTCTTGCCTTTACCTAGCCTACCTGTTGACACACCTCTTTCAATGATGTGTAAATGACAGCTGACACATGCCACTCTGCTCCAATGAGCTTCCCTTCTTTCATACATACCTCACTCGTGATGTCACCTATCTTCTACTCTGTTACTCCCCTTATCCTACTCCTACACTCCACTGACTGTGCTCATTTGCTATGTAAACCTGCAATTCACTATCCTAACCCTCCTTTGCATAGGATTGCCTACTAATGCTTGGTTACATCTCTTAGACTGTGCTTCCCCCCTTAGCAACCTCTACTCGTTGGCCATGTTGTCTTCAGCCTGCCATTCCCTTGCATTGTTAATTAACAATTTAAATAAAATCCACATTTGTGGGTTTTAATTTTTATTTTTCTGGTTTTTAGAGCGCAGCCCATTTGCGCGGTGCTGCGCTATGCTTAAACATCGGAAATCGGAGTAAAAAAATTATTTTTTTTTTTTCATATTGCATCAGGAAACATTGCCATTGGCCATATATTTGGCCATTGACATGCTTCCTACACTGGATGCAACCTTTATTTGGAGCTGTCATGGCTCCGTTTTGCTATTTGTCAACTGAGTACATTTCTGCAGATAACACTGCTCTTACTCGGACAGGTTCGGGTTTCCTGAATCGCAAATCTACCTCATTTGCATGCCTTTCACCTGCAGTTGAGGTAATTTGCATAACCCAGCCCTGTCTGTGTAAGAGCCGTTTTAGGAGCTCTCTTGCATGTCCCTGCAGGCTGTTCCTGGATTGCTCATCGGACATGATGGCTGCATGGAGTCTTACTCTACTCTTAGACTCCGTGCAAGCCATCGTAAATCCGGCCCAGTGTTTCCCCTATACTAGTATAATCTCCTCTCTTAGAGCATTATTCCATTAATTAAGCTTTCTTTCTCTCATATATATTTATGTGTATGCATGTTGGTTTTAAACAATGTGCCGTATTTGCAAATGGAGAAAAAAAATAACAATTTGCAAAGAACAGAAGAATATAAACTGAATTACTCAAAGCAGTACAAAGCTTAAATTCCTGGTGACTAGAAATTCAAACACTCATTTTAACTCATGATTTTTCTAGGGAGTGCTACCAGAGCAGATAGTGTTGTTGTACTGAATGGTGCAAAAATAATGACTTTCATACTGCTTCAAAAATGTTTAATTCATACTTTTCAAGAACACATAATTGTTTACCCCAGTATTTTCAATTGAGTCAAGAATGTCAATGTGTTGCTTAACTGAATTCAATTTATTTCTTTAAATAAATTTCAGATAGCAGCACAGCATAATTATATTATCGGTTACATGTGTACTGTGAGACATCAACAGACAAAGAATACATTTGCCATCACCTATCACCTATATATATATATTACGCTTGAAAAGACATATATATATATATATATATATATATATATATATATCCATATATCTATATATATATATATATATATATATATATATATATATATATATATATTTATATATATATATATATATATATATATATATATATATATATATATATATATATATATACACATATATATATGGGTCTACTATGACCCATCAGAATTACAATTCATCGAACTGCAATTTCACGTGTCCATTTTTTCAAAAGTGCATTTATTCGAAAATGCACTTTTGCAAAATCTAACTCACCACAACAAAAAAAATACACTAAACATGTATGCAGGGGGGCAAGTCCCCCTGCACCCTTACAGCCCCCCACACCCCTGCTACTTATTTATACTAACTCCGAGATCGGACTACAATGGTGAAAACGGAATATTCCCTTATCCTCACTGTACTGCGATCTACAACAAGAAGCTCCCCTCCCGTACACCACTGAAAAATTAGCAACCTCACTTCGCTGAACTGATTTTCGTGAAAGTGCATTTTCAAATAAATGCACTTTTGTGAAAATGGACTTGCGAAATTGCAGTTTGATGAACTACAATTTCGCTGGGTCAAAGTAGACCTTTTTATATATATACATACACAGACACACACACACACACACACACACACACACACACACACATATATCCATATATGGGTCTACTTCATATGGCTGAATTTCATTTGACTGACTTTCATTTGACCGAAATCAAAATACCTAATTTAAAAAATACTGAAAACTCAATTGACTGAAACTCATAATACTGAAACGTTACAATTCTAAATTTCAAAATACTAACTTGTAAACCATAGATATGCACACTTACAACACCAATGACTAACTCTTTCCAGAATTTAAAAACTACTTACATACTCTCTTAACTGAAACTGGGCAATATAAAACCAAACTAGGTGGGGGGTTACTCTCCCCCACATCCCCCTAACTACATATACTAACTCCAGGATTGCACTACAGTGGGGAAAAGGACATATACCTTTTACTTACCTTACAGTAGTCTACACGCTGCCACTACTGCTGGGAATTCACAAAACATCCGCCATATTACTTGAGAGACTTCCCATAAAAAATTTAAACAGACATACCAACATTTAGAAACACTACAACACTACTTTCTACATGAGTATCTGTATTCTGACAATCAACATTATAAGTTACACTAATTCTTTTTATCACAAGCAAGTCACAGGAGAAGGGAAACCCACATCATGTCTATGGCTTACAATTCAGTATAATGAGATTCAGTCAAATGAGTTTTCAGTATTTTGAAAATTTGGTATTATGGTCTAAGTCAAATAAAATTCATTCAAATGAAATTTTAGTCATATGAAGTAGACCCCCCCAAAAAAAATTATATATATATCTATATATATCTATCTATCTATCTATCTATATATATATATATATATATATATATATATATATATATGCGTACACACATAGATATGTGTATATCTATATGTAGATTTGGGACTCATTTGATTTGTCAAAATTACATTTACTTGAACACTAAATAACCAAGACCACTTATGCAAAATTCCACTATTGTGAACCATCAGTATGCCAAATTACAAATTCCCGAAACAAAATTATTTAAAATGTAAAAACAAAAACACATACATTCTCCAATTTTTATTTTAGAACAGCAAGCCCACCTGAACCCCCAATGTAAGGGGCTGCACCCCCCTAAACCCCCTGCAAATTGTATATACCAACTCTGAGATCACACTACAATGACAGCAAGGGTAGATTTCCCTATCCTTACTGTAGTGCGATCTCCATTTGAAAGCTATAACCAGTGTGAAAATAATATGCTGAAGATTGCTGACACTACTGTCACATCATGCCACAGAACTTGTACGATGCATGAGAAATTGCATAAAGACTGTATATATATATATATATATATATATATATGAAATTCAGTATTTCGAGCCCATAAAGTGGAATCCTGAAAACAACGAAACCTCAGAAGCGCGAAATTCAAAACCTCGCACACCGGAGATTTTGAATTAGCGCTTCTGGTGTTTCACTGTGGTTGTGGATTCAGGTAAGTGTTTATTTGGTAAGGGTTTTAGGTAAGGGCTGTGGTGTGTGTTAGTGTGTTTTGTTGCTGTGATGTGTGTGTGCAAGGAGAATGTAGCTTGCGTGGTGGTGTTTTGTGTGTGTTTGTATGTAGTACGACCTCAGAGTTAGAATATTTAAGTCGGGGGTGTGTGCAGGGCTTGCCCCCCTGCTTTTATGTAGTAGAGAGCTTGTGTTTGTGGGAGGGGAGGAAGGTGTGTGTGTGTGTGTGTGTGTGTGTGTGTATGTGTTTGTGTGTGTGTTTGTGTGTGTGTGTGTGTGTGTGTGTGTGTGTGTGTGTGTGTGTGTGTGTGTGTGTGTGTGTGTGTGTGTGTGGAGTAGAAGCCCTAATTCAAAATCTCCAGTGTGCGAGATTTTGAATTTGCACTTCTGAGTTTTTGTTGTTTTAAGGCTTTGACTTTATAGCCTCGAAATACCGAATATAAAGTTAATCCATATATATATATATATATATATATATATATATATATATATATATATATAGATATATAGACATATGTAGCACAAACAGACCAAAGGTAACCAAGTAACAATCAGCCAAGCCACAGCGTAGTGAAGGAAAAATAAAGCCAAGAAAAAAACTTTTTTACGCGTTTCGTTCACATTTAATGCCACATGAACTTCATCAGAAAAGGTTTACAAAACCCACATTGTGGTTAAATACACTCAATAAGGTCACATGAAATACAAACTAACCAATAGTTAAAGATACCTAAAAAATTATCACAGAATTAAAGACATATTACAAATAGTAAACATAAAAAGACTACTTAGAGTCTTTAAATATATATGTTAAAACATTTAAATTCTATTTAGTTGCAAGAAACATTTGATATTAATAACGTCATTCAACCCAGGTGGTTGATCTGCATTTAACATTATCTGCCATATGGCTTCTCTGCATTCTAAATATACTTTAAAATTACCAGTGTTGCATGTCCTATTCTATCCACTACTCATTTTATATGTGAACATAGGTGCTTTCCCGATTACCGAACACAAATCATTGTTACCAAAAATAACCTTCCAATGTGTATTCTATCCACTACTCATTTTACAATTAGAGGTAGAAATACCAATACTAGTTCTAATAGTTTCTCTTTGGCTTTCCCTATTCCAATATCAAATGAAATGGATTGGATAAGGGGTATTATATCTAACAATTGGAAGGTTATTTTTGGTAGCAATGATTTGTGTTCGGTAATCGGGAAAGCACCTATGTTCACATATAAAAAAACTACTAGTATTAAGACTATAGTTGAATCAGTTAGGCAACCTAAGGATGAGGTAGATATATATCAGGGAACAGTTCAATTCTTTTCAAACATCTAAAAAAGACTATCTATAGTAATGGTCATTACACTTGTAAGACAAAATTTGTTGTTTATGTGGCCATTTGTGATTCCTGTGAACAATTTTATGTAGGCAAAACTATAAGGGAATTACATAAATGTGTTTATGAGCATAATTTGACCATTAAGAAAAAGGACTTGTCAAATGCTCTTGCTAGACATGCTTTAAATTGTAGTTTGTTCAAAAAGTTTAGATTTTCAGTGCTGGAAAGTGTTAACTCTGATTTATTAGCTGGAAATTTTAAAGTATATTTAGAATGTAGAGAAGCCATATGGCAGATAATGTTAAATGCAGATCAACCACCTGGGTTGAATGACGTTATTAATATCAAATGTTTCTTGCAACTAAATAGAATTTAAATGTTTTAACATATATATTTAAAGACTCTAAGTAGTCTTTTTATGTTTACTATTTGTAATATGTCTTTAATTCTGTGATAATTTTTTAGGTATCTTTAACTATTGGTTAGTTTGTATTTCATGTGACCTTATTGAGTGTATTTAACCACAATGTGGGTTTTGTAAACCTTTTCTGATGAAGTTCATGTGGCATTAAATGTGAACGAAACTCGTAAAAAAGTTTTTTTCTTGGCTTTATTTTTCCTTCACTATGCTGTGGCTTGGCTGATATATAGACATATAGCTAGAGTAATGGTGAATGTGGACGAGAGGTGAAGAAGAGAGTACAGGCAGGGTGGAATGGGTGGAGAAGAGTGTCAGGGGTGATTTGTGACAGACAAGGGTAAAGGGTACCAGTAAGAGTGAAAGGGAAGGTCTACAAGAGGGTAGTGAGACCAGCTATGTTATATGGGTTGGAGACAGTGGCATTGACAAAAAGGCAGGAGTCAGAGCTGGATGTGGCAGAGTTAAAGATGTTAAGATTTGCACTCGGTGTGACTAGGATGGATAGGATTAGGAATCAATATATTAGAGGGTCAGCTCATGTTGGACAGTTTGGAGACAAAGCAAGAGAGACAAGATTGCGTTGGTTTGGACATGTGCTGAGGAGGGATGATGGGTATATTGGGAAAAAGATGCTAAGGATGGAGCTGCCAGGTAAGAGGAAAAGAGGAAGGCCTAAGATAAGGTTTATGGACGTGGTGAGAGAGGACATGCAGGCGGTTGGTGTGACAGAGCAAGATGCAGAGGATAGGAAGAAATGGAAAGAGATGATCCGCTGTGGCGACCCCTAATGGGAAAAGCCGAAAGATGAGGATGATGATGATGATGATATATGTATATATATATATATATATATATATATATATATATATATATATATATATATATATATATACATATATATATATATGACCATTATGTTTGTGTACATATATATACTGTATATATATATATATATATATATATATATATATATATATATATATATATATATATATATATATATATATATATATATATATATATATATATATATATATACACACAGATACAGAAACTGATATGTAATATATAACTTATAACTGTAGGTCAAGTGTGTCCTTTGTTCAATGTGAAAAATGTGTGATTAAATATCAGCTGATCACGCATATTAGTTTTACTTGTATGTGAGATTGTAGTACAGTGAGCAAGGGTCAAGGAATTTGTCCTTTCCCCACCTCACTGCGATCTCAAAGATAGTAAATATAATTATTAAGAGTTGTGGGGGTAATGTTTACCTTTTGTTTGTTTATATCTGTTTCCCGCTTTTGTGCTTGATCAGTTTAGATGCTTTGTTTTTCACTTTTGTAACACACACACACACACACACATATATATATATATATATATATATATATATATATATATATATATATATATATGTATATAAGTAGGCACTAATAAACTAAAGCACTACACCCTCTTATACTTCCTTTAAGTACTTGGTTCCCTATTGGTCCTTTTTGATCAGTCAAAAAGTAGTTCCTTATACTATTCTGGCATGTCCAATAGTCAGTTTTGGGTTTACTCTCCAGTCCAGCTGGTGAATCTGGGAATCTTGAGGCAATGTTACAACTGCCTTATGTACACAGACCACCCTCTCCTCCTCCCAACAAGCTTAAATATATGTGAGAGGTGCAACTTTATAGCCAAACTGGAGGCTGACCTCTCTCAACCCAGTACTGGCGCAGTCAATCAGGAGGAGAAGGTAACCACACACACCAGAAATCCAGTCTCACATAGACCTATCGTAACAGCAAACCAAACACATAAACACACAAAAACATACTCGGAGGCTCTAAATAAAAATCTGCCCAAGCAGCAGAGACCTCCAAAGCAGAAATCCAAGCAACCGCTACCCCACAACAATACCCACGTAACACATAGTTCACAAAGTCAGTGTGCCACACAGTCACAGCCCTTAAGGCTAAACAACATACCTAATACACTTGTAATAGGTGAATCTATTGTCAGACACACTAACGTCCCACTCACCAGGCTGAACAAGGAGAAGGTCACTGTAAGCTGCCTGTTGGGTGCCAGGATCCGCCACATAACACAAGCACTCAGGTCACTCCAAAGCAAGTACAAATATGACTCCATCATTGTCCATGCTGGTGTGAATGACCTGAGATGTACCTCCCTGGACTACATGAAAAGAGACATAGAGGAGCTCTCTGATCATGTAGCCCAGGCCGGTATGACCTTGACCTTGAGTAGCATCTTACCCTCACCAAGAATGATGCCACAGTATAAAGACAAAATTATCAATTTTAACAATTGGCTAAAGTATTGGTGTCATTCAAAGGGGATCCAGTGTCTGTCAGCCAGGGATGACATGCTCGACAAGCCACGTTGCTTCACTAGGGACAGCTTGCACCTGTCACCCCTGGGCTTTCGATTATTGGCTAAGGCTCTTGCCACCCCCATAGTGCCTTTTTTAGGTAAGGCTCAAAGGACAAACCCACCTCCATAGACAACACAAGGAAAAAGAAACTAAGGGTAATGCTGCTCAATGCCAGAAGTCTAAACCGCAAGATGCATGCACTTGAGGATCTCCTCAGTATGGAGAATATCGATATCGGTGCAGTAACAGAAACCTGGTTCAAGGCTCCCAAGAGCACCCCAGCACTGCCAGGTTATACCTCATACCATGCTTTTCAGCCCCAAAACTCGGACCGAACCACAAAAAGAGGGGGAGTATCCATATTCATCAAAGATACCCACACCTCCAGGTTAGTGGCACTGCACGAAGCATCGGAGACCATCCATGTGCAACTAACAGTGGGCAAAACTGCCTTTCAGTTTGTAGCCTGCTACAGATTACCCTCCCAAACTCAGGAATCCCACTCAGCTTTCCTGAGAACACTGGAGAATATGAAGGTCTCTCCAAACACCATCATATTGAGTGACTTCAACTACCCAAACATAGACTGGGAGCACTACTCAAGCCCCAACATCCTCGCCCAACGGTTCCTAGAATTTATAAACTCAAATGCTATGGAACAACTGGTCACCACTCCCACAAGAGGGGAAAACATATTGGACCTGATCATCACCAACATGGAGACTCTATGTTCCATATCAGAGGTATACCCCTCATTGGTAGAATCTGGCCATAAATTAATCTCACTGGACATCCATATCCCATCCCCACCCCCAGCCAAGGAAACCACAGTGAAGAACTTCTCAAAAGCAAACTTCACACTTCTCAAAACCGAGGTGGAATCCTTCAAAGCCCCCGGGCCAGTGGAAAATACGGCCCAAACCACAGAATCCTTTAAAATGCATTCTATGGACACCTACAGGAATGCATGGATCATGCTATCCCAAATAAAACCAAGACTCACTCCTCCAAAGGCAGGAGACCTGTCTGGTGGACCCCAGCCATAAATAAGCTATACAACAGAAGGAGGAAGCTACTACATGATAGAGCAAAATCCCAAAAAGGGAAGGCATCTCTGATCAGTACTAGCAAAAAACTACGATCTCTCATAAAATTATCTAAGGCCAGCTTCGAAAGAAAAATTGCACAAGACGCTGAAGATAATCACAAGGCCTTCTTTAGTTATGTCAGGAACCTGGGTGGCGACTCCCAGATATAATCTGAGTTAGTGCAAAAATGACAAAAAATACACTGAACCCACAGACATTGCCAACATCCTGGCAGACAGGTTCAGTGCAAACTTCTTTCCCCCTTCCCCCCCAAAAGAGCAAATGTCTATTCCAACAGAGTGTAGCCTCCCTGACTTCACAGATGCACAGGTGAGAGCTGCCCTCTCCAAAGCAAAAAAGACAGCACCAATGGGACCGGATGGTGTCCCGGGCTGCGTCTTACATGAGCTCCAAGAAGAACTGAACCCTCACATAAAGTCACTGTTCAATCTCAGCCTTACTATAGGATATGTACCCAAGGAATGGCATACAGCAACAGTGGTCCCACTCCACAAAGGTGGTGCCACAATGGACCCTGGAAACTATCACCCTACAAGCCTGACTAGCCTGGTCTGCAAAGCTATGGAGTGTATCATCATGGAACTCATAAACAAAGACATTGGGAACCTCCAAACACTGGATCCTACCCAATTCGGCTTTGTTAAGGGCAGATCTTGCCTGTTGAACCTGGTCGTCTTCTTTGAAACAGTCACCAAGGCCATAGATGAAGGGAAGGTAGTCCACATAGCCTACCTGGACCTCGCAAAAGCCTTCGACACAATACCCCACTCAGGCATCATAAATAATCTCACTAGCTTAAATATCAACCCCTATGTCACAAGATGGGTTGCAAACTGGCTCAGGGATAGAACCCACATGGTCAGAATTGCAGGTGCCATGTCAGACTCTAAACCAGTTACAAGTGGCATCCCACAAGGCTCAGTCCTGGGACCTCTCTTGTTCGGTATATATTTCTCTGAGGTACAGGCTAACATGGGAGGACTGGGTGCCATAATCGACTCGCCGACTGACACAAGCATCCTACAAAAGGGTCTCACAGAGACGGATAACTGGTGCCAGAGCCATGGCCTAAAGCTAAATGCCAAAAAGTGCATAGTCATCCCCTTTGGGAAAAACAAAGTGCCCACAAATTACCGCATAGGTGGTAATCCATTAAGTACGGAAGAAGTAATTAGGGATTTGGAGACCCAAGTAGATAGCAATCTCTCCTTTGACAATCACGTTGCCAAAGTGGTTAGAAAGACCTTCTATATAGCCCACCTTATCAGGAAAGGGTTCACATCTAGATCAAGAGAGGTCATTGTGCCCCTCTACTCATCACTCATCAGGCCCATAATTGAATACAATGCCCCATTTGGGATGTACCTTACCCGACACCTGCAGCAACTGGAAAGACCCCAAAAGTACCTCACCAAGAGGATCAAGGGACTCAGACAGATGTCCTACGCAGTTAGGCTAAAGAAACTCCAGCTCTACTCAGTTGCTTATCGCCTACTCAGAGGCGATCTGTGCCTGACGTATAAAGCCATGTCCAAACCAGAATTAATGGACATGCTCCACCTCAGGAAATCTAAATCCATTAGAGCTACATGCTCCAGGGACTTAAACCTCAGCACAGAAGTAAATAGGGTATGCTGGAGGGACAGATTCATATCCTAGAGGCTCCCCTCATTCTGATACAAAATCCTAATCCATGTTAGGCAGAGCCCCTCAATGACCCTCTTCAAGAGAAATATTGATGAGTGGATGGGAGATCGTAGGTTTACCCCTGGGACAGATGCACAGTAAACTAACCTTAAAAGGGCTATCTTCTGTGACCTACTATACAGAGGCACAGTCAACTAATCTAAAAGGGTGGCGAAAGCCAAACACACTCTGGCTAGGCTTATAAATGCCCTAGGGCAGATAGCCTAGTATCAACCTATGAACCTATATATATATATATATATATATGGATACACACGCACGTAAACACACACACACCCACAGACACACAGACACACACACACACACACACACACACACACACACACACACACACACACACACACACACACACACACACACACACATATATATATATATATATATATATATATATATATATAAATATATATATATGGATACACACACACGCAAACACACACACTCACACACACACACCTAGTTAGGTATGCTAGGGAGAGAGACAAGTGGCGTATGTTGGGCTTTTAATGCAGGTGTTTGCACATGGGCCACTTGTAGATTTTTGCATACTTGTTTAATTTTTTTGGGTGTGCACCCGGCGTCCCGGTATGGTAGGCATGAGGGAAATTTGACATATGGGGATTCAGCATTAACCGATACTGGGTGTTTTCCCACTCTGCAATAGGGACTGCAAGGGTTTAGAGGGCAAGGTATTTTTCACTTTCTGGAATTAGATATTGTGTCTGAATTCATTTCAGGGTTTTCCAGTGGGTTTTCTATCAAATCAGGGGTTTGTGGGGATGGTTTAGTTTGTAATAATTTGCATTTGATAATGGGGAATGAGGTGGTGTTGAAAGGTTTGGTGGAGAAGGAATTGTATGAGGATAGGTTACTAGGCCCTTTTCAATAACCCCTTTTGCCAATTTCAAAGTGTCAGCATTGGAGTTGGTTCCCAAGAAGACTCCTGGTGAATTTCAGTTGATTAATCATTTATCTTTTATGGAAGGGGAATTGGTCAACTCTTTTGTTTGCAGGGAAGATGTGAAGTCTAGATATATGTCATTGGAGGATGCAGTGGCAATGATTAAAGGGTTTAAGAACCCTTGGTCGGTAAAGGTTGATGTTGAATCTGCATTCCATTTGCTGCCAGTTATGTGAGGAAGAGTGGACATTATTGGGTATGATCAAGAATCAGTTTTATTTTGACAACCCCATGACCATGGGCTCCTCAGTGGCTTGTGCCACATTTGAGAAATTCAGCTCTTCACTGGGTCTGGCAGCAAAGGGTGGGTACTCAGAAGGCCATGTATTATCTGGTTGATGTCCTGTTAGTTGGTGAAGGTTTTGAAGGGGCTGTAGAAGGCATGCAGGTGTTTCTAGCACTGAGTGAGGAGCTGAGCATTCTGTTGGAGAAGCAGAAGCTTGAAGGCCCTGCTAAGGCATTATGTTGTTTGGGTCTGACAGTGGATGTGGGGAGGAGCTTTTTCTGTCTTCCTCTTAAGAAGATACAGCATTTGAGGACAAATTGCATGGGTGATGGCTAAAGGTAATGTGTGGGGCATGGAGGTCATGGAATGTTTGAGTCTCTTGAACATTGCATGTTGGGCATTTAGTCCCAGTTTAACTTTTTGTAGGTCAATGGCATTTCAGTTTAAAGGGGAAAGAAACAAGTTTCACTGGGTGAGGGTTAGCAAGTTGGTGTAGGTTGATTGAGAATAATGGTTGTACTTTTTAGACTGTTTCAACAGCATTTCATTTTGTCAGAAAGATTGGGTTAATCAGGATGAAGTATGGTTGTTCACAGATGCTGTGGGGGGTGTATTTTAATGGGGAATGGTTTGCAGTTTTTTGGCTGGAGGATTGGAAGGAAGAGTGAAAGAGGGATGTGGCCTTTCTGGAGTTGTTGTCAATTTGGGCAGTTTTAGTAGTTTGGCAAGATTGATTGCATGACTGGAAGATAGTTTTTAATTCAGACAGTTTGGCAGTGGTGCATATGTTAAAGTCAAAAACAAATCCAACGGATGTATACAGACACTGAAAATGCTCATTTAAGTCGAAGTTTTTAATATTCCACAGTATACACAAAGCTTTCAGGTATGGCTACCCTTCTTCAGTGTGATAACAAAAGACTACATTTAGCACAATGACTTCAATATTTAGTGAATTAACAAGATCACATGACACAGTCAAGAAAATTCTTAAAGAGCTAGCACACTCATCACAAGCAAAGATAAATGCATTCAAAATATATGCAAACAAGTACATATAAATAGAAATGAAAACAATAAAAACATATATAAAACATTTAAAATTACATGCAGGGAAATGGATGTGAAAAATAAATTTAAAGGTAGAGAGAGTGTGGTCTGTGAAGTTGTTGCTGCAGTACTTTGCAAAGGCTAGGATGAATGGGAGGGTGGTGCAGTCAGTTAAGGTGGATTTGGCTGCTATTAGCAAATTTGCATTGGGTGGCAGATTTACAGGATTTGACAAAGTCATGGGTGATAGCTCAAATGTTCAAAGTTTGGGGTCAGGCCAGTGGGAGGAAGGCTGATGACAATGCAAGCCCTTAAGTTGTTGATGTCAGATCTGAATTTATTGACAGGGAATTCAGTTGATTACACTCTGCGGTATACCTTGTCAGTATGGATGTATAGTAGGGCATTTAGGGTGAATGAGCTACAGGGTTCACTGGTGTTGTTATATTCTCTTCCTCTTTTGAGACTCGGTTGTGCCACTTGAAAACAGATCTAGTAGGCAAGGGTGTGCAGATTGTGCTGCGGACATGCAGGGATGAGTCCTTATGTCCAGTGTCATGGGCCAGGAGGTTGCAGTTGATGCATGGTGGGAGACCACTGCATTTAGTTTTTCTGTCACATAGTGGCAGGGTGATGTGAGACAATCAGTTTCTGTGTTTGAAAAAGAGGGCATTTCAATGTGTAGGCTTTTGGAGAAAGAGGTGTTCTACCCATTTTTTTTTTTTGCATTGGATGGGTACCTGATTTGATGACAAAAGGTAAGTAGGTAGAGGTTATACAAAAGGTGAGGAGATGGTCATCTGGGGGCTTTTTGTCTTATATTAGATAAGTAGATTTATGTTGTTCCCCATGTTTAAAAAAAAAAAAATTTGAGGCCATAATTAGACCAGATGGAAGTGAGTTGGGTTGTGTCGACACAGGGGGAGAGTGTTTTGGCATGGTGTTAGAGGACTCAGGTGGTTCTAGCTCAAGTACAAGTCTGCAGACATATGTGGTTGGATTGAGATGCCATGAATTTTAGTCGCCCGCATAGCAGGTAATGACTTAGGGCTTATTCCAAAAAGGCATTTGGTCTTTAAGGTGCTGAGGGACTTGGAAAGTTTAAGTAGTAGGTTTCCTTTCCTGATTATTATGTGGTCAGAAATTGTAGCATGGTTGCTTTGAAGGAATATGGGCAATTATATGGGCATTGAGCATGCTCAGCGCTTTGTTAACCATAGGCTTTCCAGGCACTTGAAGCATTTCGGTATTCAGACTATTGATCATAGAGACTTTGATAATAGGGATCTGGTGTGGTTTAAGAAGGATGAAGCACATGTAAATGAGTTGGGATTGGACCTGCTCAATGTGCAGCTGTCATTGTTTTTGGAAAGTTTAGTGGAAGCATTGTAGTAGTTTCAAGTAGGAACAGCCTACATCAGGCTGGTGGGCAGAGAAGAGGGGCTGGGATGTCCCTCTTCTGTTACCTCTCTGGTGTTTATGTTTCGGATCTTACAGTGTGGTTAGTTGGTTGGTTATTGAAGTGAGCAGTGGACCGCTGCTTCTGGTGTGAAGTCTGAGTATGTAAGTCGTTGAGGTAATATTGCTTACATTATGATGGGTGGGCGATGCTGTCTACAGTAATTTATTAGGTCAAAGTTATAAATTTTGCGATTAACATATTCTGCGATTATTAAATTCTGTGATTTATAAAGGTTGTCTTATGTCAAGATGGTGTTGGGTGTTTTTTGCAGGATCTGGACAATACCATTTTCTGTTCATAAAAATCTTCCTGTTTGCTTTGTCACCCGCTTTCTGCATTGTTCAAAGTGTCTTTACTAATATTATTTTCCTGATCAGGGATAACATATTGTCCTTTTCTCTTGTCTTAAATCCTTACCATCTTGACTGTTAGTTGTATTTTATTATTATTTATTTATTTTGCATTTGTTTACCAGGAAAGCCTGACTAGACAAAAATGTATTTTTTCAGCAGAGGCCCGCGGAGAAAAGCTCCACATTTAAACATAACAGTAAGAAAAACAGATACAGTGTACAGGTACAATTATTAATCAAATACAAATACAGTACAGAATATAAATACATGTTTATACATTTCACTGATACATTAATGTAGTAAGGTAGGATACATAGAATAGAAGTACTGTGATTGAAGGTATAAAACAAGCAAGTTGAAGTAAACATATACTTAGTATAGTATACTTTTGAATACAAAAATAAAAGGTTGTGTTCCTATAGCTGCCTTAAGATATCTAATTTTCTAACCAAGAATTGTGCATGACCAGGTCCATGATTCAGATAGGTGTGATTTGAGTATTTTTTTTTTAGTTGGAAATATTAATAGTTGTTCTGATATTTAGTGGCAGGGAATTCCAAGTTTTGGCTATGCATTTGGAGTAAAGGGAAATTCCAGCTGCATTGTTCAATTGAATACCTTTTTATTTGAGTAGTGCTTCAATAAATTTTGAAGTATTTGCATTTTTTCTGGTTGATTTAGTATTCGATGGGTGAAGATGAGTTGATTATAAGTTAGTAGATCTGGTAGTTCAAGCCCAGATAGTTATTTTAAAGCCAAACAATGGTAGGATCTGAAATTGGAATCAGTGGCAAACTTTGTAAATTTATTATAACAAGTTTCATGTTTTGCTAAGTCAGATTTCTTAGGATTTGTAAGAATTTTTGATGAGAGTCTGCATCTTTAGTTGGACAGAAGAGCATGAGTTTTGTTTTGGTAGAGTTACATATAACTTGTGTATTGCTTAGCCAAGATCCCACTGCATTGAATGATTGGTGGGTGACTTTTTGGAGATTTTGTAGTGTTGTGGCAGCACAAATCAGGGTCGAATCATCTGCATATTGAACTACAGAGGCAAGCCAGGTGGCAGTATGAAAATTATTAGTAAAGATACTGAAAACAAGAGGGCAAATAAAAGATCCCTGTGGTTCTCCGAAAGTTACAGGCAGTAGTAAAGAAAGATTTTGTTGCCATTTTACAGCTTGCTGGTGACCAGTTCGATATTGCTGGAGCCAAGCAAGTGCAGAATGGCTAAGTTTAAGTTCAGAGAGTGTAGTTAAGAGTTTAGAATGAGAAACAGTATCAAAGGCTTTGGAAATATTAAGAAAGATGGAAGAAACTTGTGTTCTGTGGTTAGGACGAAAACCATACCTAGTGTTAGAAGATTATTAGTTATCAGGTAGTATAAGATTTGTAAATGGATGTACCTCTCGAGAATTTTTGATAACAGAGATAGTATAACTATTGGCCCATAATTTTATAGTTCTGTCAAGTTTCCACCCTTATGTAGAGGGATAATATATGATATGTTCCAGATTTTTAGGACTTCTGCAGGTAGATAGTCGGCAGCAATTGTACTAGGTTTAAGCCTTTTGAAGTATTTAGCTATGGTGTTTATTGGGACAAGCTGGAAGGAGAAATTATTGGGATCTAACACGGATGTTATGTGAGTGAGAGGAGGGGAAGAGAAATTATTGTTTGTGAGGACTAGTATGGATTCAGTGAAGTGTCTGTTAAATTGTGAGGCTACGCTGTCTTTAGTATTGGTGAGTGTTGGGGAGGGAGTACTAATTTATCCTGGCTGTAGGATTTTTTTGATGACAGCCCAGAATTGTTTGGGGTTTCTTAGATTTTTAGATTGGATATTGCTATAGTGAATTATTTTGTCCTGCCTAATATGCTATTAACTTTGTTTTTAAGTTCTAGTTATGTTTGTTTGTTGTAGTCTTGGTATTGAACCATTTCTCACAGGCCTTATCTCTAGTTTTTAACAGAGATCTTGTTTTTTAGTTAGCCAGGGGGGTATAATTGAAGTTTATCCTTGTTTTTCTTGGGGGGGGGGAGCAAGATGTTTAGCATATTGAGAATGGTTGAGTCAAAGTATTCAACTGCATTATCTAAAGAGAGATATCTGAGTGGTGCCCAGTTGCATTTTTTTAAACAAGTTGTGTTGGGGGATAAATTTTTTCTTAACATGGATTTGGTGGTAGATGAAATGTTTTTGTGGATTTATTCGGTGTCGGAGAATATAGGTTGGAATATGGTCAATGAGGCTGTCTGGGAGGCAGCTGGAGTGTAGTGACAGATTAGGCCTGTTTGTAAGAATCCAGTCTGGGACTGAATGTTTTTTTTTTTTTTTATGTTTTGTCTGTTCTAGTACAAGTTTGGATTGTTTGTGAGAAACCGTGTAGGTTTATATGGTCAGAGGGATTTTGAGATTTGCAGGAGAGCCAGTTCACATTAAAGTCACCAATTATAATTGTCTCCTGAGGTAAGAATGTTGTTGTCCAATTTAGGATGTGTTCATGAGTTGTCAGATTGGTTCCAGGTGGGATGTAGCCTCCAACAATGTTCAGATGTTTCTCTGGGTTCATTTTTAGTTTAGTGAACAGTATTTTGATGTTCTTAAAGATTGGGATGGTTAGATCTAAAGTTTTTAAATTGAGATTGTTTTGTATAGGAAGGCGATACCACCGCCTCTTTTCTTTTGTCTATCTAGTCTATGCATGTTGTATCCTGGGGGCAGTATTTTGTTACTAATGATGTGTAGTTTTAACCAGGTTTCTGTTATAACGGCTATATAGAGCAAGAGTGTCATGCAGTTCTTGAATTTTGTTCATGATGCTCCTGAGTTTTATATTGAGTCAGTACCTTTTCTGGGGAAAATTAATATTTGTTGGAGATGGGTGGGGTTGTGAAGATCTAGATGGGCTGGATTTGTTTGGGGGCCAGGGTTTGGGTGAATATCTCTACTAAGTATGAGCTGTGATATAATGTGAACAGTAATGTGAACAATAAATTTTAGGTATTTTGATGTAAACTTGTCGAACTTCTGTGTAACATTAAAATAAGATTATTTTATGAGTAAGGTAAATGGTACATGGTTTATGTTAGTGAGATTATAGATAGTTGGTGCTATTATGAAATGTGTATGTTTTAGCTGAAATGGGTTTGGGAAAGGTGTAGGATACATTGAATGTGTGGTGTTAAGTTCTGTATGGTAAGAGTTTATATGAGCCATAATACATAAAAATAGCAGGAATGATAAGTATAAAGTTATCATATTGCTTAATAGTAATGCTTCTGATCTTTAAAGTTAAAGTAATAATGTTGTAGGTGGGTAAGATCATTGCTGATTGAACTGAATTTTGATATGTGGAAGACTAAAAACTATTCGTTTGTCTGGTTATGACCTATTACACTGAGTGACGTTAATTGTCAGGTAAAGTAAGTGGATTGCTATATCTGGGAGTGGATTGTTATATGTGAGAGTTGGGAGTTAGTACATTATAATTAAACTGGATAATTAGAATGCTATAAAGTTGTAGTATTCTTTGTTGTGATTGGTTTTCTTTAATTAATTGCTGTAGTTTCACTTCTTCATTTGAGTAGGTAAAAAAAAAAAACAAAGAGTACAGTGTACAAGTACATGTTCACAAGCCTAGCATTATAAAAAACTGGGCCTTGAATCAACTGTACTCAGTTTAGAACCTTATAAATTATTAGTTATTTAACTTTTGATAAGTTCTAAATGTTTGCATTATTTTACAGTATCTACTTGCTCTAGGCATACATCTGCATTTTGAGCCTTTTTTGGTTCACTATGCATTGGCTCAATGGATAAACACCCTTTTACAATCTGAATGTTCCTTTCTTTGTACTTTTGTCCAGTCTTCCATTGTTCTAGCTGCAGCCCGCTATAAAGTATCAGATTGGTCACTAAGCAAAAAGCAAAATAACAGAGAAAACCCCATATTTTAATGTGATTTTTTTTTAGTTTGTGTGTACCGCTTGTCTGGGTAGCATGTCCATATTGTTGTGAAATTAATACAATGAAACTGGTGCAAATGTACTGAAGCTGACTTTTCCTTTAGGAACTCCAAATCTGTCTGTTCAACTTCTTTGCTTCCAGATTAAAAGCTAAAGACAAACCCCCCCTAGGATTTACTAATCTTCCATACAGGACTAGCTTAGTCCAGCACAGAAGCGACTGTATAAGAGCAGGATGGCAGTGTACCATGCATAATAATGAGGCACGCTGCCTGAGCCTCCAATCTTACAGAGTGGAGGGGATGTGTCTGAGAGCAGAGCCGTCAGAATATACACTCCCCCGCAATGCAGAACAGCAGAAAGGGGTAAGAAATGAGCAAGAACACTCATAGGTGTCCGTGTATCCCCACCAACAGTCCCCCATTTGTACAACAGCAACAGTACATATAAATAAAATGAAGAAACCCTTTTATTTATTTTTTTAATAGTCTGATTAAAGCTAACAGTAGGCGCGCGGGTGTGCCCATCACTTAGTTACGGTTAATGTAGCTTAAATGGCTGAAAAGGATAACAAGGAAGATATATGCAGATTAAACAGCATAGCAATAGTGTAGTGGGTAGAGCAGACATTCCCGGTTCGAATCCCACTGCAGCAGATTCTGTTTTCCATGGAAAAGCACGTTATGAGTAATATTTATGTTGTATAACCCACTAAATAACATATGTTTATGAATTGGAGTACTGCAGTAAATGCACATGTGAGGTGTCAGTGTCATAATGAATAAGGTACTAGTAAGCAGGTTTAAGCACAAATAAGCAGTAGTAAGCATATTTAAGCACTAGTTAGTGGGCGTAAGCCCATTTGTGCGGCGATAAGCAATGCCTACACTGGCTAAGCAATTCTAAAGCTAACTCCCTGTAAGCAGATATTACGGCAGGTTAGCAGTGCTTACCCTCATGCAAACCCACTTACAACTGCTCAAAAGTGATTTAATCACTCTGTATGCACTGGCCATCAACAAAATAAACAACCATGCAGGTCTCGAACCCAGGACCCCATACCATAGTCACAATAGTTAACCACCAAGCCATCACAGAAGTACAGAAAAATGAGGTATCAGCAAACAGGTCCTTAACATAGTAAAACCAAACTGAACCTGTGAAAGGAATCAGTATACAGTTATATGTCCCATAACCCACTAAATAACATAAATATGTGAACTGGAGTACAGCAGTAAGCCCAGAAGTGAGGTGTAATTGTAATAGAGTGTTGAAGTCCCCAATAAAACACAAGGACCCTATAGAGTGTACAGACACATTAATCGTGATACCTAGCAGATATATAAGATGTAATGAATCAATGCCCAAAAGGAAATATAATGCAAAGTGTAATATAATCAACGCTAAGTATTGCACAGGCCAGCTTAGGAGGTGTAAGCAATGTGTAGACCAGCTAACTCAATGTGCCCAGTGGTATAAACCTTTAAACAATGCCAACCCTAGGTAAGCAGGTTTGCCCATAGCTTAGCCTTTTCAAAACCAGCCAATCATGTAAAAGTGCGAGAAATTAGCCCTACTTAAGCCCAAGAAGTGGGAATACATCTCATAACTGGTTGTAGCTTCCCCTTGCAGGCACTATGGCAGTAAGGGGAGACGGTGTGCACTTCCAGGTGCAGCGCTGGTGCATCCAGGAGTCCAAGGTCATGGCAGGACTCCTAGTTAAAGACCATGCTCAGAGACTGCTGTGGGGCCAGTACCATGGCTCCCAATATAAGAGGGAGGCCTGGGACCATCTCGCCAGTGACCTTGCCAGTGCCACTGGCATATTCCATACTGGTGAGTAGGTCAGGCACCACTATGCTGACCTGAAGCGGCATAAGGGGGATGTCTTAGAGGAGTGGCTCCAAGAGGCTAGAGCATCAGGGGATGTTCCAGACATGTGTAAGTATAACCCCAATATGTGTGTAATAATTGCCAACTCAGGTATATCATGGATAGATATGGCTAAATATTCCTCTTATCTCACCCACAGCTGCATTTACTGTCACAGGAAATAAAAAATAAAAGTAGTAGTAAATGAATTGCTAGTATAAAAACCTGTATTGTTCAAGGCAAGTACTGCATACACTACAGAATATGGCAGTAAGAGTCTCTTATTGTTTGTAAGTCAATAAAAGTGTAATAGCCTGACAAAATAGGTCTAACTGCTGGACTGCATGTGTATATCCTGGTATCATACGGTAATGTAGATATGCAATCATGTGGGTGGCCTAATGGATAAGGTGTTTGCCTTACAAACACAAGATACACCGTTTGAATCTCACAGGGGATAATTGGCTAGGCTTAAAATGTCTCGCAAGGGCAGTTAGCCTAGTAGTAATCTATGAACCTATGTAATAGTACTGTAGTATTAAGCACTGTTACCTACACTGTGCAACATAAATTGAATGTGTAGGAATGCCTGTATATGACAGGCGTAATCCCCATAGGCCAGCTAGTATAACTGAGACACACAGACAGTAAACAGGGAAAATGCGAAGAACAAAAACTAAATAGCACATGCAAATGGGCTGTGAACTGTTATTTTTGTTTAGCACACACAGCCACAGTTCGAATCTGGCCAGTGGTAGTGGTCTGCATACAGAACCATTCCCCACAACTGTACAGATATGTCCAGAATGTCTATTAAAGTGGCCTATATATGTTGCCTATCAACCTGTCCCCCTGGGAAATCAGTGGGATGATCCCAGACATATAGGCAGCAAACAGGAAATACAACTGATTGACAAACAGCTATGAGAACAAAGTTGGCACACTAGCAACTCCCCAACACCTTATGTGACTAAGAAGCCACGTATTTCCCATTTACACCCCAACTTGCCAAGCTGTGGTCAGAGTGTGTACACTAACAGAGTGAGATGCATGTGCATAATAGTAATGTGGAATCTGGTACTGTGTGTGGGAACATTCAGGTAGTGCTAATAAACATTCCTCCCACAGGTCTGTCAGATACCACCACTGTGCCCAGTAATACAAGAATGATATGCAGTTGCACTGAATAATGTGGTATTACACATCACTATGTATCCAGGCCCTTGTTCTGGCCATCAACAAAATAAACAACCATGCAGGTCTCAAACCCAGGACCCCATACCATAGTCACAATAGTTAACCACCAAACCATCACAGAAGTACAGAAGAATGAGGTATCAGCAAACAAGGCCTCACCATAGTAAAACCAACCTGAACCTGTGAAAGGAATCAGTATACAGTTATATATTCCATAACCCACTACATAACATAAATATGTGAACTGGAGTACAGCAATAAGCCCAGAAGTGAGGTGTAATTGTAATAGAGCGTTGAAGTCCCCAATAAAACACAAGATCCCCATAGAGTGCACGTATACATTAATCGTGGATACCTGGCAGATGTATAGCATGCAATGAATCAATGCCCAAAAGGAAATATAATGCAAAGTGTAATATAAGCAATGCTAAGCATTGCACAGGCCAGCTTAGGAGGTGTAAGCAATGTGTAGGCCAGCTAACTCAATCTGCCCAGTGGTATAACCCTTTAAACAATGCCAACCCTAGGTAAGCAGGTTTGCCCATAGCTTAGCCTTTTCAAAACCAGCCAATTATGAAAAAGTGTGAGAAATCAGCCCTACTTAAACCCAAGAGGTGGGAATACATCTCATAACTGGTTGTAACTTCCCCTTGCAGGCACTATGGCAGTAAGGGGAGATGGTGTGCACTTCCAGGTGCAGCACTGGTGCATCCAGGAGTCCAAGGTCATGGCAGGAATCCTAGTTAAAGACCATGCCCAGCGACTACTGCTGGGCCAGTACCAAGGCTCCCAATATAAAAGGGAGGCCTTGGGCCATCTCGCCAGTGACCTCACCAGTGCCACTGGCATATCCCATACTGATGAGCAGGTCAGGCACCACTATGCTGACCTGAGGCAGAATAAGGGAGATGTCTTGGTGGAGTGGCTCCAAGAGGCTAGAGCATCAGGGATGTTACAGACATGTGTAAGTATAACCCCAATATGTTTGTAACAATTGCCAACTCAGGTATACCATGGATAGATATGGCTAAATATTCCTCTTATGTCACCCACAGCTGCAATGGAGTAGGCCGTGAACCAGGAGGCCCACATCAGTCATGTGACGAGGTTGCAACACAAGGTAGGTCAGTTATACTCATGCATTTACTGTCATAGGAAATAAAAAATAAAAGTAGTAGTAAATGAATTGCTAGTATAAAACCTGTATTGTTCAAGGCAAGTACTGCATACACTACAGAATATGGCAGTAAGAGTCTCATATTCTTTGTAAGTCAATAAAAGTGTAATAGCCTAACCAAACAGGTCTAACTGCTGGACTGCATGTGTATATCCTGGTATCATATGGTAATGTAGATATGCAATCATGTAATAGTACTGTAGTATTAAGCACTGTTACCTACACTGTGCACCATAAATTGAATGTGTAGGAATGCCTGTATATGACAGGTGTAATCCTCATAGGCTATTTAGTATAACTGAGACACACAGACAGTAAACAGAGAAAATGCAAACAGCAAAAACTAAATAGCACATGCAAATGGGCTGTGAACTGTTGCTTTTGTTTAGCACACACACAGCCACACTTCGAATCTGGCCAGTGGTAGTAGTCTGCATACAGAACCATTCCCCGCAACTGTACAGATATGTCCAGAATGTCTATTAAAGTGGCCTATATTTGTTGCCTATCAACCTGTCCCCCTGGGAAATCATTGGGATGATCCCAGACGTATAGGCAGCAAACAGGAAATACAACTGATTGACACACAGCTATGAGAACAAAGTTGGCACACTAGCAACTCCCCAATACCTTATGTGACTAAGAAGCCACGTATTTCTCATTTACACCCCAACTTGCCAAGCTGTGGTCAGAGTGTGTACACTAACAGAGTGAGATGCATGTGCATAATAGTAATGTGGAATCTGGTACTGTGTGTGGGAACATTCAGGTAGTGCTAATAAACATTCCTCCCACAGGTCTGTCAGATACCACCACTGTGCCCAGAAATACAAGAATGATATGCAGTTGCTCTGAATAATGTGGTATTACACATCACTATGTATCCAGGCCCTTGTTCTGGCCATCAACAAAATAAACAACCATGCAGGTCTCAAACCCAGGACCCCATACCATAGTCACAATAGTTAACCACCAAACCATCACAGAAGTACAGAAGAATGAGGTATCAGCAAACAAGGCCTCACCATAGTAAAACCAAACTGAACCTGTGAAAGGAATCAGTATACAGTTATATATTCCATAACCCACTACATAACATAAATATGTGAACTGGAGTACAGCAATAAGCCCAGAAGTGAGGTGTAATTGTAATAGAGCGTTGAAGTCCCCAATAAAACACAAGATCCCCATAGAGTGCACGTATACATTAATCGTGGAAACCTGGCAGATGTATAAGATGCAATGAATCAATGCCCAAAAGGAAATATAATGCAAAGTGTAATATAAGCAATGCTAAGCATTGCACAGGCCAGCTTAGGAGGTGTAAGCAATGTGTAGACCAGCTAACTCAATCTGCCCAGTGGTATAACCCTTTAAACAATGCCAACCCTAGGTAAGCAGGTTTGCCCATAGCTTAGCCTTTTCAAAACCAGCCAATTATGGAAAAGTGCGAGAAATCAGCCCTACTTAAACCCAAGAGGTGGGAATACATCTCATAACTGGTTGTAACTTCCCCTTGCAGGCACTATGGCAGTAAGGGGAAATGGTGTGCACTTCCAGGTGCAGCACTGGTGCATCCAGGAGTCCAAGGTCATGGCAGGAATCCTAGTTAAAGACCATGCCCAGAGACTACTGCTGGGCCAGTACTAAGGCTCCCAATATAAAAGGGAGGCCTTGGGCCGGCTCGCCAGTGACCTCACCAGTGCCACTGGCATATCCCATACTGATGAGCAGGTCAGGCACCACTATGCTGACCTGAAGCAGCATAAGGGGGATGTCTTGGAGGAGTGGCTCCAAGAGGCTAGAGCATCAGGAATGTTCCACACATGTGTAAGTATAACCCCAATATGTGTGTAACAATTGCCAACTCAGGTATACCATGGATAGATATGGCTAAATATTCCTCTTACGTCACCCACAGCTGCAATGGAGCAGGCCGTGAACCAGGAGGCCCACATCAGTCACCTGACGAGGTTGCAACACAAGGTAGGTCAGTTATACTCATGCATTTACTGTCATAGGAAATAAAAAATAAAAGTAGTAGTAAATGAATTGTTAGTATAAAACCTGTATTGTTCAAGGCAAGTACTGCATACACTACAGAATATGGCAGTAAGAGTCTCATATTGTTTGTAAGTCAATAAAAGTGTAATAGCCTGACAAAACAGGTCTAACTGCTGGACTGCATGTGTATATCCTGGTATCATATGGTAATGTAGATATGCAATCATGTAATAGTACTGTAGTATTAAGCACTGTTACCTACACTGTGCACCATAAATTGAATGTGTAGGAATGCCTGTATATGACAGGTGTAATCCTCATAGGCTATTTATTATAACTGAGACACACAGACAGTAAACAGAGAAAATGCAAACAACAAAAACTAAATAGCACATGCAAATGGGCTGTGAACTGTTGCTTTTGTTTAGCACTCACACAGTCACACTTCGAATCCGGCCACTGGTAGTAGTCTGCATACAGAACCATTCCCCACAACTGTACAGATATGTCCAGAATGTCTATTAAAGTGGCCTATATATGTTGCCTATCAACCTGTCCCCCCTGGGAAATCAGTGGGATGATCCCAGACTTATAGGCAGCAAACAGGAAATACAACTGATTGACACACAGCTATGAGAACAAAGTTGGCACACTAGCAACTCCCCAATACCTTATGTGACTAAGAAGCCACGCATTTCTCATTTACACCCCAACTTGCCAAGCTGTGGTCAGAGTGTGTACACTAACAGAGTGAGATGTATGTGCATAATAGTAATGTGAACTTTGGTACTGTGTGTGGGAACATTCAGGCAGTGCTAATAAACATTCCTCCCACAGGTCTATCAGATACCATCACTGTGCCCAGAAATACAAGAATGGTATGCAGTTGCTCTGAATAATGAGGTATTACACATCACTGTCACCCACACTGTCCTACAACATAAAACTGTCTAGGAAATCTGTATAAGAGTGTTGTAATACAAGGTCAGTATGCAAAACCACAGGGGATTAATAAGATAGAAAGCAGACAGGAGATATACATCAATATCTATATTGCAGACACAACTGTGATGGATAGTGTTTAGGTTGTAGCAGACACAGCCAAGGTCTGAATCCCAGGAGTGGAATTAGGCTGCATACAGATTCATACCCTACAACTGTACAGATGAGGCCAGAATGTCCAGTATATGTGCCCATATCTGCTGCCTGTCCCCCTGGTAAGTCTGTGGGATGATCCCAGATGTTTAGCCAGCAAACAGGGAATACAAGTGATTGGCAAACATCTATGATAACACACCTGTCACTGTAGCAACCCCCAAAACTGTTAGTAGAGTAATATGTCAAGTATGTCCTATCTACACTCCCATGTTGTCACGCTGTGACCAGAGTGTGTACAGTAACAGAGTGAGATGTATGTGCACGATACCAATGTGTAATCTGGAACTTTGTGTGGCAACAGCCAGGTAGTGCTAACAAACATTGCTCCCACACGTACAGTGGATATGAACACTGTGCTGTAAAATACAGACCATTATAACCTGTACTAGTACTGTTCACTCTGGTATTGTACAGAATTGTGAGTGTTAAGATTTCTCTGAATAATAAAGTATCACTGGTCATTGTCACCCACACTGTGCTACATAATATAACTGTGTAGGAAAACATGTATATGTGTGTGTCAGATCAAAGACATGCATCTGGAGCATTTCTCCCCATGCCTCTGCTGAAAATTGGCTTTGTTCCAAGTCGGACTTTCCTGGTTAACAAATGTTAAATAAAATATATAAAGGTGGAAGATGGCAATATTCTAGATATGGACAAGCACACCAGCATGTGGTCAATACATGGCCAGAGTCTGTGCAGGAAGAATTGGATAGCATAGTGCAAAACATCAACCTGGAATCTGGGAGTATGTGTACAAACAGTTAGTTAGTGTTAACAAACTTTCCCTCCACAGGTATACCAGGTAAGAGGTGTATACTGCAGGTAATACCGGTTCATGTGTAATGATGATGACAACCATATCACTGTCCAAACTAATGCTATAGGGTAGTGTAGTAAGACTTGTAAGGTACAGATAACCACACTGACTAGGAAAGTAATGTGGACTACAGGAATATACTAGTTGCTAATTGACATCTTTCTCCCCCCCCCACACCATATCCCCAACAATAATCAACATACACACCCCAACCAGTATGTAATGACACCTATGTTCTGATAATGTCCAATTGTTTGATAAAATGTTAATGGTTCCCATGCATGTGCTATATTGAAATATTCCAACACTGGTGGCATGGTGCCATCAATGTACCTACATGCTGTTCTTATTACCACTGTGGTCCCATATATGCATGTGTTTGTTTGCTATGTAACTGTTCTGTATCTGGTGTCTGGGTTAATAGGAATATCTATGCATGCTGTTATACCTAACCCTGGAATGTGTTGACTATTACTAACACACAAATGAGGATGAAATGTAAACTCTATAGCACCTTGGAAAGACTGGTCCCAGCAGACCCACCTGTCCTACTTCAGCTGGCCATGGTACCAGGCACCAGCATGTCTGGGGCCCAACCAGGGACCTCCCTGTCCATTAGTCCTGCACCATGTTTGGGAGGAACTGCCTCAGGGTATGGGGCTTGCCCCCCCTGGGAATGGGCACAGACAGTCACCTGTTACCCATTGCCAGGTTGAGGTTATGGTGTGTAGAGCGATCAACGAGCAGTTTTGTGATCTTCTATGCAAGCTCAAGGGCCACGTGTTGTGATTACAAAGTCAGCCAGGCTCTGTGACTCTGCCCACAGCACAGCCACCTTCGGGGCCATGAAGGTGCACTGGTGACTTCCCATGGGTGGGGACCTCAGTCCAACTGTTACCACTACGGGTCTTGTGGGCCTCCGATATCCCAACACCCCTCCCCATCAAGGTGCTTACCCCCCCATATATGTCATATACTGCACTTGTATGTGTCTTGTTTGTCTTTTCTGTTAACCTACCCAATCTACCACCCCAAATATACCTACTACCCCTTCCCAACATCCCACTCTCACCTAAAAAAAAAAAGACAATCTGCTCCCACAAAAAAATCTTGTCCCATACATAGCTGTCCATTTTACACATGTGTCCACTGGATACATGCAATATAGTCTAATTGGCATCACGACTTATTATTGTTGTCCTCACCCCTCTCCCAGAGGTTTGAGTGTCCAAACCTACCTCCAAATTCACTGTATATGCACAGCTGTTGCTGTAGAAGAATTGGGCAGCTATGGACTTTCCCTACACCCTTCCTACAAATCCCTAGCAATTTTTCCCTACTGTCTTTCCCTCTTTGTGCCTCTTTTTCACCACTTTCCTATCAGCCTTCTTTTCTTTTAAAGAAAATAGCATGAGGGTAAATGGGAGTAAGCACTTTTAAGCAGCAGTAAGCGGGTTTAAGCCTGTTTGCCTGGGGGTAAGCAATGCCTACACAGGTTAAGCAATACAGAAGCTGAGCATAAGAAACTGTAACCGGAAGTTAGCAGTGCCTACCTCTGCACAAACCAGCACAAACCTGCTTACAACTGCTTTAAAGTGCCTTAATCACTCTGTATCCAATGGCCTGTGTTCTGCCCAGCAACAAAATAAACAGTCTCTGCAAGGCTCAAACCCAGGACCCTGCACACAATATACAAAGTGATTTGCCACTAAGCCATGCCAGATATACATAACCCTGATAATTTCACAAACATATCATCCAGCCCAGACATTACACAGTACAGAGAATGTATTCCACCATTTAAATGTATGTGTGTGTAAATATATTAATATCTAAACAGATACAACATATCTATATATATATATATATATATATATATATATATATATATATATATATATATATATATATATTCACATAATGAATTACTGAAATCTCGAATTTCGTATGGTCGAGACCATATGATCGAGATTTCAGTAAATCGAATATGTGTAGTGTTGAAAAATAAAAGTTTACTTACCTTAATACATTGCATAAACACAGAGGCAAGGATTCTTGTACGCTCTGTGTACGTAATGTTTTTTTTTTTGTGTGGTGTTGACAGGAAATGAGAAATCTCCCGTTTTGCGCTTCCGCATACAGTGCAAGACGGGAGATTTCCCATTTCCCTAGTGTAGCGCGATCTTGGAGTTGGTATATTTAAGTCGGGGGGGTGTGTGGCTGCAAAAGCCAAGTTTGTCTTTTTTTTTTTTTTTTTTGGTTTCATTTCAGAAGTTCAAGTTTACAAAACTCGATGTTTTGGTTTCGGTTATTTGAAGTTCGAGATTTTGTAAATTCGAGCTTCTGAAGTGAATCCATATATATATATATATGGTTCTACCTGACATAATCGAAACCACACAACACCGACAACCACATCACCGACACCACATATTCGACAGTCCATAAACACGAAACCACACATAACCGACAACGAAATAACCGACGGTACACAAACACGAAACCCCATACACTGCACACACAATAACAATTAAAACAAAACACATCCCCATTCCACAAACCACACACACAACACAAGCACACCAAAATCCTTACAAGCCCACACTAAACCTTACCCTAACCCTAAGGTCCGTCACTATCGCACACTTACCTACCCCCTCCCTAACCCTAACTCACTTAACCCGCCCTATCGCCCCTAACCCTAACTCACTTAACCACCCCTATCGCCTCCCTAACCCTAACTCACTTAACCCACCCCTATCGCTCCCTAACCCTAACTCACTTAACCCACCCCTATCGCTCCCTAACCCTAACTCACTTAACCCACCCCTATCCCCACAGACCGTCAATCTCCACACTTACCTGCCTTAACGTCCGTCACTACCGTGTACTGACAGCCTTTCCCCATGTCGGCATCCTCGGCGTTGGTGTTGTCATCCGTCGTGTCGGTCTTCTGCATTGTCGATGTTCTGCCACTCGCGATTTGCGTCGGTCTTCTTCGTTTTCGATCTTCTGGAGCTCAATTCGCTGGTCTTCTGCTGTCGAAGTCAGGTAGAACCATATATATATATATATATAGATATATATATATATATATATATATATATATATATATATATATAAATATATCTGAACATATATACATGCAAATGGCTACATCAACACATATATATGTATACACCTATATGTCAACATATAACCAGCAAGCTACATATACGTAAGCAGATATATATCTATGTAGGTATATACGGACATAGCTATATATAAGTAAGCAGAGATATATATATATATATCTATATATATATATATATATATATATATATATATATATATATATATATATATATATATATATATATATATATATATATATATATATATATATATATGTATATAGGTATATATGGACATACATGTGTAGATATCAAAGGGAGATTAACTAAAACATATATTTCCACATGCACAGTTAATGGGGTTGAGAGGCCCCAAACAAAATTCGTCTTGCACGAATAGGTATACCCACCCCCCGACAGCCAAATACGTCTGCCCTGCAATACACTACCAAGTGTTACAGATCACATAACCAGGACCTGATACGACATGGGCGCAAAATGTTAAAAGTACTACATCCCACCTGTATGATATTAGGCTGGTATTGGTAACATATCATGCAGTACAGTCTGGCTCCCATAGGAAATGTAAATAGTGGAAGCTATCAACATCCCCAGGATAAATATACACAGACACATATATGCAGATACAGATATATATATATATATATATATATATATATATATATATATATATATATATATATATATATATATATAGGTAGATACACCTACACACGCAGAGATATGTATAGTAAGATACTTATGTAGTAGGTGCACACAATATGGAACAACCACTATGCCTACAGTTAACACCTTAATGACTGGACACTGGATGAGCATCTCATACAAATGACAGTCGTTCCCTGCTACATAAAGCCACAGAGAGGTCATAGGATAAAACGCCACACACAGGTCTGCAGAAATGGAAAACCATTATTTGTGTACTATTACAGATTTATATGCCATGTCATATAGCTGTTCAGACACTGATATCCATATAAACAGAGTAATGCAGCTGTGAAACAGTTATACTAATACAGTAGTCTGGAAAGGTTCACAACTGTTGCTGTCCAGGCCAAGCCCTTCAAATAATACAATAGTAAAGATAGACTGGGCCACAGGATACCAAACAATCAACAGTAAGTAATGCAGGTGTATAGTTCAGCAGCCTCTATCTACACTCTGTACACAATCACTAGGTGGTAAGTACTTCAGTTGACCAAATGGGATGTAACTGTTACATAACAAGTCATAACTGACATCATCACAAGCACACTGACAAGCAGGACAGTCTATATGGCAGGAGGCAGTAAGCCTGCATTAACCCAATTTATGTAAGTAATGTCAGTATAGGTGAATTGTATGGTACTGTACATCCAGATACATTAAGGCAGCTCACACCTGATACCCCCACATATTGTAACAGCCTAGGTTATTTATGGTGCACCCCCCCAGACTCAATAATACAAGCCCATATACCACTGTTACATACACTGGCCTCTGGAGTGTATATGGGCTCACATGTATGGTGTAGGTGAAGCCCACACATATATGGCCCCAGCCCCACCGTATGTGTGGGGGATACAACAGCAGTGGGCTGCTGGCAGGAATGGCAGCGTGATATACGTATATGTGCATATGTATCACTATCTGTATAAGTGTAGCCATATATCGCTCTGTATATGTATATATCTGGGTGTGTATATGTATTTCTATGTACATATACATACCCATCTATATATGTCGATATGTATATGTGTATATATCTATATAGATATCTGGATAATTATATATACATATATTGCCACCATATGCCCTGAACATGGACTGTAGGCTTACCTCAGCCCCTATAGTCCCAATTACATAGTGCAAGGGGATGTCAGGTATGTCTAGCAGGTATATCAGTAGACTATTGCTACTGTAATAGTGATTGTCTTCACAGACATGGTGTATGTGGGAGGTCACATCTGCTTTTCACATGTGCACCATTGGCTACTGACAGACATCCTAAGGACATGATAGTACAGTACTGCTGCTAGCATGTAATGCTACTGTGGACAACAGCAGAGATATTGGCCAATATATGTGGACATTCTGACACACTCTGGACAGTCCAGATGTATACACAGAACCCCTTAGTGCAAAACATGTGGCCAAGCCTAACAATGTGGATGCTAACAGCCATGTAGATGGGTATAACACGTAATGACTGGTATACATATGCCCCCATAGATTATGCATACACATACCCCCGTCTGTCCTGACACATTCTAACTGCTGGTACAGAGGTGCCATGGCCACATACTACCCACTAGATATTGACATGCATCTGTGCAGCATCCAACTGCTCTGTCTGGCATACATGACTGTTAAGGGAGGGCAAGCAGCAGTACTACTGGCAAGTATCTGGACATGACATCTCACTGGGTAAGTACATTAAGTGGCTAGGCATGTAACAAAGCACTGCACAGGCTACAGGCAGACTGGCTCAACACTGGCCTACATTTCCTATGGGGTAATGCACATGTACCTGCATATATAGCCATCTCTACAGGCATGTCACAGCACAGGGAAGATAGACCTGTGTGACAGTGCATAGCTACATCCAATGTGAACACAGCCACAGTCACATATGGTATACTAGCATATTATTACAGTATATGGACTATCTGTTCAACCATCCTCATATGTGCCACTCACACAAAAACCCTACATATACTGGACCACTACACAGTCTGGTCCGATGCCTGTCTGTGGTATGGAACATGTGTGTGTATAGCCCTACAAACATGTAAGCTGATATGGTAACATACAGTGGAGCAGCATGTAACATCAGATAGGATGGGACCAAGAACAATGACATCTACCACAGTCTGTACACAGGCTAAAGTACATATTAACATTACACACACTGTCGACATTCATCAGAAGTACACAGACCTCAGTACTCTACACACAACCACAGAATGTCCAGGTTATGTCATCAAATATAACCCCTACTGTGCATAACATGTGTATCAGTCTGATATCTCACTGGCTTGTTATCAGATATGATGTCACTAATTATGGTGTAGAGCACATTCTTCTTCTTCTTCTTCTTCTTTTGGCTGCTCCCATTAGGGGTCGCCACAGCAGATCAACTGTTTCCATTTCTTCCTGTCCTCTGCATCTTGCTCTGTCACACCAACCACCTGCATGTCCTCTCTCACCACATCCATAAACCTTATTTTAGGCCTTCCTCTTTTCCTGTTACCTGGCAGCTTCATCCTTAGCATCTTTTTCCCAATATACTCTGCATCCCTCCTCAGCACATGTCCAAACCAATGTAATCTTGCCTCTCTGGCTTTGACTCCAAACCTTCCAACTTGGGCTGGCCCTCTAATATACTTATTCCTAATCCTGTCCATCCTCATCACATCCAGTGCAAATCTTAATATCTTCAATTCTGCCACATCAAGCTCTGACTCCTGCCTTTTTGTCAATGCCACTGTCTTCAACCCATATAACATAGCTGGTCTCACTACCCTCTTGTAGACCTTCCCTTTCACTCTTACTGGTACTCTTCTGTCATAAATCACTCCTGACACTCTTCTCCACCCACTCCATCCTGCCTGTACTCTCTTCTTCACCTCTCTTCCACACTCACCATTACTCTGAACTGTTGATCCCAAGTACTTAAACTCATTCACCTTCGCCACCTCTACTCCCTGCATCCTCACCATTCCTCTATCCTCCCTCTCATTCACACACATATATTCTGTCTTAGTCCTGCTGACCTTCATTCCTCTTCTCTCTAGAGCATATATCCACCTCTCCAGGGTCTCCTCCACCTGTTCCCTACTGTCAGTACAGATCACAATGTCATCTGCAAACATCATAATCCACACAGCACATATTCACCTCTTAATGCTTGACATATGTACAAAGGTTAACAGACGTGTAGCTGGAAGCACATACACAAGGCCAATATTGACATATTGCTGTGATAATCTCATAAATTTACTGTTGTAACAGAGCTTGTTGCAGCATATGTCATATGAGGGATATGAAGTCAGTAACTGTCATGGTTCCACCATCTATAGACTGCAATTCTCACACTACCTTCTGCAGTTTATAGATAGGTGTCTGTGGGTAACACATGAAACCAAAGGCACCACACACTGCCCAGTCTGCAGATGACCCTACAGATGGGGATTCCTCATACACAGAGCACTGAAATGGTAGGTATTGCAACATGTAGGACAGCCATATCCACACCCATATCATACACTGTTAAACTAACATCACTCCAAATGCAGTATAGCAGCACTTACAAGCTGTAGTCAGGTCAGGCACATCCCCCTCCTGTGTGTTGGCCAGTTTCCACAGTGTATGTTGTTAGAGGTAAATCCCCAATCCATCTGATATGCTGTTTGTCAAACAACAGATCAAGTTCCTGCTCACAAGGAATGGAAAGGCCCAACACCAACATGATGTTCCTAGATATTGGAGTGTGTTTCCATGCAATTGGCTATGGGAATGTTACCACAGCTGTTCCACATGCAATTAGCTAGAGGAGGGCTGTAATTCATGCAGAAGCCATCAGCTGATCATGAGCATCACTTAAAATACACATGCTGCTGCCTAAGCAAAGGAGGTGTAGGTCTGCACATCCACCAGAGAGTGAGAGTGAGTGTGAGAGAGGCAGACAGAGTCAAAGTCAAGTCAGGGAGGGGTGGGAGAGTAAAACCTAAGCATGTTTGTGTCACAAACCTACCGGCACAGGGTATCAAACCCCTGATGACTATGCAGTGCTATCACATTTCCTTGTAGTTATTAGATATGCCACATAGGTTACATGGTAAAGAGCCCCCAGAACGTATATGTGCTGGTGAGTGACATCTGCAATAAGCATATGGTAGCTATACGGTAGGTGTAGTACACATGCCTGTCCAAATGACCAGTTGCCAGCGACAACACAGCCACACTCTCTCAGGGATGCACACACATTGACACACTTGGCAGGGCCAGGAATACAACTCATCACTAGGGAGATTGCCACAACACATTACTGTGCAGGTATCACATGCACCACAGGGATCATATGGAGGTTATATGGGCAAAGGGTATGGGGAGGTGTCTGACATCAGACAGCATGCTTCAGTATGCCACTGGGGGTTGTAGTGAGTGTGAATGTGACCAAACGCATCATACAACACACACACACACACACACACACACACACACACACACACACACACACACACACACACACACACACACACACACACACACACACACACACACACACACACACACACACACACACACACACGGTGCCAGTACTGACATACATGGGTGCAATTCTTCATGGGTGTGTGGTGATCAACTGTGCCAGATGGCTATACAAGGCATCAGGCCACATGGCAATGATCTGTATTGTGGCTAGGGGTGCAGTTTCTGGATTTGCCCACACAGGTGAGTATTATATCCACTATCCAGTCACCTAGGTGACTATTCCGTGTGGCCAATGCTGTGCATCACTTGCCATGTATGTGTTCCTTAGCCCATAACATGGATGGTGTCTGTGATGTGCACACTTCTCACATGCATGCACACTGACATGTGGAACTGTACTTGGGGTGTCTGGCCCATGTTGTGTACACAGATTATCATCACATGTGCCAGTCTTGGCCTCCTGTGGCAAGAACAGGTAATGGACAACAGGTTTACCTGCACCTACATTGATAGCATGCTAATGGCATTCCCTGGTGTCAGTGGAACATGTCCATACTGGGAATGTTTTCAGGCATGGTATGTCCTTTGTGGATCACATTTGATGGCACCACAGGTGTTGCAGTTCTTTAGTAGGGAACATGGGGAAGGTGCACTGTCTGCATGTGTGTGCCTATTGGACAGATGGACAGGGTGCCATTCCCTCTGTAGCCCACTGCAATCACTCCAGAGTTGCTATTAGTAAGCAATATGCAGTGTACTACCAACATATTGGTTGTTGCCTATGCAAGTGTGTGTGTGTGTGTGTGTGTGTGTGTGTGTGTGTGTGTGTGTGTGTGTGTGTGTGCATGTGTGTGTGTGGGGGCTGGATTCATGAAGGCTTGCACGGAGTCTAAGAGTAGAGTAAGACTCCATGCAGCAAACATGTCCACCTAGCGATCCAGGAACAGCCGGTAGGGGTGTGCAACAGAGCTCCTAAAATGACTCTTACACGGACAGGGCAAGGATATGCAAATTACCTCATTTGCTGCTGAAAGGTATGCAAATGAGGTAAATTTGCGATTCAGGAAACTCTAACCTGTCCGAGTAAGAGTAGTGTTATTTGCAGAAATGTACTCCGTTGACAACTGAGTACGTTTCTGCAAATAGCAAAATGGAGCCGTGACAGCTCCAAAAAAAGGATGCATCCAGTCGAGGGAGCATGCCAATGGCCAAAAATATGGCCATTGGCAATATCCACTGATGCAAAAATAAAATAAATTAAAATAATTTGTTTTCCCGATCAACGATGTTTAAGCATAGTGCAGCGCCGCGCAAATGCGGTGCGCTGTAAATACCAGAAAACCAATAATTAAAAATGTGGATTTCACAGTAATCCCTAATATACAATGCAAGGGAATAGCAGTCCAAAGACAACATGGCTACCGAGTAGAGGTTGCTAAAGGGGGAAGCTCAGTCTAAGAGTTGTAACCAAGCATTGGTAGACAATCCTATGCAAATGAGGGTAAGGATAGTGAATCCCAAGTTTACATAGCAAAAGAGCACAGTCAGTGTAGTGTAGGAGTAGGATAAGGGGTGTAACAGAGTAGAAGATAGGTGACATCATAAGGGGGGGTATGTCTGAGAGAAGTGAAGCTCATTGGAGTAGAGTGGCATGTGTCTGCTGTCAGATACTAATCACTGGAAGAGGTGTGCCAACAGGTACCCTAGCTAAAGGCAAGAAATTGAAGGTGTATGCCGTGAACAACACCAAAGTTTCTTGTAGAAATGCCTGCACCATGTATGCGCGCATGTGTGTGCCTGTAAAACCGAGTAAGCCTGCGTGCGTGCGTGTGCGGCTGTGTGCACACGTTTAAGCCAGAGTAAGCAAGTGTAAGGATATTGAAATCTGTGTAAGCGCGTTTGGACCTGTGTGTGTGTGTGCGTGTTAGCAAGAATAAGCAAGTTGTAGTCCATGTAAGCATGTGTGCGCGTGTGTGAGCTGGTGTGCGCTTGTTTGCGTGGCGCTGCCCCCTGAGGAAACAGAAAGGGAAAAGGAAGCACAACAAATAGTAGGAAGTTAACCAGGGAGTACTAGCAGAGCTAGCAGGTGAAAACAATCAGAATCAGGCAATTACACAGACAGTACACTAGCCCAGCCCAGCACTTAAAACTCAGCAAAAAAACATTCCAGTATGTTTTTCTCAGACACCCTGCAGTAAGCTAATAGAAGTGAAAACTGAAAAAGCTTTACTGAGACAAAGAAATGTTAGGGGCTGCCATTGCTGTTATAAGGTGACATATGCAACATGTTGAGGGTGGTGACAATACAAATGCTGCTGAACAACCCACAGTGAGGAGACGGAGAAGAGTGTACAGGCCTAGGGTAACCTACCAGGGGCTACATGAGCTGGAGATAGTGGAGCGCTATAGAGTGGACAGAGACCTCATGCAGCAAATTGTTGAGCTGTGCAGGCCATGCCTCACACACAGAACCAACAGAGGGGAACCCATCCCAGTGGAAACCAAGGTATGTGTTGGCCTAAGAATATTAGCAACAGGTACCTTCCTGAGACCAACTGGTGATATGATGAGGATTTCACAGGCGTCAGCATCCAGGGTACTGCACCAGTTCCTGAATGCCATGTCAGCACATGTCGGTGATCATGTATATTTCCCCAATTCCCGTGAGGTATTGGCCAGCAATATGCATCTCTTCCAGCAAATAGCGGAATACCCTGAGGTAGTGGGTGCAATAGACTGCACGCACATTTGCATCAAAGCACCAGCCGGTGAGCGGGGTAGGGTCTACTATAACTGCAAGTGTTACCCCTCCATCAACTGCCACGTCATGTGTGATGCCCAGGGCATAATAATGAATGTGTGTGCTGGCTGCCCTGGAAGCTACCATGACTCCCATATCTGGCATCTGACACAGCTGTACCAGACATTTGCCAATGTGGACATCCCTCATGGTCATGTAGTGGGGGATGCTGGATATGCACTCGAGCCGTGGCTGATGACACCCTTCAGAGATGTACACACACCTGAACAGGAACGCCATAATGAGGCACACGCACAAACAAGAAATGTAATCGAGCGTGTGTTTGGGCTGCTCAAGTCACGGTTCCGGTCCCTGGACACATCTGGTGGAGCCTTGCAGTACTCACCAACTACATGTACCCAAATAGTCATGGTATGTGCTATGTTACACAATATGATCCTGCGAAAACAGCTGCAGCAGGAGCAGCATAGGGCCGGGCACAACAGCCTCCCACCATTGCCAAGGCCATCACAGGCAGAGCATGACTCAGTGGAGGAACAACCTGAGCCTGCCCCAGTAGGCAGAAGAAGGCATGCCCAGTATGCTTTGGCCTTGACAAAGAGGCAATGCATAGCATATACACTGGCTCTTTAGGAACCCTGGAAATTATACCTCTCTCTGACTCGCACATATAGTAAAAGGGATGCCTAACTTGGCACTACCTGTTAACATACATGTCTAGGGAGTGTAAAATGTGCATCTGACATAGGCAGCCCTGCAGCACCACCTGAGGCATGATTGCTATATATTAAGCAATATAAAGCACTGTTAAGCAGCTCTCACCACTGTTTAGTATATGTAAACAAAAATGCACACACTAAGCACAACTACAGGCAATGTTGAGCAATATTGTGCACTGTCCAGCAATGTTGTTCAACATTGAGCAATGTTATGCAAGTCTGGTCAAATGGTAACATAGTTTAGAAAAAGCAGGTTAACATGCTCATATTTGCTTCACTTTTCTTGAAGCAGTCTGTTCTGGCATGTATGAAAATATGAAGCAGTGACAGTCCTCAAACCAAGGATACAGTGCACTATAGTCATAGTACAGAACCACTAAACCATGGCAGTATGTCAATGATCAGCTTGTATGAAAAAATGTTGATAAGTCAATGCTAAGTATCTCATGGAAACCTTGCAGGCATAGCATAATCCCTGTCGAGTTAAGACACAAAGGTGAGGCCTGCGGTAATAATAGAACCTGATATTCAACACACATATAGTATAAATGTTAATATTGGTAATGTTCACACACATCAACAAATGTAGTGGACCTCAGACAGCAACATACTGCAAGGTCACACTGGGCATGCTCACACACTTGAATATATGAGACAAATATCAGGCAACAAAACACTGAAAGTCTGAACTGGGCATGCTCACACACTTAGGGCAAGTTTGAGTACAGCAGTGGGCCACACATATCCCTCAGTTGCATGTGTCAACCCAGGAACCTTGCACTATTCACCAATCTGCCATGTGCACACAGTGAACAGACACATATATAATATAGTGAAATCCTGTCACAATCACATATGTTATGCAGATACCTAGGTTGTTCATAGAAAGTGGTAAAGCAAAGAAGAAACAAAACTTGCAATCAGTACCATCACTGAACAATGTGCATCCCGAACATTAGCATAGGTTCAGAGGCTGACACTAGGCTATCTGCCCTAGGGTATGTAGAAGCCTGGCCACAGTGTGTTTGTATTTTGCAACCCCGCTAGATCAGTAGACTGTGCCTGTTAATAGTAGGTCACACAAGATATCTCACATATGTTCATTTCATTCTGCCTCTCTCTAGCAGGGACCCATAACATATCCCAGGGCTAAACATACAATCACCCATCCACCTGTGAAGATGTCACCTGTAGGTGGTCAGTGTGGATCTGTGTGTATGTGGGACTGTGATCACATTCCCAAGTGAGTGGAGACTCTGTGATGGGAATCTGCCCCTCCAGCATGTCCTATTAACATCATTGCTGACGTACCTGTCCCTGGAGCATGTAGCTGTAAGGGACTTTGATATCCTCATGTGGTGCCTGTCCATCAATGCTGTGATGGACATGGCTTCAAACAAAAGGCACAGACTGCATACAAGTAGGCAGTAAGCAACTGAGGAGAGCTGGGGTCACCATAGCCAAACTGTGCATACCATCTGTGTGAGTCCCTAGATCCACTTGGTTATGTACATTTGTGTACATTCCAGTTGCTGCAGGTGTTGGGTAAGGTACATCCGAAATGGGCCATTGTATCCAAGCATGTGCCTGATGAGTATAGGGTCACAATGACCCCACCTGATC
The DNA here is from genome assembly GCF_019279795.1 of Protopterus annectens. Taxonomy (NCBI): domain Eukaryota; kingdom Metazoa; phylum Chordata; order Ceratodontiformes; family Protopteridae; genus Protopterus; species Protopterus annectens. Next base: position 1,134,366,457 of record NC_056729.1, on the reverse strand, counting down.
TGGATGTAAAACTGTATGGGATAAGGTGGACTAAATAGAAGGTGCGCCCAACAACATTGGCAACATGAATGTCAAAGGTGAGAGTACTAAGCATTCATGTCCCCAAATCACAAATCACACACACTGTACGTGATGTATCATCACCTATGTGGTAATGTGTGGGCATGATGTTACTACCAAAGGTGATGACTATGCATCTAAAGGAAGGTAAGTGTAGGCCATGGCTCTGGCACCAGTCATCCATCTCTGTGAGACCCTTTCTGAGGATGCTTGTGCCAGCTGTGGAGTCGATTATGGCACACAGTTTGCAGTCATCTGCAAACATGGTCAGCCATATTCCTTCTGTGTTAGCCAGTACATCTCAGAAATATATACAGAACAAGAGAGGTACCAGGACTGAGCCCTGTGGGATGCCATGTGTAACTGGTGTATAGTCAGACATGGCACCTGCAATACTGACCATGTGTGTGCTATCCATGATCCAGTTAGCAATCCATCTTGTGACATATGTGTAGATATTCAATCTGGTGATCTAATGTATAAAGGCTTAGTGGGGGTATTGTGTAGAACCGGTGTGCGAGCTCCAAGTAGGCTGTGTGGACAACCCTCTGTATGTCTATGGACCTGTTAACTGTTTAAACAGATCAAACAGGTGCAAGAGGCAAGATCTGCCCACAACAAAACCAAATTGTGTAGGATCCAGTGTATGTAGGTTCACAATGTGTATGTGAATGTGTTCCATGATGATACACTCCATAGCTTAGCAGACCAGGATAGCTAGGCATATATTGGGATAATGTCCAGGGTTCTTTGTGGCACCAGCACTGTGGAGTGGGTACACCGTAGCTGTACGCCATTCCATGGGTACATATCCTGTAGTAACTGTGATATTGAACAGTGACATAATGTGAGTGTGAAGTTTGTCATGAATCTCGTGTAAGCCACAGTCTGGGACACCATCTGGTCCCACTGATGCTGTGTTGTCTGCTATGGAGAGGGCAGCACACACCTGTTCATCTGTGATGTCAGGGAGGCTACACCCTGTTGTGATGGGCATGTGCACTGCAGTGGGGGATGGTGGGGAAACATTCCCACTGAACCTGTTGTCCAGGATGTTCGCAATGTCAGTGGGTTCACTGTATCATTTGTAATTATGCAGTAACTCACAGCATATCTGTGAGTTCCCACCAAGGTCCCTGACATAACTAAATAAGGCCTTGTGATTGTCCATAGTGTCTGTTGCAAGTGTCCATTAGAAGTGGGCCTTAGATGAATCAACAAGTGATCGTAGCTATACCATAGTACTGATCAGAGATGCCTTCCTGGTTGTGATTGTGCTCTATAATGTAGTAGAATCCTCCTATTCTTGTATAGCTCATTAATGGCAGTGGTCCACTAGATAGGTCCCCTGCCTTTGGAGGAGTAAGTCTTGTAGTTATCTGGGATAGCATGATCCATGCATTCCAGTAGTTGTCCATAGAATGGGCTTGTAAAGGATTAAGTCTTCTGAGCCGTAATTAACACTGTCCAGGGTCATTGAGGGATACCATCTCATTTTGTACAAGTGTGACATTTGCTCATGAGAAGTACATCACTGGGATCACATAGGATGTGTGTGTGTATGGGATATGTATGTCTAGTGAGATGAATGTATGTTCTGACCTTAACAATGACGGGTATACCTCTGGTGTGGAACATAGAGTCCCCATGTTGGTGATGATCAGGTCCCACATGTTTTAGCCCCCTGTGGTTGTGGTGACCAGGTCTGCCATAGCATTTGAGTGTAACAATCCTAGCAACTGTTGTGAGAGGGTGTCAGTGCTTGAGTAGTATACCCAGTCAATGTTTGTGTATTTGAAGTCACACAATATAATGGTGTTTGGTGAGACCTTCACATTCCCCAGTGTTCCCAGGAATAACGAGTGTTGTTCCCAAGTTTGGGAGTGTGGTCTGTAGCAGTCTACAAACTGAAATGCAGTTTGGCCCACTCTCAGTTGCACATGTATGTTCCCCGATGCTTTGTGCAGTGCTACCAATCAGGAGGTGTGTGTGTATGAATGATGTATATGGATACCCCCCCTATTGTTGTTGTCCGGTCCGAGTCTTGTGTCCAAAAAACATGGTATGAAGTAAAACCTGTTAGTGCTGCTGTGCTTTTGAGAGCCTGAACCAGGTGTTTGTTACTGCACATATATCGACAGACTCCATACTGATGTGAGTCCTGAGTGCATGCATTCTGAGGGTTAGCCATCAGTTGTTGAGCACCATCACTCTCCGTTTCCTTTACCCTGTAACTTCTATGGCTGTGGTTATGTCTTCTGAGCCTCACTTCAAACAGCCACTATGTGTGTGTCAAGAGCCTAAAGCAGTCTGTGAAAGCCTAGGGGTGACAGGTGCATGGCGTCCGTAGCGAATGTACGTGGCATGTTGAGCATGTAATCCCAGGCTGACAGACACTGGATCCCCTGTGAATGACAACAATATGTTAGGCAACTGTTAAAAGTAATCATTTTGTCTGTATACTGTGACATAGTACTTGGTGAGGGTAAGATGCTACACAAGGTCAGGGTCATACTGGCCTGGGCTACATGATCAGAGAGCTCCTCTATGTCTCTTGTCATGTAGTCCTGGGAGGAATGTCTGAGGGTTTACACACCAGCATGGTCAATGATGGAGCCATATTTGTACTTGCAGTGGATTGACAACAGTGCATGTGTCATGTGGCAGATCCTGGCACCCGACACACAGCACAAAGTGATCTTCACCTTGTTCAGCCTGGTGAGTGGGATGTCAGTGTGACCGACAATTACAGTCACCTAATACAAGTGTATGAGGTGTGTTCTGTAGGCCTAAGGGCAGTGACTGTGTGGCACAATGACTTTGTGAACTATGTGATATGTGTGTATGGTTGTGTGTTAGCAGTTATTTGTGTGTCTGCTTTGGATGTCTCTGCTGCTTAGGCAGAGTATATTTAGATGCTCCAAGTATGTCTTTGTGTGTCAGTGTATATGGTTTGCTGTTGTCATAAGTCCATGTGCGACTGGATTTGTGGTGTGTGTGGTTACCTTCACCACCTGATAGATTGTGCCAGTCATGGCTTGGGAGAGCTCAGCCTCCTGTCTGTCTATACAGTTGCACCTCTCACATATATCTGAGTTTGTTTGTAGGAGGACAGCGTTCCCTGTGTACATAAGGCAGTTGTAAAAATGCATCAAAATTCAAATATGCACCAGCTGGACTGGAGAGTATATACGAAACCGACCTTTGGACATGCAGGATATAATGATGACATACACTGTCGACTGATCACAAAGGATCAGTAGTGTGTGAAGTGTGTAAAAGAGTATAACAGGGGTTTAGTGTTCAGGTTTGTTGTTGCTGTGGAAAGATAATCTGCAAAGGAGTACAGACAGAAACATTACACCTCCTTCAGCTATGTCAGAAATATCGATGTACAGTCATATATGTCCTGAGTCAGGGTCAACTGTACCTGACTGACAATGTCAACATCCTATCAGACAGGCCCATACATACATACCCACCTCCCAGTGACAAAAGGCCCTAACATCATGCCAGGAGATATCACATGTAGAATGTGTAAACTGGTCCTCCCAATGCTAAATGAATCCCATCACGTGGATAACATTGTTTCCCCATATGTGTCATAAGTGAACAACAGGACAAACAGACTCTGCACCTGAACAGTCTGTTGAGCTTCACACTCTCTACAGGATCTTACACCATTGAATGTGTTACAGCAACATGTGGCACACCCCACAAGTGTTGGTGCACAACACACCATGGGAACTATAGTCCTATAAGCTTACGAAGTCCAAAATGCTAGTCCATGGAGTCCATCATGATTGCAGTCAGGAATAGAGCTATTATAAACCGACAGACACACAACCCAAATGTCTGTCGTATGTTAATGAGCACATCATGTTCCCCAAACCTGCTAGATTTCTTGCAAGGCAGCCACCCAGGACATACATCACTGAAATCAGCAACAGAGGTCCCACATAGACTTTGAATAGCCCTTTACCAACATCACAGACACATGTTGTATCCACAAAACCAATAATCCGTGGATGAATATGTATTGTCATATGAAGGAATGGTAATTTGTCCACAGATAGATCGCACAAGCTACAAATTGTGTATTCCTGTTCAAGATGTTCACACTTGCTGACCCACAAGGTTCATTCCTGGGATTGCATAACACTAAGTGCACACACATTACCATGTCCAGTCTGATGATGTCAGCAACCTACAAATATAGCATGTGAATAGAATAGTCTGTGTGTGTGTAAGATTGGCTTTGAGGGGAGTGGCCTTTTTGGAGACTGTGGAACCACATTAGGAGTGGTGAATACCTCTTTGCCACGTGTGATGATGTCAGCATCCTACAAATACAGCATTGGAAATAAATGCTCCCAGTAAAGCAAATAGCGCATCGTATTAATGCGTATCTCACTAGTGTCATAACATAGTTAGGTAGGGGTTTGATTCTTGTGAATGTGTGTGTGTGAGAATCCCTTTGAGAGGAGTGGCCTTTTTGGAGACTGTGGAAACACATTAAGAGTGGTGAATACCTCTTTGCCAAGTGTGATGATGTCAGCATCCTACAAATACAGCATTGGAAATGAATGCTCCCAGTAAAGCAAATAGTGTGTCATGTTAATGCATATCTCACTAGTGGTACAACATAGCTAGGTAGGGGTTTCAATCCTGTGAGTGTGTGTGAGTTTGCCTTTGAGAGAAGTGGCCTTTTTGGAAACTGTGGAAACAAATTAGGAGTGGTGAATACCTCTTTGCCAAGTGTGATGATGTCAGCATCCTACAAATACAGCATTGGAAATGAATGCTTCTAATAAAGTAAATAGTGCGCTGTGTTAATGCGTATCTCACTAGTGTCATAACATAGTTAGGTAGGGGTTTGAATCCTGCTAAGTGTGAATGTGTTTGTGTGAAATTGCCTTTGAGAGGACTGGCCTTTTTGGAGACTGTGGAAACACATTAGGAGTGGTGAATACCTCTTTGCCAAGTGTGATGATGTCAGTATCCCACAAATACAGCAGTGGAGATTAAAACGCGCAGTAAAGCATATAGCGCGTTGTGTTAATGTGTATTTTACTAGCATCATAACATAGTTAGGTAGGGGTTTGAATCCTACAAATGCTGAGTATGAATGTGTGTGTGTGTAATCCTATGAGAGGAGTGGCCTTTTTTGAGAATGTGAAAACACATTGAAAGAGGTGAATACCCCTTTTCCTGGTTTGATGATGTCAGTATCCCACAAAAACAGCAGTGGAAATGAAAACTCCCAGTCATGCATATGGCGCATAGTGATAATGCATATGTGTCTAGTACCATGACATAGGTAGGTAGGGTTTTGAATCCTGCAATCGTTGAGTGTGTGTGTGTGACACTATTGAGCAAAATGTTATGTGTTTTGCTACTACTCCTGTATGACATATCAGTAAAACAACAGTATGTGCACTGCACACTGCAGGCATTTGTGTGGCAAATAGATATATGTACATGTGACCTAAATTGGTAACTGTGTGGACAAGACATATATGTACATGTGACCTCATTCACATCATAGGTGTGAAGCCTGCTGTCAACACAACTACATCTGTTACCATTGACAGTTTTTGCTGCTGCTTCTTGGACCGTAGCTCACATATGTATGTATGTATGTATGTGACAAGTCCAGCCACTGTAGTGAGCTGTGCACTAGGTCATCTGTGTCACACACACACATGACAGTTGTTATAGAATAGTGTGAGTGTGGGTGTATGCCTGTGGCATATGACAGACATGCCAAAACACAACACAGTCTGTCAATAATGGCCATTCATGGTAGGTATACAACAACCCCATGTATATGCATACAGACACCTTATTACTTATGTGATACACTGAGGGACATCAGCATAGCTTTGGGGATGTGGATATCAAAGGACAGATGAAATCACATGTGGCTGTCTGTACACATCGGTACCCCTGCTACATGTGTGCTACTACCAATGTGGTGCAATCAGGATACTTTGTGTAGCAAATGTGGATGACTGTGCTGTTGTGGATCATAGCTTCACAACATGTGTTTGTCAACAGGTATGTGTCTGTATGATACCCTCATGGAAGATAGGTGTCTAATCCGGGGAATGCTTTGTAGGCCACTGTATGCATCACCAGATGTGGCTGTACATATCCCTAGTGTGTCTGCGTGTACCTAGTATTGACACATGCCAAACAGGAGTGGTCACGGGGATGTCTGGTGGTCATTACCACTGGTAACTGGTATAATACAAAACCAGAAAGATTCTAATGCTACTGTGTATCCTACAGCTGTGTATCAATTGTCAAGACATCATGTAACGATTTGTTAAAATCAGGCTGTTGAGGTTATGTACACTACCAGAATGCTAACCAATGACTGATATCAAAAGTATCACCCACAGCATAGTGTCATACACACATGTGTACCCAAGTTGTGACATATGTGTAGTGACATGCATATTGGACACCAATAGGAAATATGAAGTATTAACACTGTGTAATACAGGGCATGTCACCCTTTATATGTGCCCACCATGCACATACATGCAAACAGTGCACCTCCACCATGTTCACAAATGTACACCTTGGAATCTATACAGCACACATCATAGACATTACATCCACTCAACAACACATGCTGCCAGTACCACACACATCAGCCAACTGTCACATGTGTGGACAATCCATGTTTGCTATTAACACTGGTGTATACAAAATGAAATTGATAATCACTGCTGGGATGCATCATTCCTGCTCAGATACACCTACAAGGATACCATTACCCATTACTGTTCACAACATGCTATCATTGCTACACTGCTAGTAGGTCACCCTGTGCATCAGCACCATGTTATCCTGTTCCTGCATCAATGTCACAGATGACAGGAGGTGGAACAGTTTCATCATATACACAGGGTGTGTGGTTGTTTTCCAGAGCCCGACAATGACCCATCCAATCAGAGTGTATGTGTGCGTGTGTGTGTGTGTGTGTGTGTGTGTGTGTGTGTGTGTGTGTGAGAGAGAGGGACAACAGTACAGTATGGGTCAGTGTTGATGTGATGTATGTGTGTATGTGTTAGCCCTACGTGTTGATAGCATGTGTGTGTGTCTGCATGCACACAGTACCCCCTTGTGGCTGCCAAATACGGGAGTTTGTGGAACAGCCACAGACTGTACCTGCCAGGCTGTAGAGATCACGGTCTCTGGCCACGGACACAGTATCTGTGCCTGCCAGGGGTGACATGGACTATATTGGTTACTAACCAGACTGAGTACTATTGTCAGAGGCAGAGGGATGTTGTCTGGACCCGTGTCCCTGCTGGGACTGGCCAAAGCCACGTGCACATGGTCATCTCAGATGGTCTACCGACAGCCCAGCCACAACATTGCTGGGGCTGATACTGGCACTACAGGAGCGGCTGACACTTGGTTGCCATCCGCATTGGCTGCCAGCTGAAGATGTTGCTGGCATATGTCCACGTTGACATCCCAGCCGTCCTGCACTGTCCTGGCACATGGACATGTAGTGTCTCCCCCCAACATCTATCAATGACATTGGTGTAATTGCAGATGGCACCGGCAAGGTCACGGATACTGTCATTGATCGCAGTGTTATGAGCCCTCTGCACCCTTAGTCCCTGCCTGGTGTACCATTCCATACGTGCCTGTGCTTGCATCACAGCCCAGAACATACCTGAGGTTGTGAGACCTGTGCGGGCATGCCTGCCAGAGGCATTACGGCCAGCGATGCTCCCACGAGAACCCCTGAACATATGCCTATGTGGTACCATTCCATGTGTCTGGGCATGGCTGCTGTGTGGGGTTGCATGTGCCATGGATACCACACTTTCCTGGTCAATGCCTACCGTATGCTGTTCCTCACCTAAGGCCATTGGCATTGAGGGATGTAATGGCAGTACGTATGTGCGCATAGATGGGGTCGAAAGCTGTGTACTGTCGATTGGTGGACCACCGACAGAGCCTGTCAAACATGCCTGTGCCACTACACATGTATCATCATGGTCACTATTAGTGGCAGTGACCTCAGGTTCCACGCTGCACCCATCCAACATTACCTCAGCACCTGTGAGAGGGAGACAGGAAGCACACTTTATCATTTGTACAGGATGTTCGCACACATGCACACATGAACACATGCACACATGCACACATGAACACATGCACACATGCACACATGAACATATGAACACATGCACACATGCACACATGCACACATGAACACATGCACACTGCACACATCAACACATTAACACATGCACACTAATACACTACACATTCAAGTTGACACACACACACACACCAACAGCAATATGGAACATAGTTGTTAGTGGTTGATGGTGAAGTACAGTATCACAATACAAAGAGTCCTCTCACACGTGTCAGCATGCAGGATGTGTGTTGCTCGACAGCATGCAGTGCGATTGTAGAGAGTCCTTGTAGTTAACAGTATACAAGTCATTGATGCATGTGTGTTGTTCACTGATTGCCCTCACCCTGGTAGATAATGTGTACATGGACACAACATTGCACTGCAAGTCTGAAACACTTTCCAATGTCATGTGCACCATCACTCATAGGTATACAAACTATGTCCGGATGCATACAACTGTCAGGTGTCTAACAATGAATGCTATGTGTAGTACTGCAGGTACTGTAACTGGATATAGTGTAGTACCATGAGCCATCATCAGGCAGCATCATGTGGTCACTCAAGGACACTGATACATGTCACACTGGCAACTATCTTGCTGTACCTGACTTGCACCACTTAGGCAACATTAAACAGTTCACAGACAGTCATTGCATGGGCATGTCAGGTGTTTAATAGGGAACATTACCTAACATGACTGTGTTGTGTGTTGACGCATGTCACACTGCCCCATGATAGGGCTCTACTCCCAGGCATAGTATCTGTGCTGTGTTGATTACATATGGGATACTGGAGTACGACCTTACAGCAGGTGTCTACATACGCCATGTGTATCATATTAACACATACTGCATATGACAAAGTGGTGTATGTTGTGTGCATGTGTATTGACGATGCCTATACAATGTCCACTACAATGTACCCCACTTATTTGTGATGCTCTGTGTGTTGCATGTGTATGAGTCAGCTACTCATATCATTGTGAAGTGCATAGTCACACGGAGAACATGCAGAGCATGCACTATGCGTAGGAGTTTAACATGTGTATATGGCCTACAACTCTCCTATGACATGCAGATGTTATATGCTAAATTGACTGTAGCCCACTCACCAGCATGGGTCACCTGTCTTGCTATCACACCAGAGGGACCTGCAAGGATATGAGACAGTATGTCAGTGTCAACAACTATGGCATTGCTGCTGTGAGTCTGCAATTATACAGTAGTACATGGGGTGACAGTCACAGGCATACAGATAATGTCCCGAATTATCAGTATTGCATGACACCAGGCCCTACATATTCTGCATACACAGTACACATCTGATTAATGCATATTATAGCACTTTGGATAACAGTGGTCTACGGATATGCCATGTTACCTGCACGCTCGTTGTCGCTGTGCTGGGTGATTCCGGCCTCCATGATGACACAGGTGTGGATCTTGAAAACAGTAGATTATAATGTTGGATGAGTGCATCTATGATAACATCCTCCTCCTCAGGGGTATAGGATGGCTTTCGGTTATGTGCCATAACCCTGAAAGACAATTAAACAGTAACTGTGAAAAAGTCATGTTGCACACTCAACATTCTAATGTACAGACATCATTGAAATGCCAAATATAGCAACCTATTGGCTGTCAGCAGATACACACTTTTAATAACACATATGACTGCTAAGGACACGACTGCCTGACAGTGCCTGGCACATGCTAAATACAAAACCATGTTCCGCACAGCCACAAAGTGAAACCAGTATGTAGAACTATACAACAGTACATGGCACACTGTATGTGACACAATGCAACACCTAGCCACAGGAGGTGTATATGAAGCTAATGCATACAGACATTTGTCATCCATTTAAATCTATGTACAGTACGGTTACGGTACTAGCAGTACACCACACTACTTGTTGATAGCAAACCCCTCAGTAACATATGTGCACATTCACCACTATAGGTGGCATACTGTACTACACTATACATGTTGCTAGATACGCATCTATATCCTGTGACACGCATACCACCGAGGACATGTTACAGGCATACCCACACACACATCAGACATACCTACAAGACACAAGGGTATGGCAACCCAGATTACAGTTACCTGTGTACCATACATTACTGTGTGTCAGCACATACATAACCTCATGCCTGAGGTGATGTGTGAGGACTACAGGTAACAAACAAAAGTGTGTTACCAAGCCATGTGGATATAAACCATACTGTGCAGTTGAGGCATACAGCTTCTGGTAGTACTAGTCCATACGTGACTTGTATTCACTAGTGTTAACAATCAATAAGCATACATATACTGCTTTAGCCTACAAAGGCACACTCCATTCGACAACATGGGACTACATCACAATGTATGCCATAGTGATTTTCAGGCCTGGCAATAGCATACAGACCTTTTGATGGGATTAGAACTACAACACTATATACCATGGTATACACAGACTCCCACTAGGCTATCACACATATACACATCACTGACACATTCACATACACATTCTCCATCACACACAGTCAACCTCACATAGCATGTGTTGCAACAGGTACATGCGTGTGTGTATCATGTCCTAGGTAGTTGATAGGCTGTTATTCATAGGGCCTATGGAAGCATAGACATATGGTACCCTGCACTATGACACACATGTAATGTAGGTACCTGTGCCCCTGTCATGCAGAGCCACAGGGGTGATTACCGGGTTGTGTTTCCTATCTCACATGCAGTCATCATGGTTATTGATGGCAACTGCTAATGAGGACATTCATATGCTGTTGATAGGTGGTTGGTTCCACAGTATGGTATGTGTCTGTGATGATGATGTGCCAGTCAAGCATGTTCTGCTTTTTACATTACAAGGTGTTGATCAGTAGAGTGTGTATCTTGTCTGGTGTTCCATCTGTTTACATGGAGCACGTCCAACACCTGTGGGTTTGCCATAGCTTTGTATGTTGGGCAGGGGTAGCCTCTGGGTAGGCGGTATGCAACGCAGTGTACAATTGGTTTGGTAAGACAGTCAGCATAGTGCATCTGTTGGAATCCGGTAACACTCTTTGTGAGGTATGTGTCTGGCATTTACTGTTGCTGTGTATGTGTTCTGAGGTACATACCAACAGGGACATTGTACTCTATGATGGGTGTTATGACTGATGAGTGGAGTGGAACCCTGACCTCTATTTCCATGGATGACACACATTTACTGATGACATATGGACTGTACAAGGGTTACATGACTAGTGTGGCACAGTGATCATCATTAGGGACACTACTGTCCACCTGTGTCCCGTAGTCTTTTATCACACCTTTGGTGTTGAGTACACTACCACCTATGTGTTAGTTCATGGGTACAGGGCTTTTAACAACAGGGATGGCAATAGATGTACAACATTCAGCTGGAGCGTACATTTCAACATCCACTGGTGTACACATTGATATGCATATCAGCACATATACAGTCCACTTTTCATGGTGGGAATATCAATACTGCTAAGGTTGAGGGGGATACAGTTATGTAATGATATTGCACAGTCTTGTGCAGAATGCATGGAAGGTGTTCTCACCCCATATATGTTTAGCAGGACCCCATATCTGGGAGACTATATACCTAACAAAGCATACTCACGGCATTTGAACAACACATGTCATATGCCAGCACTGTATGCTGTCTTGTTTGACACACACTACAACCTACATATATATATATATATATATGCACATAACCTGCACCAACATATAAATGTCCGCCTTTCACAAACAGTTGCAGTATGTCCATTGCTCTATGCACATGTTCAGATGCTCAGAAATCAGACACACATGTATCTCGACATATGTGTGTGCCATACAGACACAAGGTCCACACTGTTGTAATTCTATACACCTCACAGATGACCTGTTGGGCCTTGCTACGACATGGACAGTTGTCACATGTGTGCATACAGTAATAGTACAAGGGTATACATAGTTGCAAATGATACATCACTATGCTAGCCTGCTACAGCAGTTGCCAATGCTAAGCTACACATTATGTGACTATCATGCATGTCTTACTCTGTGACATCCAAGTTTATCTAGGTGTTTGCAATACTCCACAAAACTGCCATTAAGCACAGTACTGTACAGACCATAGATAACATGTTCAGATGTTTGACATGTACTGCTGACCTACAACTGTCACACTTATGTCCCACTGCACACAGCTACCCAACAATTTCTCCATGGCAATACTTATGCATGGCATCAGTGCATACATACCTACTGCTGCCACATATGCATGTATCAGAGGAGCAACAGTACTAACCATAACCATCTACTACCTGCCGGTAACTACAAACTGTTACATACCTGTATGTCCCTTCCAGGTCCGTCTGTGTATTTTTTTTTTTTACTGCTTGGCATTGTTCACTATGTTGAACTTGCAATGTAATGATTGCATGTGGGGATAGCAAGTCTTATCTGCTTTTATAGGTGTCTGCACATGTGCATGTGATGCCCTCTGCACCAGTTGTTGCACAGCATTTGTTAAATGCATACGGCCTGCTGAGTGGCAATTGCAGTACTCACTGTCATAGCAACCCAATGCTATAAATTGCTAAGGTATGTAGGCGTAGCCCTTTCAGATATCCAGATATCCAAGCCCATGCTTGTTTGCTGTGGAGACTGTTGTGTAAGTCAGAAGGTTGGTATACATTTTATAAATGAAGCTAGAGGTATAGACAGTGATGTGCATGTTGTACTCAGACCTGACTGTTGCCACTTCCAACACTGAGCTATCAGTGTAGAGTTTTACTCACCACTACAAATGCTTACACAACATTTATGTGACTATACTGGGAATATTAATGTACTGACTTCTGCAGGGTTATGTTTTTTACTGTTGACATTACCACAGGGTTCGCAGGACAACTGGACAATTCCTGTACTGAGTATGCCTACCTACAAACTTGGTAGACCCTAACCGCACAAGTATCTTTTAATTGGGGGGAGCTTACATACTGAGAGCATTATGCATTAATGTGTGAATGTTATCTTACTGGACTTGCAGGATTGGTGTGTACCTGTGTGTTTATCAGGGCAGGTTCTCTCTCTGCATGGTTCCCATCTGTGAACTTACCCAGATGGTAGGCAGAGGTTACACTGTCATTCTTTGTCTGTGCAACTCACAGGTGTTTTCAGCACTGTTACAATGGCATTGTTACAGTCAGTTGCTACCAGTACATGGCTACATCCATTGGTATTTCTGTGTTATACTCCTACATAAGGTTATGCGTGGGCAGGGTCTAAGAAAGCTATTTGCAGAGTGTGTAACAGCAGTATAGCCTATATGCCTGTTTGTTTGGGCCTCTGTTGGGTCTATGGAACAGTCACATACATCTTTGCATGGTGTCATGGATATGCAGTTGAATGTGAGGTACACCTTACACATAATAGGAACAGTAGGTGTATATTTCAGTGAAGCAGTACATATGGATTAGTACTCCTTTCATGACATACAAGCTGTGTCTACTGTAATTATTGTCAGTATTCATTGTGTAATAGCCCACCATTCTGACTGACATCAGTATTTTTCTGTGAGATTCTGTGGGACACAGCTAAAATATGTTTCACAATCAGGGACATCCCTGGAAAGTTGACTGAGTTAGGAGGTATGGCCTCTGCCCTACTCAGATATGCCAGTGTTTGTGCTGCTATGATACTGTGTGGGGGTTGTAAAGTGCCTCTGCAACATTATTTTCTGCTTGATTGGCTGCTTCTCACATCACACTCATGTAATGCAATCCCACAACAATTGCTGGTAAATATCCACAGAACAGGCTTTGTGTTATGGCCTTCCTATTTTTCCTTTACATTCACTCATTGTAATGCATGATATATTTTTTGCAGCACAAAGCTATCATATATCAGTTGTGGCTTAGTGGTACTTCATGCAGTCTTATGTGCCCAAGTTCTGGGGTTTGAGACTGACAAAGGTATTTTTTAATTTTGCTGCTGAGCAGAACAAGGGCCCTGACCTAGAGTAACTAAGGCACTTTTAAGCAGTTGTAAGTGGGTTTGCTCAGGTTTGCATGACTCTTAGCGAAGCTTAGCTAAGCGCACACATGCGCACACTTGCTTAATCCCACTTACTACTGCTTAAAAGTGCTTCCTACCCCCGCGCTAATTTCTTTGAAAGAAAAGAAAATGGGGAGATAGGAAATTGGTGAAAAAGGGGGCACAAAGAGGGAAAGACAGTAGGAAAACAAGCTCGGGATGTGCAGGACGGGTGTAGGGAAGGTCCATAGCTGCCCATTTCTTTACCAGCAACAGCTGTGCATATGTTGCAAATTTGGAGTGAAATTTGAAACCTTCCACCTCTGAGAGAGGTTTGACGACAACAAAGTTTGTTGTACTGCCAATTAGAATTATCAGTGTACATGTCCATAGGACATGTGTGCTAAATGGGCAGCTATGTATGGGGCATAATTTTTTTTCGGGTACAGATTGCCCTTTTCTTTTTTTTTTTCAGGGGAGAGTGGAAAGTGAGGTAGAGGAAGTAGGTATATTTGGGGAGGTAGGTTGGGTAGGTAAACAGACAAGACAAACATACGGGGTGGAGTATGACACATGGGGTGGGTGAACACAATTGATGGGGACGGATATTTGAAAATCGCAAGCCCATGAGCCCACAGATGGTAACAGTTGGACTGAGATTCCCCACCCATGGGTAGTCACCACTGGACCTTCACAGACCCGAGGGGGGAGCTGCGTAGGAGGGGCAGGCTCACCTGTGAGTCACGCCACACTCGCCTCGAGCTGGCATAGAGGATCAGCGACTAAATGCTGGATCTCCCCAAGCACCACAACCAAACCCTTCGGAGGGTGACAGGAGGCCCTTCTCTGCCCACGCTTGCAGGGGGGGGTGAGCCCCATCCCCTGCAGCACTTCCACCCGAAGGTGGCACAGGATCTATGGAAGAGGATGGCCCAGGCTGGGCACCAGACCTGCTGGTGCCAGGTGCAACTGCCAGCTGAGGAGGGACAGGTGGGTCGGCTGGGACAGGCCTTCCCATACATTCTGTGATTAGGTGTGTTTACTTACAACATAGACAACAGCATTCCAAGTTAGTTGTAACAGCATGAAGTAATATTCCCATTAACCCAACAAACCAGGGTTACAACAGTTGAACAGCAAGCATAACACATGCCTGTATTGAACGACAGTGGACATTACAACAGCATGCATGGATGATTGGTGGCAACAGGCCATCAAGATTGTGGTGTTTTAACAGGAGACATGCATCAAAGTAAGTGCAGATTTTATATAACAATAGGACATATGTCCCAACAAATGTTATGAGATTACACATACCCATTGAGGTGTGGAATTGCATTGTTTATGCACATGGAGTAGGGTGTAAAAAGAAACCTCCATTAACATCTTATTAGTACTTTAACTGTACACTACATTCCTATTGACTGCAGGTGTATTTCCCCTACATGTATTCTTACACTAGGCAACATGCATTTGATTGCGATATGGGTTTTGCTACTTCATTATATACCTGACCTATATCTGACATAGTAACTGTCCAAGATGCAGATGTTACTCATACATACTTGCATTAAATTGACTTGTTTATGTATCTGCACATCTGGATGTGTCCACATGCCTTTTTCACTGGTTTTCTACACAACCCTACTTTTCAGGTAGCGCACTAACATTTCTGGGGAACACCTTGACAGGTTACTCGTGTGCCAGATTTACCTATGCATGTCAGCCATTTCACAACTGTTGAGGACTGTTACATACTTCACAGCTACTGGCACTTCCTTCATCCACTTTATATGGGCTGCACTTCTGGGGTTGTCAGCACTTAATACAACAGTAACATTTCTTCACTACAAGGGTACAACAACATTTCTGAGTAACTGGCACATACACACTGCAAGTATTATACCTTTCTTATTTACATTAAAACTCTTTTCTACAGACTCTCTCCTTTGTTTGACATTACACTACATACAGTAGACCTATTCAGGACATATTATACCTTTACTGATAGGTTACAAGACTGTTTTTAGGCTCACTCACTTTTTATCTATGACAGTGCATGCAGAGATAGTATTCCAGACATGTTTTTGCTTTATTCATGGGTTACTATACTATATACTCTATTCCTGGCTATCTGACTTATGATATGTAACAGTACATGCAGAGAATTTATTCAGGGAATGAATGTTTTATGCTTCACAGCTACTGCCACTTCCTTCATCCACTTCCTATGGGACTGCACAACTGTGGGTTGACAGCACCTAATACAGCAGTACTATTTTTATTGCAAGAGTACAACAACATTTCAAAGTAAGTGACACAGACACACTCCAAGTTTTATACCTTTATTAATTACATTGAACACTCTTTTCTACAGGCTCTCTCCTTTACTTGTTATTACAGTGCATATGGAAGACATATTCAGGACATATTATACCTTTCTTGATAGGTTACAACACTCTTTTTCAGGACTGCTCACTTATATGTTATGACAGTACATGCAGGGATAGTATTCCAGACTTATTTTACCTTGATTGGTGGGTTAATACACTCTATTTCTGGATCACTGATGTTTGTTATATAACAGTACATGCAGAGGATTTAATCAGGACATTTTATTGCTGTATTATTGGGCTGAAACACTTTTGTCATGCTCACTCACATATATCATGTAACAATACATGCAAAATATTTACTAACCTGCCTGGTGGCGCAGCCTTAGCAGCCGATCTGCATAGGCTTGCTGATTCATAGCATGAGGACCTGCAGCTGTGGAGTAAATAAAGGGATATTGAGACATACCTATTCATTATTTAGACTATATTAGCTTGTCTTGCATACTGCATTGCATGGCTACCTACTTAGTAGTGGGGCATCACACATTTGACAGGCCTCCTGGATCCACTGGTTCAGAAGGTCCTGCTTCCGCCTCTTCATGTCTGCATGGTGGTGATGGACCTGCTCACCAGTCCGAGGGATGCCTGTGGCACTGGTGAGTTCATGAGCCAACCGGTTCCAAGCCTCTGCCTTATACTCCGTTCCTTGGAACTGGCCCTGCAGGAGTCGAGTCTCATGCCGATGGACTAGGAGCCAAACCATATATCTTGACTCCTCGATGCCCCAGCGTTGCACTCGAAAGCATGTACCCTCTCCAGCACCAGACATTCTAACTGCAGATGGGAGCTACAATCAGTTACGGCGAGTATTCCCACCTATGCAGCTTAAATAAGCCGCATTTCCTGCACTTTTCTGTGATTGGCCCTTTTTGAATATTCTCGGCTGACTGCAGACCTGCTTAGCAATTGTTAATCTAACATTTATTATTATATATATGTTAACAGTGGATGTTTATCCTAAGCTATCGTAGCTTAGTGGTTCAGTACTTTGATTATGGTGTACAGTGTCCTGGGTTCAAACCTTATCATTGCTTTTTATTTTACTACTGTCCAGACAGGTTAGGGGGGTGTGGCTGTGTTTAAGCAACTTTGCTCTGCATTGCTCCACGTTGCCCGACGGTGTGCTGGTTGGGTAAAGTGCTATTTAGTTATGGGCAACTATTTTGCACTGGGTAAAGCGCGATTTAGCTATGGGCATCTACATTGCGCTGGGTAAAGCGTGAGTTATCTAGGTGCAACTATATTCCGCTGGGTTAAGCGTTGCTTAACTGCGGCCAATTATATGACAGGTTCCTTTATAAATATACATTTTGTTCACTGATACATAAGCCATTTGAATGCTTTTTAGTAAAAGTTTCATCATATAGGTCAGGAATTATTTCATATACTAATTTGGAACATAAAATAGGAAGGGGAATGGTGGGACTCAAACTGTGAATGCCTCCTCTTTGTGCGAACGCTCTACCACTACGCTATTACTATTTGGCATAATTTGCATAAACATTCTTTATTATGCTCTTCCATGTCAAGATTGCTAACTGCAGCTAAGCAATGGGCACACCCACGCACACACGTGCAAATACGGGCGGCTATATTTGGAATTAGAAAAAAAAATAAATGTTTTACTTTTTATAACTGTGCTGGGGTTTATGTCAGGGGTGGACATTTGAGCGGACCAGCTCTTGTGTGTTGACATTTTGTTTTTTCACACACTTGCAGGGGTGTAGACCTTTACACTGCTCGGCAGTCGGACACGCCCCCTGCTTGCCTGCACGGTCCGTGTTGGACTTGGGGTTGGGTCAGCGTGCCCTCATGAATATTCATGGCACGCTGACATCATACCATTCAACTGCAGCCTCCGAGTAAGACTTATTTAGTCTTACATTGAGGATTCGTGAATCCGGCTGTGTATGTGTGTGTGTGTGTGTGTGTGTGTGTGTGTGTGTGTGTGTGTGTATGTGTGTGTATATGAGACATGGGTTGAGAGTGTTCTCTGGGTAATACTGGTGTTGTGAACTGTGTTTGCCTGGCTTTGATGTCAAATGCATTGGTATAGATCTGCACCCCAGCATCTCGGATATTTCACATCTATTATGCCTGTACGGTGGGCATCGTGATATATACTAGGGCCACCATATAAGAAATTTGCAAAACCCACTCTACATTGGGCCCAGTTGTTATACACTCACAACCACCTCCACACAGGATATGAGTTACAAACACACACACCTGTCACACTGAGATTTGAACTCTTACCTAACTAGTTTATTATACTACAGGACTACGCAGTTATAGTACACGCCATGGAGATTACTGCAGTACAACTTCCCCAAAGGTGTATTTCATATTGGATGACATCAGCAGGATTGCCAAAGTAGGGCAGTTGAATTGTAAGGATTGTGGCTAGGCTAAAATGCAATACTCCCTACACAGACATTGAAATGCACAAAACATCGACAACCGACATGTGTAGGCATAGAACCCCTAACAGGGGTTTATATCACACTACAGCATGGAGCTGTTATAGGACGCACCATGGGGATTATTGGAGAGCTCTTTCCCCAAAGGTGCATTTCACAATGAATGCCATCAGCAGGATTGCCAAAGTAGGGCATTTGAATTGTAGGGAGTGTGGTTAGGCTAAAATTCATTACTCCCTACACAGACATTGAAACACACACAACACATCTACAACCAACATGTGTGGGTATAGAACCCCTAACAGAGGTTTATATCACACTACAGCATGGAGTTGTTATAGTATGCACCACAGGAATTACTGGAGAACATCTTCCCCAAAGGTATATTTCACAATGAATGACATTAGCAGGATTGCCAAAGTAGGGCATTTTAATTGTAGGGAGTATGACTAGGCAAAAATGCATTGCTCCCAACACAGACATACACATAAACACTTGCTAAGTCTGGGTTCAGAACTCCTACCTAAGTAATACATTACTCTACAGCAGTACACAGTTATAGGACACACTACAGAGATTACTGGGCTCTAACCTTCCCAGAGGTGTAGTTCTAGGTGGATGAAATCAGCAGCCTTGCCAAAGTTGAGCATTTGAAGTTTAGAGAGTGTGACTACCCTAAAAAAATATTGCTCTCTACGCAGACACACACACACTTGCCAAGTCTAGGATTAGAACTCCTACCTAACTACTTTATAACACTACAGCAGTACGCAGTTATAGGACGTGCTATGGAGATTACTTGGCTACAACCTTCCCAGAGGTGTATTTCTAGGTGGATGACATCAGCAGCCTAACCAAAGTAGAGCATTTCAGTTGTAGGGAGTGTGACTAGCCTAAAAAGCATTGCTCTCTACACAGACAGACACACACCCAAACACACAGTTGCCATGCCTGGGATTGGAACTCCTACCAAACTAGTTTATTCCACTACAGCAGTACGCAGTTATGGGATGTACCACAGAGATTACTGGGCTACACATCTCCCAAAGATGTATTTCACAGTGGATAACCTCAGCAGCCTTGTCACAGTAGGGCTATGAGGAAGGCAATGTGTGTGCATGGGCCATAACCCATTCATCTAGAGGTTGACACACACATCATGCGGCCACACACAGGGTCATATTTCACAGGTACATGTATACAGATGCTAGATGACTACTTCCTTGTACAGTCATGTTGCACAACTAGCACATGCACTACATAGTCTGTACTGCTGACAGATACCAGTGGCTAGTATCGACAGTGAGTGGCAGCTGGACCTCATGTGGTTGTGGCCCTTTGGCTGTGTGATGGGTGGGACAGCCCTGGAAGGCTCCTTGTCACAGTCACCCTCTTCCACACATCTATGTAGGTCTACCTTTGGCTTATTATAGTGTGTTGTCTTTAGCTATATGTTTGTATTCCTGTCCACTGTGTGTGCAAAGCATGTGTGGTGCATACTGAGGAGTGTCTGCACTAACATCTGAGACTGCCAGATATGTCTGGTCCACTGGTGTTTTCAGACATGGTCTTCATGTGTTTAAGTGTGTGAGCATGCCCAGTAAGACCTTTCAATGTGTTCTTGACTGACATTGCTTTCATTTCTCTAAGTGCGTGAGCATGCCCAGTATGCCCATCTATATTGAATGTGTGGATCAAGTCCAGGTAGCATGTACTGCAGTGCTGACCTATGTGTTGTACACCTACAAGTAGCATACTGTTTCTGCAGGGTATCCGTCGATCACTTGGCATTGACTGTTACTACATTTCTACATAGGATGGGGGGCACACCTGACTAATTCTGCATTTCTACACAGGATTGAGGGCACACCTGACTGTTACTACATTTCTACTTTGGATGGGGGGGGCACACCTGACTATTTCTACATTTCTACACAGGTTTGGGGGGGGGCACACCTGACTGTTACTACATTTCTACATAGGATGGGGGGCACACCTGACTATTTCTACATGTCTACACAGGATTGGGGGCACACATGACTGTTACTACATGTCTACATAGGATGGGGAGGCACACCTGACACTTGTACACGTTTGTTATAACTGTACTGGTATATCAGGTACTCCATTTCATTCTGAAGTCTTACCTGTCATGCTGCCTAGAGGCATACCAGTGTACTACAGATCTTAGCTTGTATTTATCTACATATTAGTTTCAGACTTCCTACCTTTCAGAACTGACATCCCACTGCTTGACCTGCTGTAGTCTGTCTGTGTAGGCCTGGGGTGGGAGGTTACTCATAGGCATCATTCAGAGGCCATAGCACAGCCTTTGTTTGTGTTTCTCTACACCTGTCCTGCTGGCTGTGACTGTTGTTGGGTATGTGAACCTCCATGACTGGCATGTGTGAGTCACTTATCTTGTGGGTGTCCCAGTATTGAGGGTGGTGCTGCAGGGCTGCCTATGTCGGATGTACATAGTACACTCCCTACACATGGTTGAACACAGATAGTGTAATGTTTGGCATCCCTTTTACTGTATGTGAGAGTCAGAGAAAGGTGTTATTCTCTGGGTCCCTCCTGTGTCAGTATATGTGCTATACATTGCCTCTTTACCAAGGCCAGGGCATACTGGGCACGCCTCCTTCTGCCTACTGGGGCAGGCTCAGGTTGTTCCTCCTCCAAGTCAATCTGTGCCTGTGCAGGCCTTGGCAATGGTGGGGGGCTGTGTGGTCCTGCCCTGTGCTTTTCCTGCTGCAGCTGTTTCCAACAGATCATATTGTGTAGCATGGCACATACAAGAACAATTTGGGTACATGTAGCTGGTGAGTACTGCAAGGCTCCACCAGATGTATCCAGGCACCGGAACCATGACTTGAGCATCCCAAACACACACTCTGCTATAATTCTGCTCTGTGTGTGTGCCTCATTATGGGGTTCTTGTTTGTGTGTGTGTGCATTTCTGATGGGTGTCATCAGCCACAGCTCCAGTGCGTATCCAGCATCCCCCACTAGGTGACCATCAGGGATGCCCCCATTGGCAAATCTCTGGTACAGCTGTGTCAGATGCCATCGCACATGACCTGCCAGTTGATGGAAGGGAAGCCCTTGCGGTTGATGTAGACCCTACCCTGTTCACAGGTGGTGCTTTGATGCATATGTGCGTGCACTCCATAGCACCCACTACCTCAGGGTATTCTGCTATTTGGTGGAACAGTTGCATATTGCTGGTCAATGCCTCACAAGTGTTGGGGAAATATACGTGCTCACCGACATGTGCTGACATGGCATCCAGGAACTGGTGGAGCACCCTGGATGCTGATGCCTGTGAGAGCCCCATCATATCCCCAGTCTGCCTTTGGAGGGCACCTGTAGCTAGTCTTCTTAGGCCTACACATACCTTGGTATTGACTGGGATGAGTTCTCCTCTGTTAGTTCTGTGTGTCAGGCATGGCCGACACAGCTAAACAATTTGCTGTAGGAGGTCCCTGTCCACACTCCATCTATCTCCAGCTCATGTAGCACCTGGTAGGTTACCCTGGGTCTGTACACTCTTCTGCATCTCCTCACTGTGGGTTGGTTGACAGCATTCACATCCTCACCACCCTCAGCCTCTTCCACAAGTTGTTGTATGATAGCGATTGCAACCCCTATCATTTTGCTGTTATGAGTGTTAAAAGTTCCCTGTTTGTTTACACTGGTGGTGTAGAGTGTGGAAAAAAAGAGAGGGGGAGGTGTTTGTGTAGTTTATAGTAGTGTTCTGGACTGGGCTGGTCTGCTGCCTGTGTAATTGGCTGATTCTGATAAATTTCACCTGCCAGCTATGCTACTTCTCCTTGATTACCTTCCTACTGCTGTTTTCCCTTCCCACTGCCTTCCTGTTTAAGCCCGGGGGCATGCCACGCAAACAGAGTGCTCAAATATGCACAGTGCTGCTATTTCCTGGTTTAACTTTTTTTTTCTTCCTTTAAAACCCGGTGTATGGCGCGCACACTTGCTTAGGCAATGTAAAGAGTGCTAGGCAGATTCAGACACACACCCTTGCTTAGCTGTGCTAAGCTAGGAGAAAACCCGAGCCACAGGGCTCCAATCCGCTTACAGTTTGCCTGACACACACCTCCCATGATGTCACCTAACCCCTAGGCCTGCACCAAGCTATTCCTACTCTTACACTGTTGGGACCTAACTCACATGCTGGGGAAAACTGGCATTCACTATCATTCCCCTCATGTGCATAGGATTGCCTACTAATGCATAGTTACATGTCTCACACTGAGCCTCCCCCCTTAGCAACCACTACTCACTGGCCATGCTGTATTCTGCCTGCTATTGACTTGCATGGCAGAATACTGATTTTAGTCAGAATGCTTAATTTAGGTTTATTTTGTTATTTTCCCCCAGATCCCCTTTGCACGCCGCTGCCCTATGCTTAAACAGCCGAGATCGGGTAAAAAAAATTAAAAGTTGATTTTTGTATTTTTTTCACTATTTGCAATGCTAATGGCCTTATACTTGGCCATTGGCATGCTTACTACATGATATGCAGCCTTTATTTGGAGCTGTCACAGCTCTGTTTTGGAGTTTGTAGAAATGTGCTCGGTTACTAACCGAGTACATTTCTGCAGATTGCACTAGCCCTGCATGGCTGGTTGCAAGCTTTCTGGGTCACAAATTCACCTCATGTACATGGATTTCTCCTGCAAATGTTGTAATTTGCATACAGGGGCTTAGTCCATGCAGGCCTAGTGCAGGAGCGCTCGTGAATGCCCCTGCAGGCTGTTCCTGGATCGCATGGCAGACATATTGCCTGCTAGAGCTCCTGCACCGATCTTGCACACCGTGCAAGGCATAGAGAATCCGGGTGAAAATTTTAATAAAAAGTTCTGCATTGCATCAAATAATTATGTTAACTTAAAAAGGCTAACACGTAAGCTTCACTTTCTTTTGCTTTGATTAAGATATAATATCCACTGCTTTAAGTGTTTAGAACATTTGCTGATGTTCTTGACTGCTTTTGAGCTGATGTGGTTAGCAACTGTTTTGTAGAACAAATATTTACATTGAGCCTGCTTAAACAAATGAAATCCTTATGTTTGTCTAATTACTGGCAAAGCTTTCTCACGTTTAACTTAGGAAGAGTAATCAACACCTTTCCATAACAGGACTGCAGGAACACAAAATTATTATTTTGCAGCAGGATGTTTACTCGGTATATTGCTCATGCTCACCACTTACTACATACCCCTAATTAAATATGGACTGCAGCCACACATCTTCATTCTTTCACAAAGTAAATTGTCAGTTCTTTTCTTCACTTAGTTTGAAATTCATATCACATAACAAAGTAACCCCCTTTAAGACTCTGCAACTATTTTATTGCTTGCCAGTGATTTACTGCAGTGTCAGTACCCCCACCTTGTTCTGCTATTTGCTTGCATTTTTCCACCACTGTTTTTGATGCATATATTCTGCTTTACACTCCTGCATTGCAGCTTCATTGGACATTTTCTTTTCTTTTATATGTGGCACTGCTCTTCTCCTATTATGCACAATAATCAGTATTGCTCCCTTTCAAGCACCTGGCTCACAGGTTGGATCCTGCCTGGGGACCTTATGTGTGGAGACTCCATGTTCTCACTGCAGAACATTTTTGCAGAATTTCCATGTCTGGTTTCAAAAGAATTGCAACTTTCTTCTGCAGTCAAAGACACAGATGTAGATGAATTGGTGGTGTTTAAATTGCATTTAACAGACTGATGTCCTAGCCAGGACTGTATCCTGCCTTGCAGCTGCTGCTTCAGCTCTCAACAAGTATGCACTGGCTAAAGCAGATGGATGAATGAATGAATTAGTTGCCTGATAACATCTTATACATTAATTAACTCATGTTCTGTCCCTTCAATCACATTGTATAGCCTTATTCATATTATAGTGTTCTCTTTCTGCAATGAGAAATTCAATAAATGTTGCTTTTCTTCAGACCTTCACAATAGCTTAACAAGTAAGCACAGTCTTTAGGTTCTTTTAGCTTGTAACCAGTTTTGCAAACCACTAGTCCCTTTGGCTGATATTTTTTTCTCTTTAGAAAGAGCATTTGGGAACAGACAACATTGTCCTGGCTCTGCTCCTCCTCCTCTTCTTTGCTGGAAGTTGTAGAAAAGCAAGTCAGAGGAAATAAGGGGTGAATATCAAGCTGAAAGATTGTACAGGTATTAATCAGGCATCTCTAGAGGTAAGGCATAAGTAGGAAGTGAATGACAGGATCCTGAAGCAATACAGCAGGTGTTCACTTCAGGCAGGATATCTGAGCTGGATGCAATGAAGTAAACAAGCACTTACAAACTAAAGAGCTGAATACTTTAATCATACATAGTGTATATTGTTAAGATGTTTGTGGGTGGCTGCTGTAGTGTAGATGGGCTTAAAGAGTTTACTGTTAAATATGCCAAGTCTTGTTTGGAGCTAGTGGGATAAGGCTATGTTGTGTGCTAGCCACCCAGTGGTGTAAAATTTGGCTGTAGTTTATTGTCACTTTTGAAGCGACACCCCCACCCCCACCCCATGTGTATAAATGGAAAAAGGGGTTGTGGATGGATTATTTTGGTTGGAAAAGAAGGAAAAGGTAATATGTTTCAAATAAAGAGTTTATTCAAGGTTGTTGATGAGAATCTGGAGTAGTCACAACTTTGCATGAATAGTTTGCTCATATTTGCCGTTGGAAATTCTGATTTGGTTTATTGTAAAATAAAGAGTTTGTGCAAGGTTGTTGAAGAAAATCTGGAGTAGTCACAACACTGCATGAATAGATTGCTGCTGGAAATTTTGATTTGGTTTATTCTAAAATAAAAAACACATATAAGTAGGGTATTGGGAATAAGCATTGTCATAATCATAGACCAGAAATATTAGCATAATTATAATTAGAATGTATTATTTTGTATGCCTTATCACAAAAATCTGAATTTGAAAGTTTAACAGAAAACAGCACGCAAGGAAAAAAAATTACCATAAAACTAAACAGTACTAAATTCTGAAGCTAAAATAACAGCTCTACAATTTTATGTTGAATATTAAATATAACAGGCAAACACTGTATGAAACTAACATGCATATTCCTTAGAATCATCAGCTGTATAATTCTCTTGTTCAAAGAGGTTTAATAAAGTATGTGCAGCACCCGCACAAAATCTAGTGTGAAGGGTCATGGTGAATAAATAATCTACTTCTTAACCTGTTAGTTTATATCCACTGCAAGTTGTGTTATGTGGTCCGATAAGTTAGGGTAGTTGCTAATATACAACTGGAATGCACTGGAAATTTTCCACAAATCAAACCATGAGTTAATACTTTATTTCCATAAAATAACTGAAAGCTTTGTTATCTTTTTAATCTGTTAGCCACAGAAATATTTACCCCTGATGCCTATACACATTATCACCAGATACCATTCTGTAAAAATATTATTCATGAGAATATAAAAAAGACAATTGTAGTCTTGGATATTCAAAATAAAATGACTAATATAAATAACCATTATGATGTGAAGGTAAACACTTTAAATTGTCTTGCATTAACAAAATATATGTGACAAGTCAGCAAATGTGCTGTATTTACATATTGAGGGAAAGATAATAAACCCCCTGCCATCAGTTTGTGAGGACACAAGCATAATACAGTTGCATAAACTGCTGATGAATGCATTTTATTAAAGTATTAGTTTATAAGGTATTCTGACAGATTAATAGCCAGTTTGGAAAAAAATAGTTTGCTATACACACATTTGTCTGGAGACACCAGTGTGAGAATTGGAGGTGTGGGTGAGGACTTTGGATTATAACCACATAAGCAAGACTAGAGGGGGGGGATTCAATAAAGCCTACATGGCCAGAGACAGTTTTCGATTCAGTAAGTGCCATGTAGAGGTGTGCATCTCCGCACAAACAAGATAAACACTGTGGCATGCTAATTACAGCATAAGCAGCTGAACTGCATACTAATCAGCCAATTCAACTTGGTGGAGTTATTCAACAAGCTATAAAACATCTGTGTAGACTATGTGCTGGTTTTTCCTACAAATTCCAAAACTTTTGGAATACAGCCACGGAAAGGAGTCTACACAGACAGATTGTTAGGGGCTGCTGCTGCTTTAATTCATTTGTATGTGCTACCGGCTGAAGCCAGTGCTGCTGCTACTGCTAATAGGCCTAGGACAAGAAGGAGAAGAGTTTTCAGGCCACGTTTAACTTACCACAACCTACATAATGTGGAAATTGTAGAGTGCTACAGGGTGGACAATGACTCACTACAGGAACTCTGCAACTTCTGACATCCTCAGCTCAGAGAAAGAGCCAACCAAGGGAAACCCATCCCAATGGAGACAAAGGTATGTATAGCCCTTAAAATCTTAGCTACAGGTACCTTTCAGAGACCAACAGGGGATACCCTGTTGGTGTTACAGCCATCAGCATCCAGGATCCTCCACCATTTCCTGAATACTATGCTCCATCCTGCTAGTGACAACATATATGTTCCCCGTAATTCTGAAGAGAGGGCCAAAAATATGCAGGAGTTCTACTATGCAGTACACCACCCTGAAGTACTGTGTGCCATAGACTGCACACATACAGAAATGAAGGCATTACCCAGGGAATAGGGTAAGCCTAACATAACAGAAAGGGCTAACACTCTATCAACTACAAAGCTGTGTGTAATGCCAGGGGAATAATCTTGAACATGTCTGCTGGCAACCCTGAAAGTTATAATGATTCACATATCTGGCACACTCCCAAATGTACCAGATGCTTGCTAGGGGGGATATCTCACAGGCTCATTTACTGGGGCATGCAGGCTATACACTGGAACAATGGCTGATGACACCCAGAAGAAATACACATGCAACCACAGAAGAATGCCATAATGAGGCACACGCTCAAACCAAAATATCATAGAGCATGTATTTGGGCTGCTGATATCATGGTTCCAGTGCCAAGATACATCTGGGGAAACCCTGCAGTACAATCCATGGACATGCACAGAAATATTCACAGCTTCAGCAGGATCAGCAAGGGGAAGCGGCACATATCCCACCATGGTCACCACAGCTACAGGCAGATGAGGAGTCAGAGGCGGAACCACCAGCTGCTGTGGGTGTAGGCAGACATAGGCATGTTCAGTGTGCCCTTGCACTGGCTGAGAGACAACACAGAGCACACTACCTCACTCAAACAATGAGTAAAAATGTCACACAGAAAACCAATTGGTTAAAAATCACAAAAAGAAAAATCTAGCAAAGCTAGACTTTCCACTGTGTGATACCTTAAACCTCTTGTATCAGAGGTAACATGGGATATATGCAAATTACACTTTAAGGATATCAGATGTTTCAGCTAAATGGCAATTCTGAATGTCCAAGACTTTTTCATTTACTTGTATGTCTATTTATGGACATTTTCAGGCTAATAAAGCCAAATCACTCTAGCTGTGGACATGCATGTTTCTGCCTTCTTATGGCATCTTCAGCACAGCATAAGAGGAAACACTCACTCACTCACCACCTAAGGGCCTAAAACTTTCTTCCTATTCACATTCATATAGTTACACTGATGCCAGGCAACTCACACAACCTTTACCTCCCCTTGTATTGACTGTGAACTGCTTGCATCAGACAGAGTCAGCCCTGAACTAAAACTGTAGCAACTTCTGTATTTATAATGTAAGTCCTAAACCTGGAGTGTATTGTTTAATAACATGAATGTGTGGCATATCATTGTATTTCATTACTTGATCCAGTAAGTAAGTAAAAGGTGGCAGATTTGTCCAGAAAGAACCTTAACATGTGACAGCAGAGACATATTTAACTTATATGTGTCCATTAGTAAGTAGTAGGCTTCAGGCATCAAAGATTCACGCAGTCATACCTCACAAAAGTACTGATGATCACAGCATGCCCTCAGTTTAGCATCAAACCTTTGTACTGGAAAATCATTAAAGACAGAAGTTAGAAAGTAATGATACACATTGCAGGTACTGACTTCATAACCCTCACATGATCATTCACTATAAGGTTAGGAAATTTTGATGCTGTCAGCTGTTTAACTTTCCAAGGCCAATATATGTCAAAGGTACAATTAACAGTTTAACATTAAAAATGCATATATACTAAGCACTAAGTTAGCTATGAATCCTGAGCATCACACAAAGCTTATGTATCCCTGAATCCAAAAGACAGAAAACAGGGATATGGCACAGTTATCATCACTAGCACAGGGTGTTGTGTGGGGGGCAGAAGCCAATGCTAACACAAAAGGTTGGTGAGTATGTGTGAGTAAGAAGAGAAACATTTAGACTGTAAGATACACCAACAAATGGCCAGTGAGACAAAATGACTAGCTGTTTTGTGTGTGTGTGTGTGTGTGTGTGTGTGTGTGTGTGTGTGTGTGTGTGTGTGTGTGTGTGTGTGTGTGTGTGTGTGTGTGTGTCTCTAGAGGTCCTTCAGGTGTGAGTGTCTGCATGAACATGGCCAAACACTGCGCTGGCTCTACATCTTGGTATGTTGGACAGGTGTGAGCCATGAATGGTAGAGGTGGCAGTTCATAGTTGCCATCCCTGACCATGAGAACTGGCTTTGCCCAGAGTTGCACTGGCACATCCATGCCCATGGTTAGATGCAGTGCTACCACCTAAATGTGACTGATGTCTGCTGGATGAGCTCCCTTCATGGGACACCCAGGACTATGACCCCATAGCCTGCCACATCTGGGTGTGGACAGCACACTCACTAATGGAGCAGTGGAAGTACTGCCACTCTCAGAGCATGATCAGAGTCAACCACATTGGCTGGCAGCTGACAATGTGACTGACCTGCGCCCAAGTGGATGCCATTCCCCTCTCATCAGACATTCCATCACAGACACTGGTCATTCCAAAGTGTCATTCATCCAATCTACCGAATAGGCAACATGGTGGAGGCAGCCACGCATGTAAAACTGTACCACATCCACAACCTTGAGCATTTGTCTTGAGCATCTATGAAACCATGCCTGTGACTCCATGATGGCCCTAAACACCTGCACCAAGTGGAGGAGGGACAGCAAACTACCTTAGAACACCTGTATCAACCCTCCTGCATGACAACTCAACCACACTTTGGCTATGGACAGACGCAATAGGCACTGAAGCCACAGTGGCCAACCTTTCCTGATCAATGGGCTCACCCTCCATTATCTGTGACCTCACTGGCATGGGTAGATGTAGGCCTACTGGCTGTGTCCAATGGAATAGCATAGAATGGCTGTATGTCAACCACAGTATCAGATTCAACCTTTGCATCCCTGACTGCACCTCAGCTTGGCCACCATCATAATCAGAGTCTGCTGATACACTGACAGCAGGTGTCAGAGGGCCCACACTCCCACTGTCATGATCACTTATGATAAAAAGCAACAAACAAATGAAAACATTTAATACCCACACTAGTATACTGCAATATATGCGAACAAAGTAACAGTGGTGCCACTGTTGCCGACAGTCCAGCAATACACATAATGGGCCTGACATCAACAACATACACTAAAATATTTCTTTATATTATTCAACAATACTAACATAAAAATGTTTGGCTTACCATCTGTGCAAGACATTCTCCTCTGTCATCTAGACAGTCCTGGAAGAAATTATGCAACAGGTAAAAGCAACATTATCACAATTAACAGTACCACTTTATATATCTATTAAGTATACTTTCAACATGAATGTGGCTGTCAATTCAAACATAAGCTAATAACTGTAACAATCTTTAACCCCCCCAAAAAAAATATATATATGTGACACAAAAGTAATGTACTGATTTCAGTTGTTTCACTATACAACAATATTCAACTATGAGATACCAAAGCCTACCTGGAAGCTCCTCCTTGGACGTGCTTATTGTCTCTGACACTGCTGCTCCCATATCCAGGAGATGTTGTACTGCTCTCTCCTATGAGCTGTCTGGATCCCTGATATTGGCCAGGACCTCTTCGATGGGTGTTAGTGGTGGTTCCCCAAGCACGCCCTTCCCCAGTACCCATCTGATCCCAACCCACTGCAGCTGCTCTCTTCTGTGCAGATGTGATCATGTCAGTGGCACTTTGGTGCACTTGCTCATAAGGCATGCCATGGCCACCCATGGCATTCAGACCAGCAACTACCTTTTGCTAAAGTTGCATCCTACATGCCATATTTCCCCATTCCCTTTCCAAAAGAAAAGTACCATGTTGCCTAAAAGCATCCACTATGGCCTGGTTCTCAGCATCATCAAAGCTGGGGGGAGGGTCCCTTAGAATTGACATGCTTGGGTGGCATACTCCTAGCTGTCCTAAAAGACAATCAGACTGTATTTTTTTATTACAGTTTATCTTGTTCAGTTCTGAATCTTTGTAGCTGCCGGTGTGTTATTTTAGTTGTTTCAAAACAGAAAAGGTAGCTACTCTGTATTACCCACTGTGGAAACATACACCAGTCTACACATGTAAAATATGAATATAGGCAGGACATAAAACAAGGAGAATAACAAGAGCAACATATCTTAGTTTGTCCTGTAACAATAACTCACCTTTGCTCCTACTCCAAAAATAGGAAAATGACACATTTTGCTATTTTCTAACAAACCATCTTGGAAGTGGCAAAAGTGCTATCAAAGGAACTCTTTCTGAAACATTTAAATATATATTTATCACACAACATTCCATTTTCATGTATTTGTAATCATGTATACCTCTGAAATAGCTTGACAAGCATGCCCATGACATCAGTACACTTGTAACTAATGCATACAGATAAAAATGTAAAACCTTTGCTTCAGATTTATTTTTAAATACATTTCAACATATGCAGTATGTAGCTGACCAAATGGAAGCATATCTTTTGAAGTTCAGTAGTCCTCTGCACAGATATATCCTAAAAATAGTGTTATCTGAAGACTTCCCAGCATAAACAAGTCTCTTCACCATCAGTTTGCCTAGCTACATAGTCGTCTTTATATAGGGTGTAGATTCAGGGCTGTTAGCATGGTGAAGATGCAGATGATGTATGAACACAGTAGAATTGCTGAATCCCAAAAAGTTGAATCTGTGTAGGAAATATAAACATACCCCGGGATTCATGAAGCATGCACCAGGTGCCGGAGTAGCGTCTGCGATCTAATGCCAAATATGGCCGCCGAGCGATTCAGGTACGAGCTGATTCCACATGCACTACCAGCGTACGCCAGAGATGAGCAGCTCCCAGTGCATGTATGCTAATTACACCATGCACAGCAGTGTAGCATGCAAATGAAGGTATATAGCGATTCATGACGTGGTGCAGGTGTAGCGTAAGCATGAAGAAATGTAAACCAAAAAAATGGTTTACATTTTTTCAAACATAAAATTGGAGCCATGAAAGCGGACCAAACTTACATATTATAATGTTGATATATGCCAATGGATAAATATATAGCCAATGGCATAAAAAAAGTGCACAACACATAAAAAATAACATTTAATGTCATGGCCACACTAACACGAAGTAAAACCGCAGTGCATCGGTGCGCAAACGGGATCACACTGATAATATATTTAAATGTCATAAAACTGCAATGTAACACAATTCATGAATTCCCCATAACAGTCAATGGCACGCATGCTGCACCACAACCATGGCACAAGGGTTGCTAAGGGGCTGTGACAGTGTTCTGCGTGGTAACTAGGAATTAGTAGTCAATGCCATATAACTGAGTCAAGTA
Organism: Protopterus annectens; assembly: GCF_019279795.1. Taxonomy (NCBI): domain Eukaryota; kingdom Metazoa; phylum Chordata; order Ceratodontiformes; family Protopteridae; genus Protopterus; species Protopterus annectens. The sequence continues at coordinate 1,134,333,601 of NC_056729.1, read as the reverse complement.
ATACTGAATCGCAAACTCCCCACCGGCGTAAGGATGTACCACACAGCGTAGCGGTACAACCCGGAGGTGTGGCCTGGAGGTAAACATGACATCATGAGAGGGGTGTGCCACCATAGCTGTAAGCACATTGGAGCATTGCTAATCCAGGTTGCCTATTGCTAAGCAAAGCTGCAGGATAGGGTTGTGGAAGTAGCCATAGCTTTGCTTAGCTGAGAGCACACAAGGTAACCAAAAGTGCATATGAACATGAATGAAAACGCGCTAGAAACCTGGTAAATGGCTGTGCACAATGTACACCATAGCTGAAACAGGAAGGATATGGGAAGACAATAACTAAATGCTGCAGCATAGTAATTGGAGTACAAATGAGTAATTAACACCTAGGAACTCACAGTGGACCATTGACAACAGCTAACAAGGCTGCTAGCAGCTACCTACAGAACAGGAAAGGGGAGGTGCCATACTTCAAAGAAAAGAGAACTGTCACAGCAGAACAAAGCAAACTTGCAGTAGATCAGCTACATAACACATTTCGCAACACAATCCTGGGTTGTGAAAGTACAAAACAAGAAAGCAGGCAGCTGGATGCATGCCTGATAATGGGAATGGAATCGGGTTTAAAAGTGAAGTAAAGTGCAATAGATGAATCATGGCAGCCAAGCGTAGGTCAACATCATAGGCCCCACAATAGCAGTACCTGCTGTAAAACTCACAATTAAGATACCCTGCAGCTGGAATTGCACATACACACCCAATTACACCATCATCATCCATTGCAGAATAGTATAAGGTGTACATGTTAGGGGCTGCCATAGCTTTTATTCACCAGCATGTGTTGGAGACTGACAGTGGTGTGGAAGATGATGGTGACAATCATCTCAGGCACCGGAGGAGGAGGAGAAGAGTGTTCAGACCCAAGGTAACCTACCAGGGGCTACATGATCTGGAGATAGTAGAGCATTACAGGGTGGACAGGGACACCATACAGCAATTTGTTGAGCTGTGCCAGCCATGCCTCAGAGCCAGAAATAATAGAGGGGAACCCATCCCAGTGGACACAAAGGTATGTGTAAGCTTGAGAATACTAGCCACAGGTACCTTTCAAAGGCCAACTGGGGATATCATGGGGATCTCACAGGCATCAGCATCCAGGGTACTCTACCAGTTCCTGGATGCCATGTTACCACATGCCAATGAGCACATATACTTCCCCGAATGCAGGAGGAGTTAGCCAGCAATATGCGTCTCTTCCACCATGTGGCAGACTAGCCAGAGGTACTGGGTGCAATAGACTGCAAGCACATACACATCAAAACACCACCCGGTGAGCAGGATAGGCTCTACATAAACTGCAAGGGATACCCCTCCATCAACTGCCAGGTCATGTGCAATGCCCAGGGCATTATCATGGATGTGTGTGCTGGCAGCCCTGGAAGCTATCACGACTCCCACATCTGACTTGCCTCACAGCTGTATCAAGTATTTGCCAGGGGGGACATCCCATATGGCCACCTGGTGGGGGATGCTGGCTATGCACTGGAACCGTGGATGATGACTCCCATCAGAAATGTACACACAGCCGCATAAGAATGCCATAATGAGGCACACGCAGAAAGCAGAATCATTATAGAGCACATGTTTGGGATGCTGAAATCACTGTTCCATTGCTTGGACATATTTGGTGGAGCCTTGCAGTACTCTCCATGCACGTGTGCCCACATCGTCATAGTATGTGCCATGCTATACAATATGATCCTGCAGAAACAGCTGCAGCAGGGACAGAATGGTGAAGGCCTTCACAGCCCACCACCATTGCCAAGGGCCCCACAGGCACAGAGGGACTCAGACCACAAACACCCTGTGCCAGCCCCAGTAGGCAGATGGAGGTGTGCCCAGTATGCCCATGCCTTGGCAAAGAGGGAACTTATAGCACACACACTGACAGTGTAGGCACTCATGGACTGACACCCTTCTCCACCTGCACACACAGCAAACATGGATGGCACACACACACAACCACCAGCAAATTGTCATGTATAGGTGGTCTATTGTGGGCATCCTACATAGGTAGCCCTCAACTATTGTACACACAACTGCCATTGAAACAAGGTAAGTCAATACCTGAACAGTAAATTAAGCTATCAGTAAGTGTCCATACTGTATGTATAGGTTCAAAGATACATAGGTAGGTACATACCTAACTGCCCAAGGCCACTCATAAGCATAGCCAAAAAGTGTCTGCTGTCGCTACCCCATTGATTAACTAACTGTCCCTCTGTGGAGCAGAGCCAATTGCCGGATCCCTGGGGTGTATCCACTGGTCCCCACCCACTCTGCAATGATTCTCTGGAGTGTTAGTGAGGGGTTTCGTATAATGTAATCAGAGATGTAGTTACAAATAATGGGGAGTACCCGTGACAGGAATCTTCTCAGATGATTTACATGTTACATAGTATACCTTAACCACAGCTTGCATATATAGGTAGTATTCCACAGAATTATAAACATTTGGAACACACAACTGCTGAAGTGTGTGTTAATCACTCTTTCACTACCAGTGCCTGTTCTGAGAGGTAAAATTATCACTGCCAAGATTAGAACACGCAACCATGTACACAATCTTCACAATAACCTACCACTAAGCTACCTGAGATGTACCAATGACAGTTGTGTATACTGACAGGTTAATACACAAAAGGTAGGAATGTGTGGAAATAGGACAAACCGGCATGAACCCGATGAAAGCTGTATGCTATATATATATATATATATATATATATATATATATATATATATATATATATATATATATATATATATATATATATATATATATATATATATATATATATATATATATATATATATATATATTTATATATATAAATCAACATATATATATATATATAAATCAACATATATATATATATATATATATATATATATATATATATATATATATAGAGAGAGAGAGAGAGAGGGGGGAGAGAGATATATATATATATATATGTCGATATATGGGAATATACATATATATGTAAATATATAGATAGGTTAAAAACATCTACATAACCATGAAGGTACATATAAATGGGATATCTACCACATACCGACTGCTTGACATACCGACGTGCATAATCACGAGGCTTAAAGTCTGAAAGACCACAGTACCGAAACACCAGAAGCATGAGGTTTAAAATCCCGATGTTAAGGGACATTTAGTCAGTGCTTCTGGTGTTGCGGTTCAGGTAGGTTACTGTGTGCAAGTGTTTTTCTGAGGGCTGTAGTGTGTGTAAGTGTGTGTTCTGAGTGTGGTGTCTGTTCCTGGGGGACTGTAATGTGTGTGTGTGGGTTTGCTTTGTGTATCTGTTTGTGCCATCTAGGAGGTAGAATATTAAAGTAGGGGGGGATGGGGGGTGCAGACACCCACATAGGGGGTGTAGGGGGGCTTGCCCACCTGCTCATACGTAGTGTAGGATGTTTTTTTTGGATGTGGTGGGTAGCAGTGTGTCTGTGTGTGTGTGCGTGTGTGTGTTCCATGTTTGTGTTACTTTTGCAAGTTACTGTAGCTGTCGGTAATGTGGGGTATGGGAGTCTGGGCCCGGTACTATGGGTGTCGGAACTGTGTGGTTTCGGGATTCCATAGGTATCCCATATACAGAGGTTGAAGTGTTCATATATGAGTATAACATGGACCGTAGCAATCACACATTCCACCCTGACCAAATTTTATGAACAAAGGATATGGAGAGTATATGCCTATACACTATTAAAAATATGTGCTATGGACATGAGCCAATGATAGGGTTGCCAGCTATCCCACTTTGGGAGGGACAGTCCCTCTTTGGGTGGTTGTGTCCTGACCAGAAATATTAAACGTGGCAAATGACCTGAGATTGTAGGACATAATTATGTCCCATATGTAATGTAATAGTTGCATACAATAGTTCTTTCTGTATCTAAAATACGTACATGTTACAAGAAACAGGATAAGCAACTAAACTGCTACAAGAATAAGCTTATATTTAGGCAAAAAAGGAAAGTTATATCCCTTGTACTGACCGTGGTTTGTGTCGGCCTGTAAAATCTGATGTGTGTCCCGAAAATGCCCCACTATGGCCATTTCAAAAGGTGGCAACCCAAGCCAAAGAGGGTCAGTCACCATCACAACTCCAATGACTGCAAATACCTATGACAGAAATACACAGCTTTCATGTAGCAACACTTTATTACATTCCAATGTATTGCCGAAAGGATTCAAGGACTAACATCACCTGCATGCTATACAGGAACCAATTAATAGTGCCTTAATGAATCATCTTGCAATTACCATAGTATTAGTCCACTAAAGGATAGGTGTTCAAATAGGGAAGGACCCCTCAGGCACATATTGATTATGTATAAAAGCAGTTCCTACACACCTGCATCTGCTATGTACACCCACCAACATCACCCCCACACCCAAACAAATTGCAATACAAACTAGAATAACATCACAAATCTTTCACTCACTGTACGACATCTGCAGCAGCCTTAACATACCTTGTCAGAGACACACTAACATGGCCCTATGTGAAATAGTTGCTGTTATACAATGGAACAGCTGCTGATGTTACAGGGTTTATTTGCACTAATCCCATTTCAGAGGGTTGTGTGTACACCGGGAAGTATTACCAATTACTGATTAACAGCACAGTATGATACACGTACATCAAACCAAGGATGTCTGGTGAGCACACTGTAAACCACCTAATGGTTCATGCATAGCCATACAGCCTTGAGCTGCCCAAACATCCTTGCCAGACTGAAACATCTGCAGAAGTATCAGGTACAAACAAATCCTGCATAAGTAGCAATGTTCTGAAATATAACAGCTGTACTCACATGCAGAACAACATCTTCTAGCCATTGCACACAATCCATGGGGGTCATGAAGCTAATATAGCTCTGTCTGTCTCCATATAGCTGTTGAAATACATCACAAACAATACACCCAGACCGTCTTCCTCAAAAGTAAGGGAAACGGACAATGCCCAAGTGGAGTACTCAATTATACACCACTGTTGCCATGGTATTGACTAATGAAGTAGCTACAAAGCTGATGTGCATCTAATTAACTACTTTGGAACATCAATTGGTGGTCGGGATAGCACATGTTACTGATATTTAACTATAAAAGGATGGCTTATCACACATTCAAACCATCTGTATATACCAGCAGAACATTACAAAGAAGATTGAAACACAAACTGAAAAGGATTGAATTAACAGTCAACGACACCTCGGGTTACTAATAAGGTATGTAGAACACTCAGTATGTCTGTGTATGTAGTACCTGTTCTGTAATATTTATAGTGCACGTAATCCATTTAGTGGAAACAGTTATCTTGTAGTGATGTATTGTTGAGCATAGTAACACTTGTAGTATTTATGTGTGTACTGCTGTAGGTCACAAGGCAAACACCGCATACACCACAAGGGATGCTATATAAGGGGTTTGAACCCAAATATTCCTCACCAGCTGCTGTCAGTGGCAGGGCTAGTCGAACAAGTATGTGCTATAACAGGGGATAGTATATGTTGATATATTGTAACAGTAGGCATATGTATGAGTGTATTACTGAGAATAACATGTCGAAGGTTGGCCCACTGTGCAATTATGATTTGCATTGTGGGATATTGTGGCAATAACTGTGTAATGTACAGTATTGTAGGCAGATATGTATTACAAGTTGCATAGCATTACTGTTATGTTAGGCAAACATTAGTTATGTCTATTGGCATTTACAATACACAAAAACAGGATATATATGACTTGTAGTCACCAGACAGTTTATCAACATGATAGCAAAGTAAAATGGAAGAGCTAGTTAACTATCCATGCGCATAAGACATGTAATAAGTACAAAGGTAGGTGCTAGGCTGTCTGCCCAAGGGTATTTATAAACCTAGCTAGAGTGTGTTGGCTTTCGCCACCCCCTTAGGTTAGTTCCCTGTGCTTCTGAATGGCAGAGCCATTAGTTCCCTGTGCCTCTGTCCAGCAGAGCCACTGCAGTGATCCCCAGGGTACATGTCTGTTTCCCATCCACCCGTCAAGGTTTCCCTTAAAGAGTGCTAGTGAGGGGCCCTGCCTGATGTACATTGGAATCATGTTCCAAAGCATGGGGAGTCTCCGTGTCAGGAATCTATCTGTCCAGCAAGTCCTAATCATCGTTGTGGTTAGGTGTACATCCCTAGAGCATGTGGCTCTCAGGGGCTTCTGTTTAGGTGGAGCATATCCAGTAATACTGGGTTGGGCATGGGCCTTGTATGTCAAGCAGAGATCACCTCTGAGTATGCGGTATGTAAGTGAGAACAGCTGGAGTTTCTTAGGTTGGGCTGCATAGGTCATCTGTTTACTGTCAGTAATCCTCTTGGTACCTGTTGTGGTCTTCCAAGCTGTTGCAGTTGTCTTGTAAGGTACATCCGAAATGGGGTGTTGTATCCTTTAATGGGTCTAATAAGTCATGAGTAGAGAGGCACAATGGCCTCCTTTGTTCTGGATGTGAACCCATTAGAGATTGGGGGGCCATGTAGAAGGATATTCTAATCACCTTGTCATTATGGGTATTGAAGGAGAGATTGCTATCTACTGGGGTTCCCAGATCCCTTATTACCTTTTTCTGTATATAGGGGACTAGCACCTATGTAGTAGTCCATGGGTAATTAGTTATATCCAAAGGGGATGACTATGCACTTTTTGGCATTCAGTTTGAGGCCATGATATTGGCACCAGGTATCCGTCTCAGTGCGACCCTTCTGGAGGGTGTCTGTATCAGCTGGGGAAACAATTATGGGCCCTAGTTTGCAGTCGTCTGCAAACCTTTTCAGCCACAGCCCTCCTGTGCTTGTCTGCATGTCAGAGAAGTATATACCGAACATAATGGGTACTAGGACTGAGCCCTGGGGGACGCCACTTGTAATTGGTATATAGTCGGACCTAGGGTATGCAACTCCCACTGTGTGGGTTCTGTCTGTGAGCCACTTTGCAAACCATCACATGATGTAGGGGTTAATGTTCAGGTGGATGGGTATGTCTATAATACCAAAATGGGGAATGGTGTTGAAAGCCTTTGAGAGATCAAGGTAGGCTGTGTGGACCTCCTTACCCTCATCTAATGCCTTGGTAGCTGTCTCTAAGAAGTCCAGCAGGTTTAGGAGACATGGTCTACCCTTAACAAAGCCAAACTGGGAGGTGTCAAAGGTTTGGAGGTACCCAATGTCTCTGTGACTGAGATCCATGATGATGTGCTCCATAGCCTTGCAGATCGGGCTAGTCAGGCCTATAGGGCAATAGGTCCCGTGATCCATTGTGGCGCCACCTTTGTGGAGTGGGATAACTGTTGCTGTGCACCATTCAGGGGGCACAAAGCCCGATGTGAGGCTATTATTTAACATGGTACGTAGGTGGGGAGCCAGTACATTCTGAAGTTCGTGTAAAACGCAGCCTGGGATGTTGTCCAGTCCCATGGATGCTGTGATATTGGCTTTAGAGTGTGCAGCTTTTACCTGCATAGTTGTGATTACAGGGACTCTGCACTCTTCCTGTATAGATATGGGCCCTTTAGGGGGTGAGAGGGGGGAAAGGTAGCACTGAATCTATCTGCCAGGATGTTGGCAATATCAGTTGGTTCTATAATGTTCATGCCTTTGTGCTGTAACTCAGAGCAGATCTGGGTGTTGACATTGAGATATTTGACATAGCTATAGAATGCTTTGTGGTTGTCATTGGAATTAGTGGTGGTTTTGTTTCTGTAACTAGCTTTGGAGGATCTTATAAGGGATCTCACCTTCTTACTGAGGCTGACCAGGGAGCTCCTCCAAGCATGGGATTGTACTCTCTTTTGCAACAGTGTCTTCCTTGTGATGTACAGTTTATTTATGGCAGGGGACCACCAGATTGGCTTCCCTAATTAGGAGTATATCATCTTGGTTCTGTTTTGGATAACACAATCAATGCACTCGTTTAAGTGCTTATAGAGTGCATTTGTGTAGGATTCAGCAGTTGTAACTGTATTGTCCATCTGCATGGGTGTCATGAAGTTCACCACATCTGTCTTAAGAAGCATGGAGTTGGCTTTGTAGACATATTATACTGTGGTTCCCTTAATGGGGGTGGGATGTGGATATCAAGGGTGTTCAGCTTATGGTCGGATCGGACCAACGAGGAGTTGATTTCAGGTGTGGAACACTGGTCACTCGTGTTGGTAACGCCTAGGTCTAGGATATTGTTGCACCTGGTGGGTGTGTGGATAAGTTGATCCAGGGCATTGGTGTTTATGAATTCCAGAAAGTGTTGAGCTAATGAGTTGGTACACGAGTAGTTTTCTCAGTTAATAGTGGGGTAGATTCAGTGAGACTATGTGATGAGTGTGGTGTGGTGCGGATGTTTACCTTCATCACATGACTGTCAGGGTCAGCCTTGGTTGGAGAAAGCTTTACCACCAGTTTGGCTAGATAAGTGCATTTACCACAGGTTGTAGTGTTGGGTGGTAGGCGGAGAGGGTTGTCTGTGTACATGAGGCAATGTCTTCATTGCCTCAAGATGTCCAGATTCATCAGATAGACAGGAGAGAACACTAGCAGCTGACCCTTGGACATGCCTGAATATAAAACTAATTTCCTCCTAGATAATTGAGGAAAGTGAGTATACAAGAGCTATTTTACTCTAAGCAAGTGAGAAAAGTACGTACAATACCTGTTTACCCCTAGGTAATGAGGAAGATTGAGTGCTCTAGTAATTAGTAGCTTACATAGTGCTTACAAGTTTTGAACAAATGCTGAGCATAAATAAGCAATCCAGATAGGGTCTTGGATAACATAAACACACTGTTCCCCCCCACCACAACAGGTATACAATCATATATCCATGTACACTACAGAGCCCCTGTACCCACAACTATGCAGGTACAAGCTGCACTCAGGCTGCATGGGACCTGTCCACATCCCAGGTTATATCATACACACATGGCAAACAAGTTTCTCTCCACATACCAATCATGTAAACATAGCTTCATGTCAGGCTGTGTACACACTGAATGGTGCACACCAACAGATATCACTACCCACAAAGGGGTAGACACTACTGATAATAGGAACTACTGCACTACTACCTGCTGAGTCTGATCTGAAAGGCCATGAACCTTGATCAAATAATTTGATGTCAGCAGTACAGATGTAGATGACAGTAAGGTTGATTTCACACTGCATATCATAACCTTCCCAGGTCATAGTACATCATCACCCATACTGTGTTCCACCTACACTCAGTATACTAGATGTACATTCCTATGTCACAGGAGTGTTTTGCAAAGGGACTGCTGGCAGAACCAACACTACAGAACATGTCTGAATAATAAATGCACATCACACCAGTACCAGCGACAGTAAGACAGGGTTAATTAATTGTACTCCTCCTCATTGTAGTCCATACCACACAGACTAACAGAAGGCATCTGAATATTGAAGTATGCGAATGACTATGACCTAGGAGCAATAGCTGACTCAGAGTGTTGTGGACAATATACAGAAGGGGCTTTGTGGGTGAGGTGTGTGACATATGGCCACAATCTGACAGCTACATATTGCATTGTCACCCCTATGTTAATAACCCTGTACCCATGAACTACCACCTAGGCAGCGGTCAACATAATGGACACTGTGTGTAAGGGATGCAGCTGGGCAGTTGTCTTTCCTGTGATAGTTACGTCACCACACCTGTCAGGTAGTCGTATGTGGCAACCCTAATCATGACAGGGTTCCATCCGTGAATATAGAGATCATTGTCCAGCCATACACAACACTCAAGTGACCCATATCAGATCACATATTTCCTTTAAGAGGTATTGGCCATGTTCAGATGGCCTACACCAGCCTTCCCATTCCCCCATCTCCACTATGTAGCATGATGCCTACCTTGAATAAATCCATGTCCAACCCTGTGATGTTGGACATGCTACACGTACACATCCTGATCTCAAACACATACTTCATGGATATCCACCTTCCTAGTACTAGGATCACCACATGCTGGACAGATCCTTGTCCCATACACTTTACATAGACCTGCCATACTATGCATTCCTGTCCAGCAAAGCTGCACATCACCCCCCTCTCAGACATGGTGTGATGACCGCATGGTAAATGTATCATTAACCCTGTGTTCAGTTATGTGGCATTGCTCCACCTGGCCCCAGAGACCCACCTGATGGCTACAGCAAGGTAACTTTTCATCCTAGATTCCTACATGGCCCAGGGCATATAGCCTACTAGTTGACTTTGACTGTACATGCTATAGTTGATATCCATCCCTGCAAATACCATCTGTCTAGCTAGTTTCCCATGTGTATCACATGTGCAACACAGGAGATACATGGCAGGATGTTGAGTTGCTGTATAGTGCCGTGTAGATGTATATGGCAAAACACTTACATATAAAACCTTCCATGAGCAAGTCAGAAGGGTCAAAGGTCATGTCCGTTAAGGCAGTGTAAGTCTTCATATGTGACATATACACAGCATCAAGGTCGACTACATTAATGTGGACACATCCAGCCATGTGCTGATAGGTAGGAACATCAGTACAGTCAAACAGACATGTCCACATCAAGACAGCATCCACATGTAGTATGAGCAATGTAATCAAGGGACACACACACACACATATATGGTGATAATATCCACTCACCATTGAGTGTCACATGTGTGTGACACAAACATGTCAGTGGTGTCAGTGTCATGTAGATTTGCAAAGACAACTATTTAATAGTAATACATGCGATACACATGTATGTTCAGCTGTAGCTCTGTATGTCTCTGTGAGTTACTGTGACCTGTCTCCATCATTATGTCTTCCAGGTATTCTGCGTGCAAGGCTACCCCCTTATACCCACTTGGAGGATGAGGCCCTCATCCCATACCTACATGACAATCATGATATCCTGCTCAGCCATGTGCCACAGGATGCACAGCAGCAGGATGCCCTGTGGATGGAACTTCACAGGAGGTTTAATGATGTGGGTGGCCACAACCGCACATACCAGCAGATGCGCAGACACTGTACAGACCTCATTAGATGGGTAAAAGAGTGTGTGAATGCAATCACCAGGGAACAAGGTGCAACAGGTGGTGGGCCACCAACCCAGCCCCCACACACACGTACTGAGGAGCTACTGGCCAACCTGGGGACATCTGCAAAATGACATCCACACACCTTAGCCAATATTATGGAGGTGGGTGTCTCTCAGCCACCGGGACTGGAGTTGCCTGGTAAGTCACTACTGAACCTATAACAATTATATTCCCTATAGTTGCATGTGTCACTGTACAATATGTAATGTAACATCATATGCAAGGCATGTATACACACATGCCATATACTATAGTATGCTACTCTGTGTATGCACACATGTGCATACACCATAGTATAGTCTATTGTACTGGTGTATGTGTTAACATGCACATTGCTCCCTGTAGCTATCATACAGGCATGGATAATGCTCATACTGCTGTGTTACTCCTATTTAGGTACCTCTGGCATTCCGCTGTGACAGCAGCCTGTTGCAGGTGAGACTGTATTACTTATCAGGCATCTTAATGCACAGATCTATCTGCCATGTGGCCATTTACCACATGTACACATAATGTATGGTCCTGTCACAATATACGGGTCAGACCTGCAATGCATCACAATGGCTACCCAAGTGCAACACTTGCAAACTATGTGAAACACCAACATGAAACCTCACAAACTGTCATTGCCAGATGTGTGGACAGCTGTGCATACAATGGTGGAGGTGCTGTTCACTGTAGGGACATGTACTACAGATCAGAACTACACATGTGAGAAATACAAACAGTACTACACAGTGAGCTGGAGTATGGCCAGCCCACAGGATTCACTGGTGTGGATCATAGCCCTGCTATGAATGTCACACAATGTGATGTGCTATCTTGACATGCCCATGACATCTAGTGGCCTGGCTGCAACACTGCCTAACTATCCTGAAGAACATATCCCACATACCAAACATACCACCCTTTGTCTGTATAACCCTGTCGTCAGTGGAGCATATGACATCTATGGGTGCATGTCATATGGGACAACACAGACATGTGAAATAGACACCCGTCACAATAATTTGGCCAACACATGTACAAACATGGCCATGGAGGATGGCCAGAGACATGAAGCAACACACACAGTAGATGTGATGTGCTTGTGTGTACACCCTGTTGTGCATTGGCTACACATGGTCCAACTATGGCCTTTGTGTAATGGTTATATTGCAGATGTGGAACACTAGGCATCCTACAGGCCTGTGCACATCTTGTGTAGGTGTGACATCAATCCACCACATAAGATGTGTTGAACATCTTGAGTGTCACGACATGACACCAGTCACCTGTACAGTATCCACATCAGCCCACAGATACAATACATTCCCCTTGCTAGTGTTGGACATCAATGTCATCCTTGCTCCCCGTGTGTGTGTGGTACACAGATGTCATGTGGGACATGGTGTACCGACGAGTTCGACATATCTGGCCATAGTTGCCAGGCAACAGCAATATGGTTGCAGATGTGCAGGGATGTCATCCATATACACTTCAGTGACCTGTGTCACACATTCCACATCATGGTTTAGTGTGTATACACCTTAGTGATGTGGGTCACATTCTACAGTATATACTTATTGTATCTGAACACAGTCATGGCTATGAACTGTGTCTATAACTCACACTGTATAGCAATAGAAACGCCTCATGATTCCCTGCAATGGGCATGCACATCAGCTAAATGTACAGTATATCTGAAGGGTGGACAGACAACACTGCATTGGGACACAATTACCCCACTGTATATTTGACAGGACACCATTGTGTTAAACATGTATGCATGTCATTGCACACGTCAGCAGATTATGTCATACTACATGTGATTGTCAATGACGTATGCCACACATCAGGCAGGAACCAGACTGCCATACATACACACACACACACACACACACACACACACACACACACACACACACATGCACATGCACAATCACATGCACACCCACATGCATACACATACACACACTGTGGCATTCACTATTGAATACACCTATGTTACGCACATACAGATACCTCACATGTGTGAGATACATGCCCCTGCCTATGTCCTGCTTTCTACATTGCAGACTGTACAGATGTCTACAATAGTGTACAGGAGAGTGAGTAACAATTAAGATGTATTCCCCACCATACATGACATATATGGACACACACACAACCACACATGCCAGTACTGTGAATCAAACACCTGCCTAGCTCATGATATGTATGACAGACTTACAACAGTATTGCACGTGTTACAAAGTGTACTGATGCTTCCTTTGGCAACAGTGCTAATATATGCACATGGGAGGTCTTAACTGTTGCAGGTGTCAAGTGATTTACCTTTGGTGTTACCCTGACCACTGTCTATGTTGTGTGTTATGCCCTTCATTTAACAAAATCATCACTTACCAGTTACACAGGTTATTGTAGGACCACTTGTGACACACCTGTGAGCTGTACTCAGCAAACATCCATCTGCAAAGATGCCCCAGTACTTAGTTATTCCACACATCTGTCCATACCGGAGGTACATCTTTCTATACGTTCAGCATATCACCATATACAGTTGGCAATGTTGAGGCTGCATTGCAACTGCATGATGTACTAAGATACACGTCACCTGCATACATCAGCAACTGCACACGCATGGTATCTGAATGCACACCACTACATGTACATGTGCATAGGTCCTACAATCCTGTCATTTGGGCATGTTTGTAGGCATTGCAATTGGTGGACATGTGTAACGACATACATGACACATGGACTGTTGTATGATATGATAGGTGTAATGGGTGACCGGTATAGATGGAATGTTACCTCTGTCAACAATGATATCACACCTTATGTACTGTTAACATTCAGCAGCCATGGACCTACATTCCATGTGCATGTGGGTAATGGCTGTAGCCACTTGTCTGCACAAAGGACAACAACAGATATGCTATTTACATGTATGTTGTGTGTGTGTGTGTGTGTGTGTGTGTGTGTGTGTGTGTGTGTGTGTGTGTGTGTGTGTGTGTGTGTGTGTGGCATGTACATATCCAGGGCAGGTGCATGTATGTCATATCCAAACATGAGGGTGTTTACTGGTGTACAGCAACAGTCATCTGCTAATGCTGTAAATAACCAAGGGACCCTGGTATGTGTACAGTTGACATGGTTACAGACAGTGATATAATTGCATTGCATAACACATGGTGCAACTGTGTCAGTACATGGGTACTCTGCACAGTTGATGTAGAGCTTGGTACAGTCCTCTGGTCAAGGGTCACATGGTGGTGTACTCTTATATGTCCTACAACATGTATGGATGTTGGTTGGTGGTCCGAGGGCATGGTGGTGTCTGAGATTTACATCCTAGAATGCAGCATATGACATTGTGTCCTGCACCTCACTAATCTGTGATGCCTTTAGTGGGAGTAACAGTCAGTACATGTGAGTGGCCTCTATGTATGTGGGGACACCTCCACCTGGAGTGGTCTGTACCTGTGTTATGGACCACGTGTCTGGTTCTGAGGTATATGGTGGTAGTGCTATTGTGCACTACAGAGCTTTCAGCCAGGTGTTCCTCACTGCACAGATGTCAGTACTCCCCATTGTTGGATCTACAGTGAGCAGCTGTGAGTATGGACGCTACACATCTAGCACTGGTTAGCATAAGCATACAATGCAGTTGTCCTCTAGGTGTCAGGGTGTTATCCTGTGTTTAGGACATTTGCCTTGGAATGGCACTATATGGGCAAATGTGACTTTGGTATTATCCCTAATCCCTTGAATCATGGATGCATGTGATATGTATCAAAGGCCTGTCTACTGTCAGTCATGTCATCCCAGAATGACAAACACTGGACAACCTTGTAATTACAACAGGACATTGGCTCATTGTGTTGGTCAAGCAGATGCCACTCCTAGCACGGCTCATTATGTTGGTCAAGCGGTTGCAACTCCTAGCAAGACATCACTGCGAGTGGTGGTATTGTGCTTGGTATAAGATGGTATATCTAAGGTGACAGACAGCAGCAGACATTGTGTATAAGACCAGTGTCAGATATATGTAGAGCAGCATTCCTACTAACAATGACAACTACTAACACCAGAGTCCATTACAATGTGTTCTTTATGTCTAACTGTAATAGCATGGCCACTGTGGCCTTCCGTGTTTAGAATCAGAGTGCATCCCAGACAGCCCTGTGCTACTAAGTGTATGAGCATGCCCAGTATAACCTTGTGTAGATGGACTCATAGTGCATTCCAAACAGCCCTGTGCTACTAAGTGTGTGATCATGCCCAGTGGCACCTTGTGTCGCTTATGTGCCTCTATGTGTATGGGCATGGCCATTGTAACCCTGTATAGTGATAGTCGTCCATTCCACAGATGGGTATACACCAGATCAGGATGGATTCCTACTTTAAACACACAGGTTCACAGGTATGTACATTTTAACTGTCAGCACCCCTGTTGATGTCCACATTCCTAGAAGGTCATAATGACAGCCTTGACATGTGTAGTCTGTGTGGCGCGACTCAAACTATGTAGTGTTGTAATAGTGATCTGTGGATAGGCAGGTGTTCCCTTCCCACCACTGGCGTGTGTGTGCGTGTGTGTGTGTGTGTGTGTGTGTGTGTGTGTGTGTGTGTGTGTGTGTGTGTGTTTGTGTGAGGACTGAATAATACTTTTAGACTGCTCGCACTCCATACAATTCTTATACCCACCATTGTCAAGGCTGATGATGTCACTCACCTACAAATACACCTCTGGGAGTGCTGTGTCTTAGTAATCTCGGTAGCATGTTCAGTAACTGTGTAATGCTGTAGTGTAATAAAGCAGCTAGGTCGATGTTCTAATCCCAGACTTGTCAAGTGTGTGTGTGTGTTTGTCCCTGTCTGCCTGAGGACTGAATAATGCTTTTAGACTGCTCACATTCCATACAAATTCTAAACCCACCTTTGGCAAGGCTGATAATGTCACTCAACTACAAATACACCTCTGGGAGTGCTGAGTCCCAGTAATCTCGGTAGCACGTTCTGTAACTGCGTAATGCTGTAGTGTAGTTAGGTCGGTGTTCTTATCCCAGACTTGCCAAGTGTGTGTGCTTGTCCCTATCTGCCTGAGGACTGAATAATGTTTTTAGACTGCTCACACTCCATACAATTCATATACCCACCTTTGGCAAGGCTGATGATATCACCCACCCACAAATACACCTCCGGGAGTGCTGTAACCCAGTAATCCGGGTAGCGCGCTCCATAACTGTGTGTAGTGTGCTAAAGTAGTTAGGCCGATGTTCAAATCCCAGACATGCCAGGTGTGTGTGTGTGTGTGTGTGTGTGTGTGTGTGTGTGTGTGTGTGTGTGTGTGTCTGCATGAGACAAGTACAGTGCTTTGTGGTGTATGCACTCTCTGTATAAATCACATGACCATCTTTGTCAATCCTGCTGTTGTCACCCACCTAGGTATACACCTGTAGGTGTGTTATAATCCAGAATTCACAGTAGCGTGTGCCCTAAATGCATATTGCTGCAGTGTGATACAGTATGTAGGGGTTCATATACAGGACATGGCAAGTGTTTGTCTGTCAGAGCCTGTGTAGAGGTGGCTGTGAGTGTCTTACCATTGTGCATTTTGGGGAGCAGATTTTGTAGTTTTCCTATATGGTGTCCATCTTATGACACATTGGCCACCTCACGAGGAGTACAGCTGTCAGTCAGCCACCCCTACATCTAGCAAAAGGCCTGGTGAACAATGTATGCAACCCTACTAGTACCAGGTATATGTCCTGCACCCATGTGCCATGCACAAACACGGGTGCCTAGGATATCCCGCTATGTTGCTAGCACCATGCACATTGATGACAGATAGTAGGCATGGAGTGAATGTAGTGGCCTGCAGAGGACATGACACCCTGTACAGCGGAACAATTGACAAATATTTGCAGACATTGTGCCTTCACTATGTTCCCCACTGGATGCCTGCAACATACGTGGTGCCATCAAATGTGATCCACAGAGGCCATACAATGCCATACACATGTGCCCTGTATGGACCAATACCACTGACACCAGGGAATACCTGTATCATACTATCAATGCAGGTGCAAGGTCGACCTGCTCACTATAATCAGGTTTTGCCACACCAAGACAGTATTGGCATATCGAGGGATTACAGTCTGTGTACACAACATGTGCCTGCCAAACCAGGTACACTTGTACATGTCCCTGTACAGTATTGTGGGACATGCACATCCCAGGCAATATCCATGTGAAGGACTATCAAACACAGACATGGCATGCATTGCAAAGCCATGGCCATACACATTGGTAAACAAGATGTCAGGGCAGATCATGCAGTAGCCATTTGTGTGGGACATTGAAGACACTACACCCCTGCACTGCACATCATTATCGGTTGATGCGATGCCAAGGAGTACCCCTTACCCAGCCTTGTACAGCCATCTTGAACAGCTAACCACTACATACCCATGCAGCAATGAATACATGCATGTCAGTACTGGCACCTTGTGTCTGTGTGTGGGTTATGATGCTCCCAACCACAGTCACTCCCAGTATAACTCTTGTTGGCAGACCAACAGATGTCAACCACTTTCACATGCCCTAGCCCATAGAACCTCCAGATATCCCCTGTGGTGCATGTATTCTTGTGCATTACTGCAGTGTGGCAAACAGAGTAGTTAGGTTGTGTATTTGTGGCCCTGGCAAAGAGTGTCATTGCAAGTCCATTAGAGAGTGTAATTGTGGTGACAATGGCATCCGTTCATGTGGACAGGTATGTGTGCCACACCTAATGTATGTCTAATATCTCTGTAGCAGATGTCTCTCACTTACACACATATGTTCTTACAGCACAGCAACATGTCAGCTTTGTGGCACATGTAGTAACATCATGCACATGTAATAGTAATGACTAGTCAGTCAGGGGTTTGACCCCTGTACTGTTAGGTATGTGGCAGACGATGCTTAGGGTTAGGTCTCCAAGCCCTTCTCTGGTGTACTTTGCCTGTCCCACCCACACACTCTCTGATGTATGTGGAGGTGTACACCTGCTCAGCAGCAGCATGTGTATTGTAAGTGATGGACATGATCAGGTGATGGCCTCTGCACATATTTCAGTCCTCCTCTAGCTGATTGCATGTGGAACAGCTGTGATGGTGTTCCCATAGCCATTCGCATGATAAACACAGTACACTATCTAGGAAAAACATGTTGGTATTTGCCCATGACAGTCACTGTGAGTGGTACCTGGATGTGGTGTTCTGAAACGGCATGACAGATGATATCTGGATGTACCTCAAACATCATACACAGTGGGAAATAGCCTAACGACAGGATGGTGATGTGCCACACATGACTACAGCATGTAAGTGTTGCTATGCTGCATTGAGACTACTGCCTGTTTAACATGTTGTGTGTGGTAATGGCTATTATGCATGTTTTAATACAGACATGACAGTACTCTGTTCATGAGGGACCCCCATCGGTAGATCCATCTGTGAGCTGGTCAGTGTGTGGAACCATTTGTTTCCTGTTTTACACACTGAACACACATCTGTGCACAGCAGGAGCATAGTGTGAGGATTGCAGACAGTACATGATGATAGGGATATGTTACTGCCATCGCATCCCTATGTCACATGAAACGGTTGTATGACAGACACTGTCTGGGGTTCCCAGTGACAATCCAATAATGGGAAACTGTTCATAGCTGCAGTCACGTGTCTACTACACATTGTACAGATGGCATGCAGTATATATGCATGTGTTGTGCTCCCTCTGCAAATGTATACCATCTGTTGTGTTGGGTTGATGGTGATATCTATGCATACTGTTGTAGGGTAATCCTGTATGCTGTTGTCTATCACTAAGCCATATGTGGGTTTAAACTGCAACACCATAAGTTGAATGGGTTGGGAGGTCCCGGCAGAACTTCCTGTCCCACTTCAGCTGACCATGGGACCGGGCACCAGCACATCTGGGGCCCAGCCTTGGACATCAACCTCTGTTGGCTCTGCACCACCTTCTAGTTGTACCACCACTGAGGATGGGGCATGTCCCCCCTGGGAGCAGGACCAGACAGGTACATGTCTGCTGTTGTGTGTTCCTGGACGTGTTGCATTGTGGGCTCACTAAGGGGTTCCAAAGCCAGATACACAAGCTCAAAGGCGGAGTGTCACATTTACAGGGTGATGCTGACCCACCTGGACAGCCCCCAGCACTGCCTCTTTTGCAGCTATTTAGGTGCAGTGGCAACTGCCCATGGCTGGGGACCTCCATCCCACTGTTCCCATGGGCTTGTGAATGCCGAACACCCATCCCCGTCCGAGGTGTATCCCCCCACATCTGTCATATACCATCCCTGTATGCTGTCTTGGCTGTGATCCTACCCTACCTATCCTCCACAGCCATACCTATGCTCCTTCCCCCACATCTGACCCTCACCCTATGGAAACATAAAGCCAATCAGCTCCTAGGACAACAACTGCCCTATACATAGCTGTCCATTTCACACATGTGCCCACTGGACACATGTACCCTTGTAATATGCATCACAACATACTCCTGTTATCCTCACCCCTGTCCCTCAGGTGCACGATACTGGTATGCACATCACTCCTAAATGGTCCAGGTATACGTGATGAAGATAACCCCATTGTACACACAACACTACCAGTCCTTCTATGGTTACCCCATTTACCTTTATCATGATGAGGATGTTGCACACAGCACCTTGCATGAGGACTGTTCACACATAATGATCGGGCAGGTACTGTTGTGCTAATGTACATTACATGCACAGAGTGATGTATACAGCCAATGTACAACTGTTCACGTGTATGAATGACACATGCTTGTCTGAGGGAGTCTTGAGATTACATAGAACAACACCACTACATAATAGAGGCATCACTGGTGTTTCTCATTCCATTAGTTTGTAATGCTTTGTTGCCACATGGTATGTTCCTGATATATCTGTATATATGTATGTACCTATATGCTGGACATAACCACTCACATATACATCTAAATGATGGGATACATTCCTATACTGTTGAATGACTGCGCAGTATGTTATGTTTGTGGTACTGTCCGTTGTCTGCATATCTGCCATGGCGTATTGATAAATCACATTAGCTGTGTGTGCAGGGTCCTGGTTCCGAGCCTTGCAGAGAACGTTTATTTGGTCGCAGGGCAGAACAAGGCCATTGGATACAGAGGGAGTAAGGCACATTAAAGCAGTTGTGAGCATGTGTGCATGGGTTTGCACAGTGTTAAGCAATGCTGACCTCTGGTTACAGCTTCTTACACTCGGTTAGCCTCTACATTGCTTTACTAAAGCAATACTCACATATTGGTAGCCAAACAGGCTTACTCCCACTCTCTCCTGCACTTGCAAATGCACTGACATTGGTGCTTGCATCTTACACTCACACCCCTTGGTAGGAGCTAGGACCACAATATTACCTTGTGATGTGAATTACATCAGATTACATGCCTATAGTATCGAGAATGGCTGCCCCTTAGGCAACGTCATGTCATTTGACTGTACATAATCGGCGGCCTGTCCAGTGATTTATTCATATTATTTGTGTGCTCCTCTTAAAATCTGCTCCCATCTGGCTTATACATGGGAATCGAGACTCTTCAATACAGACAAGTAATTGGGTTTTGGGACCCACATCCATTGGCCGAGTCATGCTACCGCATACCTATTATAGGGTTGCCACCTTTTCAATTGCCCAGTGTGGGACTTTTTTGTAGAAACTTCCAATTTTCCAGGGCAAAACATACCCACAGCCAGTATAAAGGAAAGAACTTAACTGTTTTGCCGAAATAAAAGCTTATTCTTGTAGCATTATAGTTGCTTATTCTGTTTCTTATAATATTTAGGTGTTTCAGATATAAAATAATTGTTTCATGCAACTACTACAGACAATATAGGAAATCTTTGTCCTAAAATCTCAGGACATTTGCCATATTTTCAATTATTTTGCAGGACACAACTGCCCAAAGGGGACTGTCCCTCGCAAAGGTGGACAGGTGGTAACCCTAACCTATTCTATCATCTTTCTAAGGTAGTCAGTGGAATATGCGCTTTCTGTCACTATCAGACCTCTCATACGAATGGGGAGAATGAACACTGAATCAGGGACACTGCATAACAGCATCAGGGACACATTTAGAAGTTTGGTGCTATTAACCTGACACATTGACAGACCCAGACCAAATGTAGTCATACACATTGCCTGAGGTGCATGCTGTTTATGACTCTTACATGTTGTCATTATTCATTACGTGTATTCCACTGCCTTTCCTACTTATATCACTAGTTCTAGGAGGGTTTAGGTGGGACAGAGTTAGATTCTGAGTCGTAATCACGGACGTCCCTGGTAATCAGGGACAGATCTATGGGATGGTCCCTATGTGTTCCCCCAATGGTTTACGGACTATCAAATGGATGTGCTGTTAGGGTTTGGGAGATATGGGCATCTGCTATGCCCACATCGGAATATTACTTACATCCATGGGGTAGTCCTAATACAGCTCTACCAGCCAACACCTGCACGCCTAAGCCCATAATCACATACCCATAGTTCCCATACCTGCCACTCCTCTATAGCACTGATCTTTACTGTGGGCGCAGGTGGGGTATAAACCCACCACTACACACTGCCCACTCTCCCTGTGTCGGGACACATGTCGTACATTGTATTGACCCATGTGTTATCAAGCTTGCACGACCTACTGGTCCATGTACATCTACAGCTTGATCGAAGAAATCATTACAGGCCCTGGCTCCGGTCATTAATTTTTGGTGTCCCACAAGGGACATCGATGTCTATGTTTCAAGTGTAGATCTTGCAGATCTCTCCCACAGGTAGTTTCCTGCCGGTAGTCTGGGAAGCAGTGGTGTATTTACATTTATTGTGTGTCTGTATGTCTCTCCGGCCTAGCTGGGGGGGTGGAGGATGATGCTACGTGCTACACATTTGTTTATTCGACCTCCCACCAACATATGCCCGGCCTGTGAACATATGTTACCTGTAACTGCTGTATCATATTCTAGCTATGTTGTTGTTGTTGTTGTTTGTCTTTTGGCTTTTCCCGGTAAGGGGTCGCCACAACAGAAGTCCGGTCCGCTAAGGATTGGCAGTAGATTTTTTTTACGAAATGCCGAG
>NC_056729.1:1134198761-1134306261 GCF_019279795.1 Protopterus annectens | reverse complement strand
CTTGTAGTAGCTTCCTCCTTTTGTTGTAGAGTTTGTTTATGGCTGGGGTCCACCAGACTGGACGCTTGCCTTTGGTACAAAGAGTCTTTGTTTTGCTTGGGATTGCCTTATCCATGCAGTCCTGCAGGTGCTGGTAGAAGGCGTTTGTAAGTGATTCAGCGGCTTGAGTATTGTTTTCCGCCGTCTCGGGGGCCTGAAAGGAGACCACACTAGTCTTTAGAAGTGTGAAGTCGGCTTTTGAGAAGTTCTTTACTGTGGTCTTTTTTATTTCAGGTGGGGGTGGGATGAGGACCTCCAGCGAGATTAGTTTGTGATCTGATCTCACCAGTGAGGGTATACTTCCGGTGTTGAACATTGTGCTCCCATGTTCGTGATGATGAGATCAAGTATGTTATCTCCTCTTGTGGGGATGGTGACTAGTTGTTCCATGGCATTTGAGTTTATGAATTCCTGGAACTTTTGGGCTAGGGTGTTTGGGCTTGAGTAGTGTTCCCAGTCTATATTAGGGTAATTGAAGTCACCTAGTATGATGGTGTTTGGTGATACATTTATCCCTCTAGTGTTTTCAGGAAGGCCATGTGAGTTTCCTGAGTTTGTGAGGGTGGCCTGTAACATGCTACAATTTGCAGAGCAGTCTTGCCTATGGTTAATTGCACCTGGATGGTCTCCGATGCATCGTCGTTGCCACCAGTCTTGAGGTGTGGGTGTCCTTGATGAATATGGATACCCCCTCCTTTCTTGGTATTGTCCGGATTTTGGGGCGGAACGCATGATATGAGGTAAAACCTGATAGCGCTGGGGTGCTCTCAGGAGCCTTGAACCAGGTTTCTGTCACAGCACAGACATCGATGTTCTCCATACTGAGAAGGGCCTCGAGTGCGTGCATTTTGAGATTTAGACTTCTGGCATTGAGCAGCATTACCCTTAGTTTTTTCTTTTTTGTGTTCTAGGGTGGTAGGTTTAGAATTTGAGCCTTGCCTAAAAAAGGCACTATGGGGGTGGCAAGAGCCTTTGCCAATATCCGGAATCCCAGGGGTGACAGGTGCAAGCCGTCCCTTGCGAAGCAGCGTGGCTTGTCCAGCATGTCATCCCAGGAAGACAGATACTGGATCCCCTTTGAATGACACCAGTGTTTAAGCCAATTGTTAAAGCTGATCATCTTATCTCTGTATTGTGGCATCATTCTTGGTGAAGGTAGGATACTGCTCAAGGTCAGGGTCATACCTGCCTGGGCTACATAATCAGAGAGCTCCTCAATGTCTCTTTTCATGTAGTCCAAGGAGGTACGTCTCAGGTCGTTTACACCAGCGTGGACAATGACTGAGTCATATTTGTACCTGCTGTTGAGAGACCTGAGTGCTTGCGTTATGTGGTGGATTCTAGCGCCCGACAGGCAGCTTACTGTGACCTTCTCCTTACTCAGTCTGGTGAGTGGGACATCAGTGTGTCTGACTATGGAGTCACCAATGACTAGTGTGTCTGGCATTGTGTTTGGCCTTAAGGGCTGTGACTGTTTGACACTCTGACTGTGAGGTCTATGTGTTGCGGGTGTTGTGTTCTGAGGTGGTGGTTGTTTGGGTGTCTGCTTTGGTGGCCTCTGCTGTTTTGGTAGATTTTTGATCAGAGCCTCGAGTATGTCTTTGTGTGTTTATATGTATGATTTGAGGTTGTAATGGTACTATGTGAGACTGGGTCTATAGTGTGTGTGGTAACCTTCTCCTCCTGACTGGTCTTGCCAGTCCTATGTTGAGAGCTCAGCCTCCAGTTTGGCCGTATAGTTGCATCTCTCGCATGTATTTGTGTTTTGTGGGAGGAGGAAAGGGTTGTCTGTGTACATGAGGCAATTGAAACATTGCCTCAATATTCCCAGGTTCACCAGCTGAGCAGGAGAGGACACTAGCAACTGATCCCTCGACATACTAGAAGGGTAGACGAAAAACTTTAAAAAAAGATTCCGGGGACGTGGGTGACCGAGAAATGGGGGCTTGCCTTTTTGGGGTACTATCTATGACAAGAGTGCCGTATCAAGGTAATAAGTACTGTAGGAGCAAGTGCTAGGTTTAATAGATAGAGAATAGTCTACTTGGAGTCAAGTAGAGTTGATCTTCTTAGTTTTAGGATACGGTGATTTTATCAGTAGTATAGTTCAAGGAAGGTAGTTTTAAGGAAAATTTGAAGAGTGGACTTTAGGTAGCCGAATAGTTTAAACCTGCTTAACCGGCACTGCCGTAGAGTGCATCAGTGGCAGCTCTGAGCTAAATCGCTCTAAATCGCGCTAACGCGCGTTTAACGCGTTTTATACCAGGGGGCTGGAAAAAGCTAGAAACTGGCCCAAAACGACCAATAAACTACTAGTTACTGGCTGAAACCTCACAAAACTGGACAAAAGGCAGCTCAATGCTTCCCACTCCCACTGGTAAGCAAGGTAGCCTCCCTTCCCCAAATAAGGCAAGGAAACAGTACACAGGAACTACAACCAAAGCCCAGGAATCAGCAACTCTGAAACTGGACTAAACTAGTAAAGCAGGAAAGCAAGGTAGCTTCCTTCCCCAAATAAGGCAAGGAAACAGTACACAGGAACTACAACCAAAGCCCAGGAATCAGCAACTCTGAAACTGGACTAAACTAGTAAAGCAGGAAAAACAAGAGATATTTTTTTCTTTTTTTTCTTTTTTTCACAAAACAGGCAGAAACAGGTACAGCAAACACTTATAAATGCTATGAATCAGCTACTACAGCTTACACAGAAGAATTTGCTACAAATACAGTCAAATAGTAACAAACAAGGATTCCAAGTGCAATATTAAGTTAATTGCAGTAAAAACAGCTTCAATGTAACAGAAAGGCAGGCGAAATACAGTTGCTAGGTATTCAGATGTGGAAAGCAACAAAAAATATACTTAATATCAAGAAAAGTCGCTTATTCAGCTCTCTGCAGCCTGGATTACTCTGCTGGCCCACGTGGAGTCTGTGCTGAGTAGGTAAAAGCTGAAAGTTTTATACCAGGGGGCTGGAAAAAGCTAGAAACTGGCCCAAAACGACCAATAAACTACTAGTTACTGGCTGAAACCTCACAAAACTGGACAAAAGGCAGCTCAATGCTTCCCACTCCCACTGGTAAGCAAGGTAGCTTCCCTTCCCCAAATAAGGCAAGGAAACAGTACACAGGAACTACAACCAAAGCCCAGGAATCAGCAACTCTGAAACTGGACTAAACTAGTAAAGCAGGAAAGCAAGGTAGCTTCCCTTCCCCAAATAAGGCAAGGAAACAGTACACAGGAACTACAACCAAAGCCCAGGAATCAGCAACTCTGAAACTGGACTAAACTAGTAAAGCAGGAAAAACAAGAGATGTTTTTTTCTTTTTTTTTTCACAAAACAGGCAGAAACAGGTACAGCAAACACTTATAAATGCTATGAATCAGCTACTACAGCTTACACAGAAGAATTTGCTACAAATACAGTCAAATAGTAACAAACAAGGATTCCAAGTGCAATATTAAGTTAATTGCAGTAAAAACAGCTTCAATGTAACAGAAAGGCAGGCGAAATACAGTTGCTAGGTATTCAGATGTGGAAAGCAACAAAAAATATACTTAATATCAAGAAAAGTCGCTTATTCAGCTTTCTGCAGCCTGGATTACTCTGCTGGCCCACGTGGAGTCTGTGCTGAGTAGGTAAAAGCTGAAAGTTTTATACCAGGGGGCTGGAAAAAGCTAGAAACTGGCCCAAAACGACCAATAAACTACTAGTTACTGGCTGAAACCTCACAAAACTGGACAAAAGGCAGCTCAATGCTTCCCACTCCCACTGGTAAGCAAGGTAGCTTCCCTTCCCCCAAATAAGGCAAGGAAACAGTACACAGGAACTACAACCAAAGCCCAGGAATCAGCAACTCTGAAACTGGACTAAACTAGTAAAGCAGGAAAGCAAGGTAGCTTCCCTTCCCCCCAAATAAGGCAAGGAAACAGTACACAGGAACTACAACCAAAGCCCAGGAATCAGCAACTCTGAAACTGGACTAAACTAGTAAAGCAGGAAAAACAAGAGATATTTCTTCTTTTTTTTTTTTTCACAAAACAGGCAGAAACAGGTACAGCAAACACTTATAAATGCTATGAATCAGCTACTACAGCTTACACAGAAGAATTTGCTACAAATACAGTCAAATAGTAACAAACAAGGATTCCAAGTGCAATATTAAGTTAAATGCAGTATAGACAGCTTCAACGTAACAGTAAGGCAGGCGAAATACAGTTGGTAGGTATTCAGATGTGGAAAGCAACAAAAAATATACTTAGTATCAAGAAAAGTCGCTTATTCAGCTCTCTGCAGCCTGGATTACTCTGCTGGCCCACGTGGAGTCTGTGCTGAGTAGGTACAAGCTGAAAGTTTTATACCAGGGGGCTGGAAAAAGCTAGAAACTGGCCCAAAACGACCAATAAACTACTAGTTACTGGCTGAAGCCTCACAAAACTGGACAAAAGGCAGCTCAATGCTTCCCACTCCCACTGGTAAGCAAGGTAGCCTCCCTTCCCCCAAATAAGGCAAGGAAACAGTACACTAATATCTCAGGACATTTTCCATTTTTCAAATTTTTATGCAGCACACAACTGGCCAAGGAGGTACTGTCCCTTGCAAAGTGGGACAGGTGGTAGCCCTAGTGCCCGGATGTCAACAGGGGGTGACATCGTGTTATGCCACAAAGTCTAATCTTGAGAACAGACTCATCCCATGAAGGATGTCCAAAAATTGTAAATGACGGACCTCATTCAGCTGGCTATTCAAAAATGTGGTAGGGTTATGCATTTATGGGATACCTAGTTTGCATGCCTGAGACTGCCTAGGGTGCAACTGCCTACTAGATGTGGGTAGGGGTCACTATGTGCAGATATGGCTGCGCCAAGCAAGTAGCCCGTGTATGGGTGGTTTTGGTGGACGTTCAGCAAGGAAGGGTGGTGGTGTGCTGTGGAGGGGATGATGGGTATTCAATTATGTATCCAGGTGTGTTGGGGTTGGATGGCTCGGTTTAGGCCAGACCATTATGTGGGTGTGAGCCAGTAACGTTTCTTTACATGTGTATCACACATTTTAATGTTCATATGTTTGTGGGATTGTGTTCTGCAGTATGGCCTGTCAGGTTGTATTGCAGATGTGAATGTTTGTTCTTTGGTTTCCTTTCTGATTCATCCACTGCTCCCTCGTACACCTCCAGTTCACCTATTGTTCATCCGACCCAGTCTCCCCTTGGTGAATTATTACATTACCCGTCACCCCCACCCCCATATTCCACACACACCATCCATCCCTTCTCTGGTTGATGGCCCATGGCACAGACAACAGAACACATTGCATATTCTACATATCTCTGGTACCAATATGGTTGTGAGGACAACCCTGGCATATTTGATCTTCCACATGCTGTACTTTACGCACATAGGTACACACAAATACCTATCTTTCATGACATGGTAGGTAGACCCGAGTAATACCCATTTATCTTTGTGCCGTCCAGACAGGGACGACCTGGACCATGAATGGGCAGATATTGAGCAGATGCTCTAACCATTGGTAGGGTTGCCACCTTTTCAAATGGCCAAAGTGGGACATCTTCGGGACACACATCAGATTCTACAGGCCGACACATGTCCACGGTCAATACAAAGGAGAGTACTTTACATTTATGCCTACGTGACAGCTTATTCTTTTAGCAGTTTAGTTGCTTATTCTGTTTCTTGTAACGTTTAGGTAGTTTAGATACAGAATTAACTATTTTATGGAACTATTACATAAAATATGGGACATAATTATGTCCTACAATCGCAAGATATTTAAAATTTTTAATAGTTTTGGTAAGGACACAACTGCCCAGAGAGGGACTGTCCCTCACAAAGTGGGACAGGTGGTGACCCTAACCACTGGGCTAGGCTTAGCAAAGGGCAGCGGCATGCTAACATGCTGCCTTTCCCTTCCACTTCATATAACAATCAACACTACAGTGGAATACGGGCACGGGGATTTAAATGTCATTTGTTCGAGGGACGGGGACTCAACATTCAGCTACATGCCTTTGTGTTTACTTTTTAATTTTGGTTTTCGCAAAACTGTCTTTTATGCTTTGCATACATTTCAGTATCCACGGACACTGACAGGAGTGATTGTTATTAGAGGCAGGCTGTACTAGTCAGCATTGTAGGTTGCTCGTCTGCAGCCGACAAGTTCACGCCTCCGTGCAGCGCTTAGGCACAACCCCTGCACTCGCGCACTTTTCCTCTGCACGTGGACATTACGGCAGCGTGCCTTCATTAATATGCATGTGGTGCTGCTGCCCCATCTCTGCACCGCACGGTCGATGCAAGGCTAATGCCATCCTTGTGCCGAGCTTCATGAATCCTGGGGATTGTGCAGGCACTCCCTCAGTGTGAATGATTAGTGGCTGGGAGAAGGAAAACACAACAGTACTGCAGGCTGCCTTACTTCCACTTCATGTGTCAGGTTAGATCTACAAAGTATTAGATGTAAGGTTGGAAATGTAAGTAAGCAGACCACAAGTCACAGGGTGTGCTCCTTAACATCCAACCTGCCCTTCATTTGTTGCAATTGCATATGATATTATTTCCAATAAATATCCTCACATATTAAAGGTCAATGATATGGAATGGCTTCAAACTGCATCAGATTACTGCTCAGATAAATGAAGAATCGTCAACAAACACAGAAATGTAAGACAGAGGTGTATATTTGCAAGCAATAATCATGACAGGTTGAGTGATCACTGGCTGCACTTCATCCAAAACAATAAATGTACAAATAGCACTTGTATGGTTTGATATCACTGTAGATACTGTTGCAGTTAGTTGTGTACATTTTGAGTTTGGTTCTTTACTACAACGCTGTTTGTGTAGCAAAGAGGGATAAGGCACCCATCCTGTGTTCTGAAGGTGCACTGGAGTGAGTGTTCAAATCCAGATTTATGTAGAAATATTTTCTAGTGTGTATGTCATAGATTGTTTTTCCTCATTTCAACTACCTCTCCCTTTTTTTCATATTTTATTTCTTTTTTCCTTATTTTTTTGGAGGGGAGCACTGCACAATGCAATGCTTAGCACAGACACGGGAACCAGAGAAAAATGAACATCAGGTTTGACTGTGTTTATCTTGTTTACATGAAGTGCGGGCACTGTGCAAATTGGAGAATTGGCCACACAAGACCCAGATGGCCAAAAATAAAAAACAGATGCATTCAATTAATACTATTGGGCAATGTGCAAACCCATTAAGCGACATTGTGTGGTGGTTAGCAGCGAGACCTTAAGAATGATTAGCAAAATAGGGAATGTCATGTAACTAGCCCTGTGGTAGCAAGTGTGGTGTAGGGCTGGAGTACAGATGGTCCTGGATTCTAGTACAGGGTGTGCAACCTTTGTTTTACTGTTGTGACATTGCAGTTTATAGCAATGAACTGCAACATAGACAAGTGTTCTCGCAATGTTCTTGTGGCAACAAGTGTAAATGTAGGACTGCCATACACATGGTCCTGCTTTGTAAAACAGGATATTCCATACACTTTTACCATTGTTCCACTTCCCATTATAATAACTCTCGGTTATGACACTTGATGTAGTTGACCTTATATTAATTATATGCACAAGACACTAGCATTGTGTCAATTTTTATGTATATATCTATGTATTATCACATGTATTATCACATGTATTATCACATGTATGACTGTGGGTATACTGTGTACTATATTCCTGTAAATATATTTCTGCTATCTGGACTGGCATGGCCTTCACATTTGTATAACACACACATACATAATTGCCTGTACATCCAATAACCTTGAAATTGCAACTGCAATTATGTAATGCCTCACTGCTTGCCACTGTTGAGCTATGCTTACCATTGTACACTGCATATGAGCAATGGTAAGCAGAGCACAACATTTTAAAACAGTGTGCGTACTCCCAGTAAATGCAATGACTGGAAATGGTGGGAAAGAATCATTCTCTGCTGATCTGTGGCAGATATGGCAGGCGTTTGTGGGAAAGGTGTCAGGTTTAGGGCACAGAGATGGGGTGTACAGGAGTCCAGGATTTTTATTGGACTCCTGATTAAGAACCACTGAATCAGGCTTATACAGGGGGACTATGCTGACTCCCAGTATAATTCAGATGCTTGGGATAGTTTACCCAGGCTGTAACCAGTGCCACTGGTATCCTGTGCACTGGTGACCAATGTGGGCATCTATACAATCAGCTATGGAGGAGGATGAGGGATACCCTCCACTGTTGGATCGGGGAATTTAGGACTGTGGTCATCCCACACCTGTGTAAGCATCAACAACAGAGAGTTCTTGTAAGACTTAAAAGCTGAACATAGGCAAGACTAGTATTCATAATAGTATTCTGTTCTGTTTTTTCCACAGCTGCCAGTGATCGTGAGGTAAATGTCTGAATCTATGGGACTATATTGGCATGGATGATGGAAGCATATGGTATGTATGCACCAGAAGAGTAGTGTTGTTGTAGCATTAAAAGTTAAAGATAGCTGGATAGCTTTTTGGTATTTTATAGAGTTGTATCAAACTCAGTATGCATGTCTCAACTGTAAAAGCAAGTATACATGCATTAGTCGGTAGCACAGACATAGACTCCAGTGTTAGAATATCAAATTTAGCATGCATATCTCAACTGTAAAAGCAAGTATGCATGCAGTAGTCTGTAGCAGAAACCAAAACTACAATATTAGACTTTACTCAGAGGTTGTGGGTTCAAATACCACACTTCCCAACTATACAATGCCTTTAATTCTTCAATTATATTTAAATTAAATTCAAACCTCTATACCAGCGGTGCAAATGCCTTGTAGTAAACTGTGATCTGTATAATTGGGACCATCAGATGTGCAATATATGCACATGTCAAGAAGTACTTGCTGCAAACAGCAGTATAGTGTGCGCCTTTTAGGAGGTGGTAGTCTTAAAAGTACAAGTTAAGATAAAATAGTCAAATAATTGTTTAAATTCATTGTTTGTCACAAATGAAGGTACTAATCGTATCTCCTTTTTCTCACCCCAACCCTTATCTCTCTTTTTTGTTTTATTTTATTTTATTTTTTTATTTTTGTATTTTTTTTTATTTTATTATGTGTCGTCAAAATGTATCCAAGTCATCAATGTGTACCACATCACTAAATGCTCCAAGCACAGTGGGGTACGCCTGTCCCACAGGATCTTCCTGTCCCCCTCCACTGGCTCCAGCACCATTGCCCAGCATGTCTGTGAGCCAACCTGGCAGCACTGCCTCTGTTGCCCCTGCACTACCTTCCCCTCATGTAGTCCTGCCCTGGATGCTGGTCCAGTGCTACCTTCTAGGAGCAGTGGTGGTGATTTTATCACCAGTGCTGAATTGCCAGGAATGGTGCATAGGGTTGTGCTCCACATTGTTGGTGCACTCCTATGCTGACTGAACAGGCTGCTCTCCCACATTTTGCAACATACCAAGAGGAGAAGAAGAAGACGTCAAGCAGTCCAGCCAGTGGTGTTGTGAGGTAACAGTGATGACAATCCAGTGAGTGAGGACTAGATTCTCACTGTCACCCAGCTTGATAACCATAGGTTCGGAATGTCTCTACCCTCACCCTAATCATAGTGTCCCCAAACTTTTTAGTACATCACTGTCCCTGTATCTTCTGTTGTTTATCTTGTCTGTATGCAATTGCTTCCTCACCTACCTAATTTACCTCACCCAGACATTCCTACATCCCTTCTCCAACATTCTTCTCTCTACAAAAAAAAAAAAATGTCCCATACAGACCTCTCAGTTTTGCACATGTGTCTTCATGACACACTTGATGCGGTCCAATTGGCTATACAACATGATTGTGTTGTGGTCACCCCCTCTCTGGAGTCCAAATTCATTTAATATTTTCCACATATGTTCACTTTACACTGTTAAAGAAATGAATAGTTATGGTTCTTTCCTATCTCCCTCCTGCACATTCCTGCCCTGCTTTCCCTTTGTTCTTCCCCCACTTACTCCCTATTTCACTACTGTCCTATCTACCCATTTCACCTCTATAAGGCATTTTTGAACAAAAGTGCGTATAGGGCACTAACAAGCAGCAAAGGGGAACAGCAGCAATGGATTTACATGTATTTAAAAGTGTTGGATACGGCAGCAATGTATTTAAAAGTATTAGATACATCTGCATTTGAACCCAGTACCATCTGTCCCCAACAAGGAATGTATCAATACATTAACTTGTGCTGCCTCATAGGCAGCAGGTGTATTATATAGACTCAGTAGAAACTGTCAGACTTTAGCAATGCATCTCACATTTGTACACTGCTTAGCTATGCCCAAACATGTGAACCTCACATGTGTATGCACTCTGCTTACTGTCAAACAAACCTGCTGCTTGCCCTGCTATGGAAATGTACATATTATGCTGTATTACTGGTATTTGCTCTCCATTTCCTGTGTATAACATGAAATTACATGCGCAAATATTACAAACTGAAGGCCCTATCTAACAATATATTACATATTTACAGTGCAGCCATCTGTTGCCACCTCCCTCAAGCACTGCAACCCTGGTGTCTCAGTACTGTTTCCACACATATATCGACCATGATACAACATGTAATATCAAATGTTGTGTGCTATGCAATGCACATTCATCTGGTAACATGCAGAAGTAAAACTATTCACCCATATGCCTAAAGACTTATCTGCAAGTCTAGGGAAGGAATCAGCATGGATCATATCCACAGGGACATAGGTGACCTTTAACACACTTGACCTTATCTATGTTGTTTTTGTCAAGGGTAGACCTTGCTCATTGAACATTGTGGACCTCTTGGATACTGACCCCACAGACCTGGATGGTGGATTACAGGATATACCACCTATGTTGACATATCCAAGGCCTTTGACACTATCCAAAATTTATGTGCCATAGTGAAGATCTCCCATGTGGGAATTAAACCATACAGTAGTACAGGGATAGGCAACTGGTTCATTGATATAATATACACTTTCAAAGTTGAGGATTGCACCTCCACCACTAGCCAGTTACCATTAGAATACCACAAGGATTTGTGCTGGGCTCTCAACTGTTTTCAAACTACTTCCTTGAAGTGCAGGCGCAGTAGAGGGCCTGTAGTTTACCAAGACTGCAGATGACTGGTAACTGGACACATTAATATAGAGTCCCCCAATGATGGTAACAAATTACAGAAGGAGCTGCCACACACAAAAGATTGCTGCCAAGCTCACAGACTAAACCTTAAAGCATACAATGACTCACTGTCCCTTTTGCCAATAAAGTGCCCATGCTAATTATGATATACATAGTAACCCTCTAAACTCAAATACAATGTTGTGAGACTTGGGAACACATGTTGAAAGCAATCTATACTTTCATCACTATGTGTCCATAGTGGTGACACACACATTCTGCATTGAGCACATAATACATATGGACATCACATCCAAAACTAGCGTGGACATACCTATACTATACTCTACCCTTATAGGACCACTAACTGAGTACAATGCTCCCTTCTGTCTGTACCTCACCACACACCTGCAGCAATTGGAGAAAACACAGGGTTGTGCCTGGGAGACTCCAAGGCCTCCAAACATGACATACATGGAAAGACTGAAAAAACTGTCATTGTACTCAGTATCATGCGGGCTGCTGTGAGGTGACCTATGCCTGCCCTACATTGCAGTCTCAGACCCTGCTCTCCTGGAAATGCTGGACATCTGCAAATCAAGTGAGGCAAGAATACTTGCCACAGGATTTTCAACCTAACCTGTCACATAAACAAAACATGCTGGAAAAACAGATATATCCCCCATGACTCATATTCCTCTGTAATAGGCTCCCACTGCATGTGAAACAGTGCTCCTCAATGACTCTGTTCAAGTGCAACCTTGACTATGGGTTGGGTGATTGTTCAGTCGCCTCAGGGGATGGCGCCTATGTCCCTCATGGACAAAGCCAGTTGGTGCTGCTCACAAAATCACTCTGTTAACAATGACCATTCAACTGTGCTCAATAAGGGTACTTGCATTTTCGATGAACTAGGCTTCTAAAC
This sequence comes from Protopterus annectens, assembly GCF_019279795.1. Lineage (NCBI taxonomy): Eukaryota > Metazoa > Chordata > Ceratodontiformes > Protopteridae > Protopterus > Protopterus annectens. The sequence goes on along the minus strand of NC_056729.1, from coordinate 1,134,294,149 downwards.
ACCATAGGGCCATTAGGCTTGCAACCTCCTATGAATACATGAAGCTATGAACCCGTGCAAGTCTCCCAACATTTTTCTCCTACATGGCCTACTGATGTCATCTACTATAAGTTGGCCAGCAGCCTTATAAAAGTCCCCTATGGTGTGGCACTTGCATAAAGTACTGATTTCTGTAGTCTGTGTACTTAGGTAGGGGTTCTGTTCTCACTTCAGGCAAGTGTGTGTGTGTGTGTGTGTGTGTGTGTGTGTGTGTATGTGTATGAGTGTGACCTGTTACTTGACATTAAAGAGAGCATTTTACACTAGCATGTGGGGCACTGTTATATTTTCCTCAACAGACATTGCTGATGTCATCAGCTATATCAGATTTTTGAATATGCAGTTCTCCCACAAAGGCAGGGACAGAGACTGGCCTGGAGGCCAGGCAGAATTTACCTAATCCTATACAATACAGATTACAGAGACATGGAGACATGGCTTTTAATCTATCCACATACATAATGGCATGTTTTGTAGACCCTGAGTTATCTTGCTGAGAAGCTCTGTGGTCTCTCCAGCTGCTACATGTGTCTGATGAGGTATATGAAAAAGAAACCATTATACTTTATTAATGTTGTAATGAGGTTTGACTATAGTGCTGTCATACAATCCTAAGATCTCAATAGAATGGTGTGACTTATGATGTGCACAACATAAGCTTTCAATACCAGTGTGGACACTTCATTGTCAAAGTTCAGAGTACTATCTATATGTGTTCCCAGTGCTTGTATCACTGAGTTTTTGCATAGCAGGACTGTTGTCAATGCTGTGATTAACATGTATTTCCATGTTTTAGACAGACAACATTACAAACACACATTTATCCATGTATTTGTAGATTGTGTGCCTTTGTCACCATTCAGTTGTGGGTTTTAGCTCCTCTGTACTATGTTATCACCATTAGTGGACTCGATGATTGCATACAATATGCAAGAATCAGCAAACATGGTAAGCCAAAGGCCATATACCTTAGCCCAAACTGTTGAGAAATAAAGTTCAAACTGTGAAGGGCCAAGCAGAGATCCCTGAGGTTTGCCAGTGGTGGCAGCTCTACTGGTACAGGTTGATTTGCAAACTTTCATGTGATGTGTTCTGTCAGTGAGCCAGTTGGTTACACATCAACTGATATAAGGGTTACTCCCCAGTTTGGAGATGTTCTCAATGATACCTGCATTGGGAATTGTGTCAAAACCGTAGCCCAGATCATGATAGGCGGTATGCACTGCTTTAACTTCATCCAGGCCTATCACACAGAGTCATTGGGCTATGACAACATCACAGATCACCTATAGCATGACTCAGCACATAAACTTCCTGATAAAGCTTAATGCACAGTTCAACACACTCTCCACATGGTCTATGATCCCATACAAGGAAGTACACCAACATGTAATCACCTGAGTTTGTGGGACAGCACCTGATGCATGCACATATAGAGAGACAGCATGACTCTTCTCGACTGTGAGGTAGACCAACATGTCCAAACAAAACGAAAACAGGACCAGCATACAAGGCACCTTGAAAATAAATTTATTGATTGATGTTCTTGAAAAACAGACCGTTTCGGCAAATATTTAACAAAGCCTTCTTCAATGTTTAAAAAAATAACAAAAAAGAACGTATATTTAAAAACTCAAGTGAGTCATGTGCTTAATTACATATGCTCATTCAGACCTGACTTAAAGAGCCCACCAAGATTAATGATCCATTTTTTCTCCATTGAATTTAATAAATTATGCCAACCTGATTTGTTATGCCTGGATCTTCTAATTTTATCAATAATGGTAAAACTAAAAGTAGCCTTTGGATGTACCAAAGAATGTTTATATAAAGCATTGGCATCTCTCTTGTGTCTGATATCACTAAAGTGTTCAGAGATTCGAAGCTTCAAGGGTCTGGAGGTTTGGCCAATATAGAATGCAGGACATGTGCATTTGGCCAAATAAATTACCCATTCTGAGGAACAGTTAGCAAAAAATGTTATATTGAATACCTGAGGGGTGTTTTGACTGCTGAAACTGGTGGTTTTGAGTATGATGTTACAATAGATACAGTGTCCACAAGGGAAGCAACCAATTAATGGATCCCCTGATAATGTGGTCTGGATACTTTTGGTACCTTTCTTCTCAAGATGTTTAAAGTGATTAAAAAAGGCAGATAGATTTTTGCCTTTCTGAAAGGAAAATGAACATCTGTCTCCAAGAATGTCCTGAAGTCTAGGATCACATGTTAATATGTTCCAATTATGTTGAACAATTTGCATCAATATGTGGTGATAAATCTAGGTGTTACTGAAGGTGATTTGTGTCTAGTTTTGTAATGAAGCAATTCAGTGTGTTCCATCTGGTCAACTGTGTGTTTGATATGTAATAGTTGACCCATTTTATACCCATGGTCATGGAACCGATGTACTAAATCATCTCTGAAGTGTCTATAAATGTGCTGATCAGAACAAATGCATTTAATGCACATGAACTGTGATTTGGGAATGTTTTTGCAGATGTGAGGAGGATAAAAGCTGGTTGCATGGAGAAGTGAATTATTTTGGGGGAATTTACGATGAATTTCTGTAATCAGTGTATGATCAGATGCACCGCAAACCAATACATCTAAGAAGATAATTTTATCTCTATCATAGCTGACAGAAAATTCAATCCCCCATTTATTTTCGTTCAAATAAGAAACATTTTCCGAAAGGTATTCTTTATTCACTCTACATACCAACCAGCAGTCATCCAAATATCTGCGCTAAATGTCCATTTCAACCATGTAAATGTTTTTTTTTGGCCTCAATAGTGAACAATCTTACTGTTAGACATTTGTTAATATCAAACCATTTATATATGGTTTCTGATGACCATCAATTTTATGCTTGGCCTCACATTTTTGAACTGCTACATTGGGATTGTTTTATTGTTGTATGACTCTATAGCATCAGAATCAGTCTCTACACATTTTTCTATTATTTTTTAGATTTTCATTCCATATTAGTTTGAGCTATTGTACGCTTGGCCTAATACTACAATACTTAACACAAATTGTGCATTAATTAAAATTTTTTATACATTTCCACATTACGGGCCTTTCAATCTATTTAAGATTATCATCAGTAAGATTTTAGATCTCGTTTTTTCAGCCTGTTGTCAAATATTACTCCAACTATCATTTTGAGTAAGGAGCCATATGATGCTTCGGACTTAAGGCTTATTGGTTCAGACAGGACCGGCAATAGACCCAATCCAGGTGAATAGTCCCTTTGGGAATATTTTCACATTTACTTATGTCAGCTATAATATTATATTGGTCTGCTGCTTATTGATCCTATGCTGAACCAGCTCAGGTCTATTTCACTTTTGTATTATTTTGGACAGCGGTCTTTATTAATATATTTAAACATGGAATTGCATCATTTAATAAATGGGCTGTCTTCTGACAGAGATGATCTTTCTGCTTTTGGAATTGGTCCCCTTGGTGAAAAGTTGGATGATCTTGGCAACACAGGCCTTGATGAAAATTGTGTAAACATTTTTTCAAATCTTAACAAACATATGAGATCTTTGGGAAATAGCGTCTGGCATTACAAACTTTTTTGTGCATATTTACTCAAAGGCATCACTCCACGAGGGTTCCGAGTACGTACCCAACCATTGGTTAATTCCCCTGATGGATATTCTATTGAAACAATGGAATGAAATTCAACAAGAGACAACCCTGAAATATGTTGAAGTACTAGCAAATTTCCATAATAGAGTCATTGAACAAGAAATTAAATCAATTTCTTCTCTTAGTGATAAGGCCAAGCAATTTGAGGGTCAGACCATATATATAAATAGTATTAAGAACATAAGCAAGGAACTTATGACATTGGAATCACAGCTTAAGGATAGGAAAAAGAAAAAGTTCCAAAGGGATTTAGATGATTATACTAGAGGGGATCCCTTCAATTTTACAAACAAAAACAAACATGTACGATTTTCTCCTTCAAATCGTACCTATCCCAAGAGGAAATGGACTAAATCTATCCTTAAGAAAGGCACATATAACTATACTGACACTTCAGCTGATGAATATTCATCCTCATGTCTTGACACTGATTCAGGGGGTGCCACAGGCTCACCAGTATCCAAGAGAAGAAATTCTGTCACCTCACAGGATTTACACGTAGGAGGAGGGGGGGCAGGAAACATAAAAGATGTGGACAACATGGAAACGCTATTAGAGATGTTTGTGACCAAACAACCACTGTAAACATTACTAATATTTCATCACATGTCCTCTCCTCCTCTGAAATTGACATTCTTAATAAAGGATTATCATTCGTCCCTGGTTTTTTTGTTTCTGAAGAAAGTTTTGTTCAAGATATTGTTTCATTTTGTAGAAATCTTAACCTTAAACTATTTTTCCAGGAACAAGAACCAAAGATTTCTGATGAATTTAAATACCATAGGTCTTCGTTCATGCCACCCATGAATCACCAAGTTTACGTGTTTCAACAAGCCATTATCAAAGATCTACATTTTCAGTTTAGATCAAATCCACCATTACCTAATAATGTATTCAAAATTTGCATGGAAAATATCAACACATTGGCAAGCAATCACAATCTAGTCATAATTGGTGCTGACAAAGGTGGTTCTATAGTGATTCAGGATACATTACAATATGGTCATGAAGCACTGAACCAATTATCCAATGCACACTATTACTCGGAGCTCACCATTGATCCAACACCTGTATTCAAGGAACAGATTTATTCTTTCCTTAGTTTAGCTGTTGCAGAAGGTATCATCACTCAAAACAAACAGCATCAACTCACCATTGCCAACCCTTGTCCACAATACATTTATTTCCTACCTAAAATACACAAGGACCTTCAACACCCACCTGGTAGACCCATTGTTTCAGGTAGAAATTCATTAACAGAACCATTATCTCTATTCCTTACCAAATTTCTTAAGCCCTTTTAACAATGTGTCCGTTCTAGAATTCAAGATACCACGGAATTTTTACAGATTATCTCTAATACACAGCTTGAGCCAGACTGGTTACTTTGCACATTGGATGTAAAATCATTATATACCAACATACCACATTGGGGTGGCCTAGAGGTGTTGGAATACTGGCTCAACAAAATTGAAATATAGAAGCCAGGTTTCAACACCCTTTTGTTGTGTTTAACAGAACATGTTTTGACAAAAAATGTGTTTTTTTACAAAGACAAGTGCTATTTACAAACCAAGGGGACAGCTATGGGTGCATCTTTTGCACCCATATATGCCGATTTGTTCATGGCATGCTTTGAAGAACAGGTTATTTATGACAACTCTCATAACATTTACATGGTTGAAATGGACATTTGGCGCAGATATTTGGATGACTGCTGGTTGGTATGGAGAGCGAATAAAGAATACCTTTCGGAATTTGTTTCTTATTTGAACGAAAATAAATGGGGGATTGAATTTTCTGTCAGCTATGATAGAGATAAAATTATCTTCTTAGATGTATTGGTTTGCTGTGCATCTGATCATACGCTGATTACAGAAATTCATCGTAAATTCCCCCAAAATAATTCACTTCTCCATGCAACCAGCTTTCATCCTCCTCACATCTGCAAAAACATTCCCAAATCACAGTTCATGTGCATTAAACGCATTTGTTCTGATCAGCATACTTATAGACACTTCAGAGATGATTTAGTACATCGATTCCATGACCGTGGGCATAAAATGGGTCAACTATTACATACCAAACACACAGTTTACCAGATGGAACGCACTGAATTTTTTCATTACAAAACTAGACACAAATCACCTTAAGTAACACCTAGATTTATCACCACATATAGTCGGAATACCAACATATTGATGCAAATTGTTCACCATAATTGGAACATATTAACATGTGATCCTAGACTTCAGGACATTCTTGGAGACAGATGTTTGTTTTCCTTTCAGAAAGGCAAAAATCTATCTGCCTTTTTTAATCACTTTAAACATCTTGAGAAGAAAGGTGCCAAAAGTATCCAGACCACATTATCAGGGGATCCATTAATTGGTTGCTTCCCTTGTGGACACTGTATCTATTGTAACATCATACTCAAAACCACCAGTTTCAGCAGTCAAAACACCCCTCAAGTATTCAATATAACATTTTTTGCTAGCTGTTCCTCAGATTGGGTCATTTCTTTGGCCAAATGCACATGTCCTGCATTCTATATTGGCCAAACCTCCAGACCCTTGAAGCTTCGAATCTCTGAACACTTTAGTGATATCAGACACAAGAGAGACACCAATGCTTTATATAAACATTCTTTGGTACATCCAAAGGCTACTTTTAGTTTTACCATTATTGATAAAATTAGAAGATCCAGGCATAACAAATCAGGTTGGCATAATGTATTAAATTCAATGGAGAAAAAATGGATCATTAAACTTGGTGGGCTCTTTAAGGCAGGTCTGAATGAGCATATGTAATTAAGCACATGACTCACTTGAGTATTTAAATACAGGTTCTTTTTTGTTGTTTTTTTAAACACTGAAGAAGGCTTTGTTAAATATTTGCTGAAACCGGTCTGTTTTTCAAGAAACTCAATCAATAAATTTATTTTCAAGGTGCCTTGTATGCTGGTCCTGTTTTCTTTTTATTTGAATACTTTGCTCTTTGGGATCCTGCAGCTGCCTCACTCACAGAGGTTGTACTATTTGTAGACCAACATGTCATCATGGACGTCTTCTACATGTACACAAGTAATATTCCAGGTGTGTGCAACAGAACTGTGTGACTTGTTAATGCAACATCAAGTCTATTACACCTGATAGATGTCCTCAAAGTGGTCATCAGTGGCATGCATGATGACAACAGTATCATCTTGTGGAGCTTGACCAGGTCAAGGCATTTGACACAAATCTGCTCTGAAGTATTTAGTCAACACTGTCATATGTGGCCATAAACAGCTACATTACCAAATAGGTAGACCAGTATATGAAATACATGGCATCTCACTCTGTTGAAATGTGTGATGTGACCTGTGTGTCAGGTCCAGTGATCAGGTTGGTACATTAGAGGTGTCTGCTAGGACATTTCCTGGCCATTAGTTAAATGATGGTATCACAGATGACATACACATGCTGTGTCCAAATAGCTGCTTGAAGGACTACAGATTGTGGGCAATAAGTGAATCCAATTTTGCAGCCAGTATCAACAAATACCAAAAACTGCTACCACAGCCAGAACAGCACCTGCATTGACAAGAAACTTGTAGGGATTTGTTGAATTAGGAAGCAAACACACTACCCAAGTATAATGTGGGCATCACACCCTATAATCAGACAAATGGGTATGTGACCTGTGTCTTGGGATAGACATCCACCAGCATGTTGTCACAGTACTGACTACTCTTTTGAATGTAACACAAGTACTAGGTATGTGAAGGACATGCACATCAGGGGCCATAATACCTTCATGGTGCCAAGCCTTCATCACACCAATAAATGTGTACTGTGTACACTTCTTCATGTACCTCCTTACACATCTTCCATTGATGTGTAATTGAGGTGTACCACCTTTGTCATAGTGTGCTGTCATGCAGCTTATTTGCCATTTTTCTTTCTGTGGAATATACATGACTGTCTGATTTATGTCTGATATATATATATATATATATATATATATATATATATATATATATATATATATATACATATCAATGTGTGTGTGTGTGTGTGTGTGTGTGTGTGTGTGTGTACCTCATGCACACAAGGGAACTAGCCTGTATTGACCATACTGTCACATACAGGTATAGCACTTTCCCTCCTAACACCTCCAGCAGATGTTACAGTGCCAGGACAGTGTGTGTGGTTGCCCTCATAAACTGTGGATGTATCATAATAATTGTGCAAGTGTGTGTGCAGATTCATCTTTTATCACTCTATGTCACATGTTATGTCAGAGGCATGAGATTAGTAGTGGTATTATTCTGATATTGTCCTGGATTGTGGCTGGTTCTTGTAATGTTGTTCATGATCCTTTACCTGTGGCCACCTTGCTTGAGACCTCTGCTGAGAGTACACATATTCAGGCATATCAGTTTTTACAGCTTCACAATATGCACCCTACTCCAATTGCATGTCAGGCCCAGATAGATGTCCTCTGCATTATTCACATATGGATGCTTATCTCACACAGGCTTCCTCCCTATTGTTATGTCACCTTGTGTGTCAGTCACATACAACACATTTTCACTGTATAGTCTGTACTGTACCCTACAGATATGTGCTTGGAGTTGCTGCTACAACCATCTTCCACTGACATGCCCTCCTCTGCTGTACATGTGGGAGTTTCACCTGTACTATTCCCTCTGTCCATTCTTACAATTCCTCTATGTGTCCCTATTCAATACACACACTTCCCCTGACTGATCATTTTACATGGCAGTCCCATGTCCTGTTACAGATCATTAAGACAGCTTCAGCACATAATGCCATGCATGGGCTATCACAATACTCTGCACTCTAGGTGCACTGTCCTGTACTGTGTTTGGACCATATACTTCACATTCATACCTCTCAACTCTCCAGGTATTCCCAGAATGTCCAGATGTTTTCCTTATCAAATTTGAGGCTTTCTGCCATATCACTGGGATAATCTCTGGACTGATGTCACTCACTATTACATACAGTTAAGTGTATACCTCTCAGTTGTCCTAATTTGTGCAGAATGTCCAGTTTTTGTCACATATTTGTTATCTTTTCCTCATAACCTTTTTTTTCTGGCAGATCATTGGCATGACATTGCAGAGTGAAATGAGAAACTGATGACTGACATTTGAGTTTCAAACTTCATGCTCCTCACAAAGTTCATGCTAATGCACAATTTATTTATTCTATCACCCTTCTAAGTTTGGAAGTGCAATATTGAAAATCTGTCCCTTTTTTGGCCCTTTGTGCCCTCATTATGTATGCCTTCATTCACATATATTGCTCAAAGAGGATGACAGGTATGTTTGAGATTTTACTCTACCACAAGTCTATGGGACATCTTTGGCAAATATCTCCCTATTTCTGTTTAAATGTCTCTGCATTATAGCAGCCTTTACAGTAACAGGTTCACAGCTATCTTTAAAGCCCTGGTAATCATTGTGGCATTCCATGCAAATCTGCAGACTGCAGGTGCTCTACTTTAAACAGAATTGTATCTGCATTTGTTTATGCTGTTTCCTGGCTGACAACACTGTTTCCAGTCACAGAACCTAACTTACGTGTGCGGTGCATCATTAATATGAATTGTCCACTACCACTTACCTCGCACAGTTGTGCAAACATGAAAACTTCATGTAGGCTTTGTGCGAAGCCTACACTGAGTTTATACAATCTTGGGTTAGGTTTAGTTTTGGAATTAAAGGCTTAATGAAGGGAGGAAGTGGTGGAGAGGTCATAGAGTAGGAAATGAGGTAAGAAGGACAGGGTTTTATTAGGATTTTGCTGGCATTTTATTTTTGTGTGTTGCTGGTTCATTTACAATGCTGCACCTTTTTTTTTTTTTTTTTTAATGTGTTTGGCCTTGATGTGGGTTGGTCTCTTTGATGTGAGCTTCTAGTACAAATACCTACCTTCTGTCCTTTATTGTTTAGGAGGGAAGGTTAATATTTTTGGGTATAGTGTATTATTTTATTTTAATAAAGAGGAGTACGAGGGATTTAGGTTGGTACCTCTCTTCTTTTCCACCCTTTTCTTTGGATGTGGGTTATTCTGAGGTGAGCAATGGCAGACTGCTTCAAAAGCTGGCTTTTTAGCTGGAGTGAGCAGAGGGATTTAATGCTGCTTGAATTTGAAGGGGGGTTGCATGGTATGCATTTTCCATAATGGCACCTGTAAATGTTAGGTTAATTTTAGGCACTGTGTTTCCTGATGAATGTTCATGTTATTATTATTAAGTTATAATTAATGGAGTGACTGTTTATGTATCCAAAAATTCTGTGGCAATGTCAAAATGTTATTTTTATGTGTTGATAAAGGGTCTATACAATATATATTGCTTTAGAAAAGAACACCAATAATATCCCTTTTGAGCTACTGGGTAATATTTAGAATTTATAACGAAATTCAAAGATGTGAAAAAAGCATTGTTTCATGGAGTAGCTCATCCAGGAAACAATACATTTAAATATATCTTTATCATACCTGAGTAGAGGCATTGATTTTAATATGACAATTCTAATCATATTCAGCAGTGATAGGCTGAAGCTCTTAGGATTAACTTTGGAGGTATAACACTAGTAGAAATTAACTAGCATAGGGACAAATTGTACATTGTTTACTGTGGCATTTGGTTTGTCTAAAAGAGGTTGTAAAAGAAGAAAATCACTGCATATTTCCATTTTGTTGATATGGAATGAAACTTTGAACTGTATAATTTTAAATATGAATGCAACAAGGTTAAATGTTTTGAATTGCTGTCAAGGAAGGGACTGCGTTTAAAAGAGAAACCTAAATTTTTACTATGAGACTTTGTTGCATGAATCCATAATAGAATATTGGAGTGAATGGCTTCATATTGACCTGAAATGCTTAAAAGTTAATAATTCTACATGAAGGGCAAAACATCTGGTGATTTGGTAATGTATAACCAGTGATAATTTTGAGTCTGAATGTCTAATCCAGCTGATTCTTGGGATTTTATTATTCCGAAGAAAATATATTAATAGTTTATTAACTATATGAAAGCTCTCTGGGCTGATACATGGAATTATAAGTTATTATAAACTTAAAGATGTGGGACAAGTCATTTATTTTAAGTATTATTGATATCAATAATCAGTTAAACTTGAGTTTAGACTAACATGTCAAATTGTTTAGTTTGCTAATTGACTGATTTAATCTGAGACCAGTAAGTGAATGCAAATCTGTATTGTATTTGGCCCCTAAGAATTTAAATCCATCTAGTAGTTTTGGTAACTAAGTTCCACTAATATGAAAAGTTATATATGTAAACAGTGTATGTTGAGTTTTCAATATTTAATTTAAAATTAGAATGTTTAATGCAATCTTCAAAATCATAGGAAAATGTTTCTAAACGGTAACAGAATACAGTTTGCAAATGGTCCAACATTCATTTTTTGTTGAATAAAAAATAATTCCTATATGGCATAAACCCTCAATAATGTTAAACAAAAACAAGTGTTGCTTAAGAGATAGTATGAAGATATGTGGTAATAGTGGATTACCTTGTCGAGTCCCATTTAAAATTATAATTCATAGTGGAGGCAAAGTATACCAGTTGATAACCTAACAAATAGAGGCTGACTAGTACATTGTTCTAATAGCATGTACATAGTTATCAAGAAAGTTTAGTTTTTTTTATCTATCATGGAGAAATGAACCAAGGACTTGCTCAAATATGTTACGGGCATCTAGTACAAATATACCAATCAGTATATATATATATATATATATATATATATATATATATATATATATATATATATATATATATATCATATATATCATATATATATATATATATATATATATATATATATATAATATATATATATATATACACACACACACACACACACACACACACACACACACACACACACATATTGTTTTTATTAGGGTATGAAATTAATTCTAACATAATAGTGTTATCATGGCTTTGCCTCCTATCCATGAATCATGAATGAATCTTTGAAATAATTCTACTCTCCACTCTTCAAAAGCATTTGACAAAAAAGTGTAATGTATGTTTTAATAATCATCATCATCATCATGAAGTCCCCTTTTCACATTTTCTATGTGGGTATTGTGTTTACTCTCGCAATCATTCTTGATTCAATGCCACACTTTCACCTTCTTTGACACTCATGCTTGAGTGTCGCAGATCTTCTCTCACACAATCTGTCCACCTCTTTGCTGGATATGAAATAAACAATCCAAAGCAACAGAGACAAAAAGTAAACTTGTAAAACATAAACTGCATTAGCTGCCAGAAGAAGAAGTACAAGGTTCTTGTGAAAACTTTTATTATCCAGAAATGAGCAGTTACATTCATATAACAGTAATGAACTTCTTCAGATAAGGTTAAAAAAAGTTTAAAATAACAAAAGGCATGTTGTTAAATAAGGCCCAAAATGATCATCTGATCTAAAGATGATGTTGTTAAACCCTTCCTTTAATTTAATTTCTTAAAGTGCCAAAGTGCTGTAAAAAGTGCTATTTAAAGTGCATAATCACAGTATTCTAAAAGTGTGAGATTATTCATTCACTAAAAGCTCTGAAGAAATAAACTTATTAAAATGTATATTAACATATCTATTAAAAATAACATAACCAAAAGAGTAAAAATAAAATTATTAAAAATACATATTATCATTGAAATTATTGACATAAACATACACAAATGGAAATAATAATAATGGTGCTTTATCTAGTTAAACATTATGTTTTAAAATACAACTGATCAGGTGCAAGCATTTAAAAGTAGCTTCCAAAATATATTTTTTTTCTTCTAAAACCAGTGTCCATGGAGCCCCTCTCATACTGACACTGACCTTTTCTATATAAAGAAGTTTTGTCTTACCATAATATTCCATCTGTGTTGTTGATCTTCGTTCATTCATTACTGATGGGTTATTGGTTCCGTCCTCAGAACCGAGTTGGCTAATATCAAGCTTGCATCAGTCAAAAACTCTCGAGCCAAGGTCCTACCCAGAATGCTCTGCAAGTTGATAGATAAATGCAGAGGCTACCTCTGGTCATAACAGACCTGCAAGAAAGGAGTTCATGAGATCAACCAAGAACCTCCGGATGGGGGACAGAGGGTGGGAAGTAATGAATGAATGACAATCAACAACACAGATGGAATGTTATGGTAAGACATAACTTCTTTATCTGATGTTGTTAATCTTCATTCATTCCTTACTGATGGGACAGAGTCCCCAGCTACCTGTATTCCTGGGTGGCCCTCATGGAAGGACATTCCTGAGCACCATGGAGCAGTCGAATTTGCAATGAAGAATAAAGGTATGAGGTTAGGCCCAAGTTGCAGCTGAGCAAATATCATTGAGGGAAGCCTTAGCATGGAAATCTGCTGAAGTTGCCATAGCTCTGGTAGAATGTGCTTTGACTCTATGAGGCAAAGTGAGATTATTTTTATTGCAGATAAAGGTAATACAACTTCTCAACCATGAAGCCATTGTAACTTTTGATACAAGATGACCATGTCTAGGTCCAGAAAAAGCCAGAAACAGTTGGTCTGATTTATGGGTAGATTTTGTTCTATCCAGATAAAATTGTATTTGCCTATGAACATCCAAGGAATGCAGGTAATACTCTCCCTTGTTAGAATGGTTAGGAAAGAACACTCGAAGGTCAATAGATTGGTTGATAGATCGCTCTGACACCACCTTTGGTAAAAAGGTAGAATTAGTTCTCAGTGATACCCTATCCTTATGGAAGATAAGGCAGGGAGGTTTGATGCATAAGGCCTGAAGTTCTGACAATCACCTGGCCGATGTGATTGCAATCAAAAACAAAGTTTTCCAAGAGAGATATTTCACATCACATGAAGATGCAAGTTCAAAGGGGGGAGCTGTTAGAGCTTGCAGAACCAAAGCCAAATCCCAAGGTTGTACCGGTTCTCTAAAGGGAGGTTTTAGGTGGATAACCCCTTTCAAGAAAGTCTTACAGAGTCTGTGTGACATAAGTGAAGAATCTTGAAAACCAGTATGGAAATTGGAGATGGCAGCTAAATGTACATGGATAGTAGAGGCAGACACCCCAGAGTGGAAAAGATGTGATAAGTAATCCAATTCCACAGAGACTGGGACTGACAAGGGGTCTAATTGTTTATTTGCTGCCCATAGAGAAAACCTTTTCTAATTGTTAAGATAGATTAGTCTGGTGGACGATTTATGAGATGCAATAAGAATACTGCACACAGGAGATGAGAGGTGTTCATGCCTGGCAATCATAGGATGTGGAGAAACCAAGCTATCAGCTTCAGGGTTGTTAGATTGAGGTGAATCAGACCCTGTGGATGAGAGATCAATGTTGGGGATGGAATGAGGATCCACGGTTGATCTAGCAGGTGAGGCCAGAGGAAAGGAAACCAGACTTGTCAAGACCAATATGGAGCAATGAGGATCACTTTGCTCTTCAACTGCCATGCTTTCTTCAGAAATTGGGAGATGAGAGAAAGAGGAGGATAAACATAAAGAAGACCCGAGGGCCAAGCATGGACTAGAGCGTCCCTTGGTGACTGTCCCCGAGGGGGAATTAGGGCAAAGTAATTGCTACACTTGTAGTTGATTGGGGAGGCAAATAGGTCACAGCAAGGCTGGCCCCAGTGATTGAAGATTTTTGCCATTATCAGAGGATTGAGGGACCACTCGTGAGGTTGTAGAATTCACCTGCTCAATTTGTCCCCTATCACGTTATAGCTCCAGGGAATGTGCATTGCAATTAGAAAGCAGTTGTAAGCTATCGCCCATTGCCATATTCTCAAGGCCTCTCAGCATAATGGGTAAGATCTGGTGCCCCCTTGTTTGTTGATGTACCAGACCACTGACATGTTGTCTGATTGGATCGCAATAGTTCCTGATGAAAGGATGGAGTGAAATGCTTGCAACGCTAGAAGCACCGCCCCCAGTTCCAGGACACTGATATGCAAAAGGGCCTCTATCTCCAACCAGGTGCCTTGGACCAAGTTTCCCTGACATAGCCCCCTTACCCCATCAGGGAGGCGTCCCAGGTCACAGTGGTTATTGGCTGATGGGGGTTGAATGGGCGAGACCATTGTTGGAGATTTTGAGATATCCACCAGAGTAAATCTTGCTTGCATCTCTGAGTTACACTTATCTGAAAGGACAAAGGATGTTATAGAGGGTACCACTGAGTGGGAACTAGCCACTGAAGGAGCCTCATGTGGAATCTGGCTAGAGGAACAATGATAACTGAGGCTGCCATTGACCGCAATAGCTGCAGTATAGATCGAGCGTGAGATTTATGGTGACAGAACATTGTTTGAACTTGTTGTCTTATTCTTTGAAGCCTGTGTTCTGTAAGGGATGCTGTGCAATTTCTCATGTCCAACAGTACCCCTATAAATTCCAAAGACTGAGTTGGGATTGTGTTGGATTTTTCCCAGTTTATAATGATTCCCGGCTGTTAAAAGAGTATACTGCAGGGCTTCTTCCAGTAGATGCTTGGTGGGGGCAGTGAGGAGCCAGTCATCTAGATATGGAAATCCTGGAATCCTTGAAGTAGCAAGTGAGCGATAACCACTTGCATGCATTTTGTGAATACTCTGGGAGCTGTAGAGAGACCACAAGGCAAGGCTCAAAATTGGTAGTGACTGGATCTATTCAGAAGTGCAGGTATCTTCTTGAGCATTTGTTCATTTTAATGTGGTAATGCGCATCTTGAAGATCTACAGAGCACATCCAATCATCTTCTTCCAGAAGAGGAAGGATAGACTGAACAATGACCATCTGGAATTTCTCTGATTTTACAAATTGGTTTAGTGTACTGAGATCCAGAATTGGTCTCCAGGACCCTGTCTTTTCTGGCACTAAAAAGAACCTTGAGTAAAAAATGGATACTATTTGGTCTGGGGGGACCATCTGGGTGACTGTTTTTTGTAGCAGCATTTGGATTTCATGTGCTGCTGCTTCCCTTTTGGTGAAACATCGGGTAATACTCTTGATGAGATTGGGCAAAGAGGGAAGGGGATGTGATAGCCTCTGGATATTATCCGTTGTACCCATGAGTTGGTGGTAATATTTTGCCAGACAGCGAGGTACAAGGAGAAATGACCCCTGACCGCTTCCAGAGGTGAGCAGTCAGGCAACGCTTCAGGAGCACTGATAGGGTTGGCCAGAGAAGGAATCTCTGGAACCCCGGTTTCACAGACCTCCTCTGCCCCAAAAGGGCCATCTTCCATTGGAGTTTCCCGGTTACCTATTACAAACTCGAAGTTACGGAACTTCGAATTCCATATGATCGACACCATATGATCGAAGTTCCATAACTTCGAAAGAAAAAAAAAATTGTAAAAAAATAAAACTTACCCTGAAGGGTTAAAGCAGGGGGGCAAGCCCCTCTGGACCCCCCACACCCCTCGCTACTTATAGATACCAACTCCAAGATCATACTTGAATGGAGTACTACATGGAAAGAGAAGATTTCCCTTTCCTACAATGTAGTGCAATCTTGGAGTTGGTATATTTAAGTAGCGGGGGGTGTGTGGGGGGGTGCATGGGGCTTGCCCCCCCTGCCTACACCCTTTAGTTTTTCTTTTTTTTATACTTTTTTTAAGAACATTACATTTTTTTAATAGTTCGATCATAAAGGGTCAACCTTTAGTGATTTGAACTATTAAAAATTTGGTGTTCCAATATAGACTTGAGTTCCCCCCTATGCCTCTAGGAGAGAACTCAGCACATGCATCCCAGAAAGAACCCTGTGATTTCTTGTGCCACATCTTTCCGCTCCTCTGATTTCTGGAATAGAATCGCTGAGGAGTGGTGTGTCTGACACCAACGGCAGACAGGGTCTTGCCATCTTGTTCGCACCTTGCCAGTGTATCTTTGACTTTAGGGCCAAAGAAAGAAGCAGCCTCTATGAGGGAATTCATGAAGGAATCCTTGAAGGAGTCTGCAAAGTTGCAAAGGTGCATCCAGGCATGTCATCTGGCAATTATACCCGCACCTGCCGCTCTAGTGAAAAATAAGATGCATGGAAGAGTTGGAAATGGACTCTAGGGTGGCTATCTGAGAAGCCAGGTTATCATGGAATTCATCAGAAACAGCTCCTGCCAAGGTTTCAGAGAGCTGGTTGATAAGATCTCACTGAAGCCCTGTAAAATGTGCCAAATAATTCAAAGACCTTACCACAAAGTTCAATGAAGCAAACACATGCTTCGCGAATCTGTCAATCGCCCAGGACTCCTTGTTGGGTGGATGGACAGTTTGGCTCTCTTCTGCCAAATCCTTCTTAGTAGCAGCTGCCACCACCATAGCATCTACTGGAAGACCTTGTGACCAATGTGAGTGCTCATCTGGGAGCAATAATATTTTATCTGGTCTCCTAGGTATCACTTCCAGGATGTCAGGATCCTTCCATGTGCACTGGACGATGAGCTGGACAAGCTCATATGCAGGCGGGGTGACCCAGGAGGTAGGAGGCCAGGCATGGAAAGCCTGCAGGAATATGGATTCCTCAGAGGAAGGATTAGAGGACTTCCAGTCACCCCTCTGTCTAAGGATCTTGAGGATGTCACCAAAGGACATCTCATCAGAGGGTGACCATGGGGACCCTTCCCCATCATCAAAATTTGTATCTTCAGTCAATGACTCCTCAGTGGAGTCCATGTGCTTCCTCTTTCATGATGCTTTACAGGGTACTTCCTCAGTGGGAGGTTCTGGAGAAGACTGAAAAGAGGGGGTCTCCTGAGGAGGAGAAACCTGAGGCTCTTGTGCTCGGTGTCTGGCAGTTGAGGCTCGTGACAGTTGCGGCACAGAGGGGGGAGAAGATTCCGACATGTGAGCTTTGCCAGTGGAGGCAAGCGCCCTCTCCATGGCCTGGAAGGCTGGCCCACCCTTGGAGGGATAGAAGCCCGGAACTGAGCATGACAACCTTGGAACCTGGGTCACACCTTGCCCAGACAAGCCCACCCCCAGACCAGGAGTCGCAAGAGGATCATGAACTGTAAGAGAGAGAGGATCCCTAGAGGGTGCCATAGAAAAAAATAGACATGGAAGCAAGAATATCCTCTCCAATGGCACAGCCACTGGCCTGAGAAGATCCCAATGCCCAGTACCCCAAGGGCCACAAGGACAACTCTGGTTCCAAAGTGAGATCCACTTTTGGAGTCGGAGGAAGAGAAGCTGCTGTCAGAATAAGTGGAATCAGTGGAAGTCAAAGGAGGAGTGTACATTGGCGTTTGAGGAGATATACATTCACCTGAATGAGGGAATGTGGACATCAATGGTTGGGAGAGACCTCTGGTCACAAGCAACTGGTCAACAAGCTGCAACACATCCTGTTCAGAAAGACTCTTGGTTGACCTCATGGAGAAAGCTGATGGTGATTCTGGCCTTTATAGGAAAGGACTATATTGACTGGTAGCAAAAGGATCCAGTGAAGGAGAATATTTGATCCTTGCTAATTCAGTAGGTGCAGGGTGTGGAGTCAAGGATGTCTGCACTGAAGAAAATGGTGTGGAAATACTCTGCGTCGACGATGTCAGCGCCATAGTAGTTGAAGGTGTCTGCACTGTAAAGGCAAAAGTCTGCCCCAAAGGGTACGGTGCCATAGTGGAAAGTGTCTGCACTGGCAATAAGGACGGTGCTGAGAAGGACTGCACCAAAGCACATGTTGGTGCCAAAAATGTCTGCACCGTGAAGTACAGAAGAGTCATACTTTGAGCCGAAGGTGACTGTACCAAAGGTGCCGAGGGAAACTGAACCTGTACTGATGGTGCCATTAAGGGTTGTGACAGAGCTGTCAGAACCATAGTAGTCTGCACCAAGAACTCTGGTGCCAGTATCGATAAAGGAGACATAGCTGTAGTCAAAATCATTTGGGGAGGTGCCAAGCCTGGAGCCGACAGGGTCACAGGTAGCAGCGCCAATGTAGTAATCAATTTCACCATCTTATGAGTCAACTCCCAATGATCTCCAGAGGGAGAACAAGGGAGTGACTTTGATGAAGAAGAGAAAGAACGCATCTTGTGGGGTTTAACAGGAGGGGGTAAGCCCTCCAACCCATGAATAGCCTCAGAAAAAGGAGACTTGAGGAGACCTTTCAAAATTAACTTATTCTTCCTCTCGTTAAGAGTCCTAGTAGAAAAATGTTTACAAATCCTACATGCAGGATCCACAGTCAGGTGGGAGACATTAAGACAGTATACACATAAGTCGTGGCCATCAGAAAGTGGTAACTTACAGCTGCTATTCTTGCACTGCTTGAAACCAACGCTACTTTTCTTATCCGACATAACTGGTGTGGAGAAGAAGAACAGTACCAAAAGGAAGAAGAAAGGCTACCCAAAAAGGGTACGAAGAGAAAGGAAGGATTATCAACGATGGCAATGGAGACTTACCACATGGTAAGACAAGAGTGCCTTAAAGGGAAAAGACTAAAAGTAGAGAGTCTAAAGTGTACGATAGGGTAGGAAAATATTAGAATAAACTTTTGAGAAAAATTTAAAGTAAGAACAATGTATAAACCTTCAAAAAATTAGGCAGCTGAGAGAGTGGCTTGACACGGCTGTACAGCAATGTGTGCAAACGAGATCTGGGGTAACAGGGAGCAGAGTATTCTGGGTAGGACCTTAGCTCAAGAGTTTTTGGCTGATGCGAGCTTGATATTGGCTGGCTCGGTTCTGAGGACGGAACCGAGAACCCATCAGTAAGGAATGAACGAAGATTAACAACATCAGATCCAAGTATTTGAAATAATGGTTAGGGTACATGTCAACATGTTTTGCTAATGCATTTTTCAGATGTATTCTTTTCATATCATATTCATGTTCATCCAGTCCCTTAATGTATGCTCCATTTTACCTATATAAAAACATGGGCAGGGCTGGCATAATTGTACGTATACAACTCCCTTGGACTCACAGTTCTATCTACCTTTTATCCGATACTCCTTACTACAGATGTCAAAAGAATCACCAGTAAAAATGTATTTACAATATGGGCAATGCCCACATTTTTTCATAGTGGGGATGAGATTGTTATGATGTGTATTGCTGGTGTTGTTGCTTGTCATATTCTCCAGGACATTTTTAAAAATAGAGCCCCTACGGTATACTATAGTGGGTCTTTCACCTACTTTGATTTTAACTATAATATCATCACACATAATAACCCAGTTATTGTTTAAAATCAACTTAATTGTTTTAGAATCACTGCTAAAATAAGCCTTAAAACTAGTTGTTGGGCTAAAGTTATTGTGTTCCATCCAGCCTAGAAGATTGTGTATAAGATGTAAGCCCTACAAGTGAAGTATTTAAAATAGGTCTGAAATCTCCTGCTGTTCTTTTACTGTATACTTCTCTTGTTAATTACCTGAAGAAGAGGTTTTGGATATCCTTTCATGACAAACATTCCCACCAAGTTATTGCACTCTTCCTCAAACTGTGAGTCTAAAGTAACCATCCTTGCTGCCTTCATGTGCTACTCCTTTACTACTGACCGTTTTTGATGGTGGGGGTGTGAGCTGGTATACTGAAGAAAAGTGTCAGAGTAGGTCTTTTTCCTGTAAATAATTGATGTATATCTGTTGAACCTAATGTCTTTCTCCAACAATACATCCAGATAGGCTATCTTATCTGATGCACATCCTTGTATAAAATTTAAAAAGTTAGTTGCAGAATTGATGTATTCTACCAGCACTAGTAATAGCCAGGTAGTAGGCAATAGACAAATCACAACTATTTATAATTCTTGGCAAATCTGATTTTGTTTTATCACTAAATTCTAGAAGATTAGCCACCATCTATCCTAACTTCAGAGTATACCCTACTTCATCCATAAATCTTCATGGTCTTCTTTAATAGCTCCCTCCAACCCCTGAGTACTATACCCAGCCCTAGTCTCCCACTCTCTGGCAGCATGGCTGCACGGTCCAGTCTCACCACATATTTGGCCAGTCTGATTGCATTTGGCATTTTAAGGCAGTATAATAACTCCCTTATGCTTACTGTCTGTTCACTTCTTCTACAAGCTGATAGCACAACTGGCAAGAAGTGTAAATATTTATGAAACATGGAGGCAAATCTCTTGGTTCAGTGCAATATTAGTAAGCATGATCCATCTACAATACCACATCAATCACAGCATACCACTAACCCCACAACTTGTGAAAATATTGCCAAAGCCTCCTAGAACACATTATAATTGATGCAGCATACAGTGCTGAAGGCAATGCCCACTCCTTTTCCACTCATGCATATTGCAGTTTCATACACATCACCCATGAGTCACCAGG
Source organism: Protopterus annectens (assembly GCF_019279795.1). Taxonomy (NCBI): domain Eukaryota; kingdom Metazoa; phylum Chordata; order Ceratodontiformes; family Protopteridae; genus Protopterus; species Protopterus annectens. The sequence continues at coordinate 1,134,273,111 of NC_056729.1, read as the reverse complement.
AAAGTGGGCCTAAACATGGAAATCCCACAGAGGAAAATGTCTTGACTCTACAGTTAAGCATACAGACTTCACACTCACCAAATTGGACAAGAAAAGTACAACCATAAGCCGCTTATCCCACGTAAGAAAGCATTATGTCTTAAGGGCCCTAAGGGCCTTTCAACCAAACAAGTATTAAGACCTAGTACTGGCCTATGTAGGAGTGAATGACCTGAGGTGCTACACCCAGAGTGGCATGTAGAGAGACATGATGGAACTTACTGTGCATGTATTACAAGGAGGAAAGACATTGGTCTTAAGCAGTATCCTGTCTTTATCTAGATGACAAGACAAAATGAGAGAATTAGAGTTAACGATTAGCTAAGTAGCTGGTGCCATGTCATTCTAAGGTGATCCAGTATGTGTTGGCCTGGAATGAGATGGAAGGTAAGACTTCCTGTTTCACCAGGGATGGCTTACATCTCTCATACAAAGACTTTTCATGTTATCAAAAGCCTTTGCTGCCCTCATAGTTTGAGTTTTCCCTTGCTGGACAGAGCTACAAAGCAAACTCAAGACAAAATATTGACAACATCATGGTGGAACAACTCAGTGCAAGGATTCTAAACAGAAAGATGCCAGAGTCTGATGACCTGCTGCAACTTGAAAATGTTTGTATCCATATAGTTACTGAGATATGGTTTCAGTGCAATGGCAGCACTCCCTCTCTACCATGGTTTAGCTCCTATCATGTCTTCAGGCACTTGGGTAGGTGTAGGGGATTACCCGTATTTGCCAGAAATACCATCATCTCATGCCAAATTACCCATTAGCCTAACTTGGAGATTAACAAAGGCAACTATTACTTCATAGCTAGCTACAGATCCCTGACAATATCCCCCAAAGTTCATAGAAATCATAACAGTACCATTTAGGTGTTAAATATCATAGCAAATACCTTTTGGCTAGGGGAATGTCATAAGTTCATAGTTAATTACTTGGCTGTTTGCCCTTGTGGATCATTTTAAGCATTCTCATCAGTGCCAAGTGTGCACTATCAAGCTTCTACTTAAACTGTTTGACCACAGGCTATCAACATGGTTTGTTATTGATGCATGCGAAACAGCCACTATGTCTCCTCTACACAAGACTGGTCTCTCTAGGTACCCATGTAATTACAGGCCCATCAGCCTTACAAGTTTTAAATGCAAAATCATGGAGTGTTTTATATCTGTTCATGTATATTACTGAATGTCCGTTTAAAAATGTACAATATTCATCATCTACTAATGCATACATTTCTTTTATATTATAATAGTTTGTCTTTATTTCGTATGAAATTAATCTTATTAGCAAATGAAGTGCAATTGTTACTTATGATTAGATGATGAACTCTGAGCATTTGAATAGGTGTACTAGTGGGTTTGTCATATAGGTAATAGATCATGTGATTAGTGTATAGAAATTCAAAAGTAATGGAAGTGAGAGAAGGAACTAGGTGGAGTAGAAAATGCTAATATTGTAGTTATGAGGTGTCTAAAGCAGGTTCATAGATAATTATATATATTTATTTATTTATATATTTAATATTTATATATATGGCTATCATAAAGATCTTATTAAAGATGGAGGGTAAGTAGTGTCACAAATCTACATATATGGCAGGGAGATGTTTAGCTACACTACTTGAATATAAACAGCCAGCTGCAGTATTAGATGTTTTTGTTGTGTCTAGTAATTTATCTATAGCGCATACAGTTATATCGAAGGAGTAGTATTTATTAAGTTGTTAAGGGCTGGCCAGTTTTCTGGGTTATAGAGAAATCTGTGTATTGTAGTTAGCTGAGAGAGCTATGTGATGTTGTAGTTCTCAAAATCCAGGGACTTTGTCACAAACAGTTTAATAAACAAAATAATAACGCTGAAATATTCCACAACACATTTTTGTCCTTGACTTCATCAGATGAAATCACACAAGTGAACACACCTTATATATTTAACTAATTACAAAATACCCAATAATAAAACAGATCCAATCAAGCAATTTCAAAGACAATTTAAAAATATATATACAAGCACCACTGTGATTAATCATACCCAGTTAAAATAATTACAAATAAATAAATGTATAAATGTATATAAATATATAAATATGTATGTATATATAGTTTTGTATAAACATTTCTGAAATTCTATAATCTATTATACTATAAAAATTCATATAAAATATACCCAAATAAATAAATGAAACCATACTATAACTTGGCAGACCTCAGTTTTAGAACTGGAATAAGTGAAATCATTTCATTAAGACCCGGTGTCCTGTTGGCTTCTAATATAATTTGCCAATATAGTTCTCTGTATTCTACTAGTGTTTCCCAATTCCCACCTCTGCGGTCAACTAACACAGTTTCTAAAACAAAAAAAATCTAAATGTTGCAGATTTACATACAATAGTATGTTTGTACAGTGCATTGTTTTCTTTTTTAGTCCTAATGTTATAAAGATGCTCATAAATTCTTTGCTTGAGCATTCTTTCACTTTTCCCTACATAAAATGAATCACATTTTGTACAAGTAGCTAAATATATAATACCCTTGGTGTTACAATTAACAAATGCACCTAATGTTAATTTCTTTTGTCTACTCGGTAGATATAATGACTCTCCTACAGTGAGGTGTGTGCAATAACTACACCTTCCACATTTAAACAACCCTACTTTTTTCCTAGTAACATTTTCAAACATTCTTTCATTTGTCCCTCTCTCTAAAATGTTCTTAATATTGGTGCCCCTCCTATAAATAAATTTTAATTCGTTGTCAAAATGTGATTTTAATCAGATAATCTAGCAAAGTTTTTCCATTCTTTGTTAATAATTCTTTTGACTATTCCTGATTGCCCATCGTAGGTTGAAATAATACTGGTTTCATATTTGACACCACTATTTTCGTTATTTGACTCTTGTCTTACACAAGTTTCACCTTTGCCTGAAATAGGTGTAAACTTGTCTCTTCTTTCACTGGTAACCTCACCACATACCTGGTCAAAAGGTTCACCCAGGTAGCCTCTATTTAAAAATAAACCTTTCAAAATTCCACATTCAATATTATAAGTAGTGTCATCAGAGGTCATTCTACTAAGGCGAACTAATTGACCTTTCATCACGCTTCTCTTTTGGTGAGGTGGACGCAAACTGGTATAATGTAAATATGAGTTTGAGAAAGTTTCTTTTCTATAAATTTTAGACTTAAAACCATCCTTGGTCTTAATGATGTTTACATCCAAATAATTTAACTTTTTGTTATCAAATTTATATGTGAATTTTAAAAATTCGGTCGTACCATTTAAAAATTCAATAAATAAGTTAAAATCATCCTCATTTCCTTTTCATAAAAAACATAAATCATCTAAAAATCTACCATAAAATGTCCAAAATTTACTAAAAACACAAGTTGATAAGTATGTACTTCCCCAATGTGACATAATAATATTAACATAAGTAGGAGCACAATGTGCCCCCATGGCAACTCCCTTACATTGCTTAAAATATTCTTCTTCAAAAAATATAAAATTAATTTTAATACCACCTCCATTAGAATCAGAACTGTTCTAAAGTCATTATGTGTGATTCCTGTAAATCCTACTAACACTTCTTCGAACCACTCAAGACCTATATCATGGGGAATGCTAGTAAATAAATCAACTACATCTAAGGTAGCAAAGGCCAAATCTTCAGAAAAAAAGGTTTTGTCCAACTTTCTAAGAAGGTCCCAAGATTGCTGTAGTATATAAGTACTGTTCATAAGTACCTTCTTCACCTTTATATCAATAAACTTTGCTAGTGGAGCTGTAATAGAACCTTCAGCAGAAACTATTGGTCTTAAAGGTGGATCTTCGATACTTTTATACACCTTTGGTATGCCAAAAATAGAAGGAACCTTCGGTTTTTCAACATGTAGGAATTTATATATCTCTAAATCTATCAACCCATCCATTAATAAGTCATTCAATAACACATTTATTTTTTTGTATGCCACATTTATTTCATTAATGGATATCCTTGTATATTTAGTGGAATCACTTAAAATCTCCTGCATCTTACCCTCATATGTAATATGGTCCATAAGCACCACCCCCCCACCTTTACCCGGTTTCATAACCCTTAAATTCTTATTTTTACTCACTAATTTGAGTGTTTTTTGCTCCACCAAGGATAAATTTGATTGCACCTTGTGCCTCCTTAGTGACTTCCTTAATTCATTTTCCAAAACTAACTCAAAATTCTTAATTGTGGGTGTAGGGGTGGGTTAAAAGTACTCTTATGAACTAATTTGTCTTCACAAACAGTCTTTTTGACACCATTAGAAAATAATTCTAGGTTTTTCTTTCTAATAAATAACTTAATATCTACTAACAGTTTAAAAATGTCAGTTCTCTGCTTGGGTATGAATCCAAAGCCTTTTGAAAATATATCAAAAAAAGGTTTTGTCACAGTGATACTAGAATAATTAAAAATGTTAAAATCATTTAATGTCCATTTACATCCATCATTATAAAAAACATCATTTAATTTTTCCACCTCATTTGTTCCCTTCCTCGAGGCCCACATTATCTCACTTGGTAGTTTTTTTAACTATAATCAATTGGTTCTTTATACATCAGTCTCTCAGACCTTCTAAGCGGTGGAAATTCTGAAACTTCTAATTCATTGTCATCAAATACTGGTATCTCATTTTCACTGATACTGTGTGTTCCTACCCTCTTCCCTAATAATCTAGGCTTAGGGTAATGTGATTTAATTTTATACTCATTCAAGTCTCTTTCAATTTTACCTAATTTCCTGTTTTGAACATCTAAGCATTTACTTTCTACATCTTTAAGTAACTTATAATATGTATTCTTATGCTCCTCTACAGTAAAAAGCAAATCATGAGTAATATCTTTGTTAAGATGCTCAACTTGATTAAACCTTTTTTCCATTTCACATTCATTATTTTGTATTATAGTCTTCTTTATCTCAAAACCACAATTGTCAAAGGCAGTAATCAACTGCTGGTGAAATGCAGTACCATCAACAACATTATTTGGATATTTACAAACTCTAAGACCCTTATGAACAATTTTTAGTTCCAAACAGTGTTTCAGGTATGCATTATCCATTTTAAGCATTTTGTACTTATACAAAGAATAATCAAAGTCTTCCAACATTTGAATATAAGTTCTACCAACACTTTTGTTAAAATTCTTTTTCCCAAATTCAAATTTAACATTGAGAATATTTCTCAACTGCTGCACAGTACCTGTTTGATCCCCAGCATTATTTCCAAAGTTCAAAAAGTTAATCCTGATTTGCGTATCTTGCAAACCTTCTGCAACCTGGCTTCCAGTCTCTATACAAACAATAATGTGAGGGAATCCATCTAGACTCCCTGTATCAACCGTATTTAATCCATTTCTATCACAAACTTCATCACTATTGCGTACACGCGATCCTTCATGCGAAGCAGAATGCCTTGCTGCTTCCTGGTTTCCTGGTACAGAAAGTGTCGATAACAGCATAACCACCGATTGGCTGACTGGCATAAGCAACACTACCAACTGAGTCAGTTGGCCTATGAGCTTACGAAGCTCTCCGATCTTAGTACTTTTGTTTGAACTGTCCATGGCTACAGACCCCTGGGATTCCATCCAAAAAAAACAATGAATAACCAAAAGGAACGGCAGGTGCAAAAAGTCACTTGTAACAAAAGAAAGCACCCAAAATACAGGGACTTTGTCACAAACAGTTTAATAAACAAAATAATAACACTGAAATATTCCACAACACGTTTTCGTCCTTGACTTCATCAGATGAAATCACACAAGTGAACTCACCTTATATATTTAACTATTTACAAAATACCCAATAATAAAACAGATCCAATCAAGCAATTTCAAAGACAATTTAAAAAAATATATACAAGCACCACTGTGATTAATCATACCCAGTTAATATAATTACAAATAAATAAATGTATAAATGTATATAAATATATAAATATGTATGTATATATAGTTTTGTATAAACATTTCTGAAATTCTATAATCTATTATACTATAAAAATTCATATAAAATATACCCAAATAAATAAATGAAACCATACTATAACTTGGCAGACCTCAGTTTTAGAACTGGAATAAGTGAAATAATTTCATTAAGACCCAGTGTTCTGTTGGCTTTTAATATAATTTGCCAATATAGTTCTCTGTATTCTACTAGTGTTTCCCAATTCCCACCTCTGGGGTCAACTAACACAGTTTCTAAAACAAAAAATCTAAATGTTGCAGATTTATATACAATAGTATGTTTGTACAGTGCATTGTTTTCTTTTTTAGTCCTAATGTCATAAAGATGCTCATAAATTATTTGCTTGAGCATTCTTTCACTTTTCCCTATATAAAATGAATCACATTTTGTACAAGTAGCTAAATATATAATACCCTTGGTGTTACAATTAACAAATGTACCTAATGTTAATTTCTTTTCTCTACTCGGTAGATATAATGACTCTCCTACAGTGAGGTGTGTGCAATAACTACACCTTCCACATTTAAACAACCCTACTTTTTTCCTAGTAACATTTTCAAACATTCTTTCATTTGTCCCTCTCTCTAAAATGTTCTTAATATTGGTACCCCTCCTATAAATAAATTTTAATTCGTTGTCAAAATGTGGTTTAAATCAGATAATCTAGCAAAGTTTTTCCATTCTTTGTTAATAATTCCTTTGACTATTCCTGACTGCCCATCGTAGGTTGTAATAATACCGGTTTCATATTTGACACCACTATTTTCATTATTTGACTCTTGTCTTACACAAGTTTCACCTTTGTCTAAAATAGGTGCAAACTTGCCTCTTCTTTCACTAGTAACCTCACTACATACCTGTTCAAAAGTGAGGTTACTAGTGAAAGAAGAGGCAAGTTTGCACCTATTTTAGGCAAAGGTGAAACTTGTGTAAGACAAGAGTCAAATAACGAAAATAGTGGTGTCAAATATGAAACTGGTATTATTACAACCTACGATGGGCAGTCAGGAATAGTGAAAAGAATTATTAACAAAGAATGGAAAAACTTTGCTAGATTATCTGATTTAAACCACATTTTGACAACGAATTAAAATTTATTTATAGGAGGGGTACCAATATTAAGAACATTTAGGAGAGTCATTATATCTACCGAGTAGAGAAAAGAAATTAACATTAGGTGCATTTGTTAACACCAAGGGTACTATATATTTAGCTACTTGTACAAAATGTGATTCATTTTATGTAGGGAAAAGTGAAAGAATGCTCAAGCAAAGAATTTATGAGCATCTTTATGACATTAGGACTAAAAAAGAAAACAATGCACTGTACAAACATACTATTGTATGCAAATCTGCAACATTTAGATTTTTTGTTTTAGAAAGTGTGTTAGTTGACCCCAGAGGTGGGAATTGGGAAACACTAGTAGAATACAGAGAACTATATTGGCAAATTATATTAGAAGCCAACAGAACACCGGGTCTTAATTAAATTATTTCACTTATTCCAGTTCTAAAACTGAGGTCTGCCAAGTTATAGTATGGTTTCATTTATTTATTTGGGTATATTTTATATGAATTTTTATAGTATAATAGATTATAGAATTTCAGAAATGTTTATACAAAACTATATATACATACATATTTATATATTTATATACATTTATACATTTATTTATTTGTAATTATTTTAACTGGGTATGATTAATCACAGTGGTGCTTGTATATAGTTTTTTAAATTGTCTTTGAAATTGCTTGATTGGATCTGTTTTATTATTGGGTATTTTGTAATTAGTTAAATATATAAGGTGAGTTCACTTGTGTGATTTCATCTGATGAAGTCAGGGATGAAAACGTGTTGCGGAATATTTCAGCGTTATTATTTTGTTTATTACACTGTTCGTGACAAAGTCCCTGGATTTTGGGTGATTTCTTTGGTTACAAGTGACTTTTTGCACTTGCCGTTCCTTTTGGTTATTCGTTGTTTTTTTGGATGGAATCCCAGGGGTCTGTAGCCATGGACAGTGCAAACAAAAGTACTGAGATCGGAGAGCTTCATAAGCGCATAGACCAACTGACTCAGTGTGTAGGGTTGCCTACGCCAGTCAGCCAATTGGTGGTTATGCTGTTATCGATGCTTTCTGTACCAGGAAAACAGGAAGCAGCAAGGCATTTTGCTTCACATGAAGGAACGCGTGTACGCAATGGTCATGAAGTTTGTGATAGAAATGGATTAAATACGGCGGATACAGGGAGTCTAGATGGATTCCCACACATTACTGTTTGTAGAGAGACTGGAAACCAGGTTGCAGAAGGTTTGCAAGATACGCAAAACAGGATTAACTTTTCGAACTTTGGAAATAATGCTGGGGATCAAACAGGTACTGTGCAGCAGTTGAGAGATATTCTCAATGTTAAATTTGAATTTGGGAAAAAGAATTTTAACAAAAGTGTTGGTAGAACTTATATTCAAATGTTGGAAGACTTTGATTATTCTTTGTATAAGTACAAAATGCTTGAAATGGATAATGCATACCTGAAACACTGTTTGGAACTAAAAATTGTTCCTAAGGGACTTAGAGTTTGTAAATATCTGAATAATGTTGTTGATGGTACTGCATTTCACCAGCAGCTGATTGCTGCCTTTGACAATTGTGGTTTTGAGATAATGAGGGCTATAATACAAAATAATGAATGTGAAATGGAAAAAAGGTTTAATCAAGTTGAACATCTTAACAAAGATATTACTCATGATTTGCTTTTTACTGTAGAGGAGCATAAGAATACATATTATAAGTTACTGAAAGATGTAGAAAGTAAATGTTTAAATGTTCAAAACAGGAAATTCGGTAAAATTGAAAGAGACTTGAATGAGTATAAAATTAAATCACATTACCCTAAGCCTAGATTATTAGGGAAGAGGGTTGGAACACACAGTATCAGTGAAAATGAGATACCAGTATTTGATGACAACGAATTAGAACTTTCAGAATTTCCACCGCTTAGAAGGTCTGAGAGACTGATGTATAAAGAACCAATTGATTATAGTTCAAAAACCTACCAAGTGAGAGAATGGGGGCCTCGAGGAAGGAAACAAATGAGGTGGAAAAATTAAATGATGGTTTATATAATGATGGATGTAAATGGACATTGAATGATTTTGACATTTTTAATTATTCTAGTATCACTGTGACAAAACCTTTTTTGATTTATTTTCAAAAGGCTTTGGATTCATACCCAAGCAGAGAACTGACATTTTTAAACTGTTAGTAGATATAAGTTATTTATTAGAAAGAAAAACCTAGAAATATTTTTTAATGGTGTCAAAAAGACTGTCTGTGAAGATAAATTAGTTCGTAAGAGTACTTTTAACCCACCCCTACACCCACAATTAAAGAATTTTGAGTTAGTTTTGGAAAATGAATTAAGGAAGTCATTAAGGAGGCACAAGGTGCAATCAAATTTATCCTTGGTGGAGCAAGAAACACTCAAATTAGTGAGTAAAAATACGAATTTAAGGGTTATGAAACCGGATAAAGGTGGGGGGGGGTGCTTATGGACCATATTACATATGAAGGTAAGATGCAGGAGATTTTAAGTGATTCCACTAAATATACAAGGATATCTATTAATGAAATAAATGTGGCATACAAAATAATAAATGTGTTATTGAATGACTTATTAATGGACGGGTTGATAGATTTAGAGATATATAAATTCCTACATGTTGAAAAAACGTAGGTTCCTTCTATTTTTGGCATACCAAAGGTGCATAAAAATATTGAAGATCCACCTTTAAGACCAATAGTTTCTGCTGAAGGTTCTATTACAGCTCCACTAGAAAAGTTTATTGATATAAAGGTGAAGAAGGTACTTATGAACAGTACTTATATACTACAGGAATCTTGGGACCTTCTGAGAAAGTTGGACAAAACCTTTTTTTCTGAAGATTTGGCCTTTGCTACCTTAGATGTAGTTGATTTATTTACTGGCATTCCCCATGATATAGGTCTTGAGTGGTTCGAAAAAGTGTTAGTAGGATTTACAGGAATCGCACATAATGACTTTAGAACAGTTCTGGTTCTAATGGAGGTGATATTAAAAAATATTTTTATATTTTTTGAAGGAGAATATTTTAAGCAATGTAAGGGAGTTGCCATGGGGGCACATTGTGCTCCTACTTATGCTAATATTATTATGTCACATTGGGAAAATACATACTTATCAACTTCTGTTTTTAGTAAATTTTGGACATTTTATGGTAGATTTTTAGATGATTTATGTTTTTTATGGAAAGGAAATGAGGATGATTTTAACTTATTTATTGAATTTTTAAATGGGACGACCGAATTTTTAAAATTCACATATAAATTTGATAACAAAAAGTTAAATTATTTGGATGTAAACATCATTAAGACCAAAGATGGTTTTAAGTCTAAAATTTATAGAAAAACTTTCTCAAACTCATATTTACATTATACCAGTTCGCATCCACCTCACCAAAAGAGAAGCGTGATGAAAGATCAATTAGTTCACCTTAGTAGAATGACCTCTGATGACACTACTTATAATATTGAATGTGGAATTTTGAAAGGTTTATTTTTAAATAGAGGCTACCCGGGTGAACTTTTTGACCAGGTATGTAGTGAGGTTACTAGTGAAAGAAGAGGCAAGTTTGCACCTATTTTAGGCAAAGGTGAAACTTGTGTAAGACAAGAGTCAAATAACGAAAATAGTGGTGTCAAATATGAAACCGGTATTATTACAACCTACGATCGGCAGTCAGGAATAGTCAAAAGAATTATTAACAAAGAATGGAAAAACTTTGCTACATTATCTGATTTAAACCACATTTTGACAACAAATTAAAATGTACTTATAGGAGGGGTACCAATATTAAGAACATTTTAGAGAGAGGGACAAATGAAAGAATGTTTGAAAATGTTACTAGGAAAAAAGTAGGGTTGTTAAAATGTGGAAGGTGTAGTTATTGCACACACCTCACTGTAGGAGAGTCATTATATCTACCGAGTAGAGAAAAGAAATTAACACTAGGTGCATTTGTTAATTGTAACACCAAGGGTATTATATATTTAGCTACTTGTACAAAATGTGATTCATTTTATGTAGGGAAAAGTGAAAGAATGCTCAAGCAAAGAATTTATGAGCATCTTTATGACATTAGGACTAAAAAAGAAAACAATGCACTGTACAAACATACTATTGTATGTAAATCTGCAACATTTAGATTTTTTGTTTTAGAAACTGTGTTAGTTGACCCCAGAGGTGGGAATTGGGAAACACTAGTAGAATACAGAGAACTATATTGGCAAATTATATTAGAAGCCAACAGAACTCCGGGTCTTAATGAAATGATTTCACTTATTCACTTATTCCAGTTCTAAAACTGAGGTCTGCCAAGTTATAGTATGGTTTCATTTATTTATTTGGGTATATTTTATATGAATTTTTATAGTATAATAGATTATAGAATTTCAGAAATGTTTATACAAAACTATATATACATACATATTTATATACATGTATGCATTTATTTATTTGTAATTATGTTAACTGGGTATGATTAATCACAGTGGTGCTTGTATATATTTTTTTAAATTGTCTTTGAAATTGCTTGATTGGGTCTGTTTTATTATTGGGTATTTTGTAATTAGTTAAATATATAAGGTGAGTTCACTTGTGTGATTTCATCTGATGAAGTCAAGGACGAAAACATGTTGTGGAATATTTCAGAGTTATTATTTCTTTATTAAACTGTTTGTGACAAAGTCCCTGGATTTTGGGTGCTTTCTTTGGTTACTAGTGACTTTTTGCACCTGCTGTTCCTTTTGGTTATATGTTGTAGTTCTAACCAAGTGGCAATGGTGTGTTCTGTTGTTAGAGTTTACTGCAAATTTGGCTATTTTATTATAACATTGCTCAGTTTTGTATAGTCCTGAAACTTGAAGTTTAATGAATATTGGAGAGACATAAAAGAGAGATGGCAGTAAGAAAGTAGAGACTTCAGGTTATGACAGTGACCTTGGATTGTACTCTGTAGAATGTATATATCTTTTGATGAGTTTTTTAACAATGTGTGATTGTCAAATTTCAACTGGTTATCTATGATTACAGCCCATACATTTGTGTGGTTTTCCTTTTCTGTCATAGTGTCATTGGCATATATGATAGTGAATACTGTTGGTTTAGAATATATGTCTTTTGATGTATGTGTGCGCTGTGCTTGAGAGGTAGCTCTGGAGTCATCACAGTGAAGAGTTGGTGAGCCCTAAGGATATGAGTTTATCTAAGAGTTTCTGATGGGACACAGTATCAAAAGCATTTGATAAGCGTAGAAAGATGGAGATTAGACTTCTGCCATTTTTATGGGCATTGACAGTATTAAACAAAATTCAGCAAAGCAGTGGTTGTGCTTAGATAACGATGGAAGTTGTATTGGGTTGAAGACAGAAACTGGTTATCTATTAGATAGTTGAGAAGTGGAAGAATTAATTTTCCTAATATTTTGGAAGGGGTGATAAAATGGCTTGCAATTGTCCTATAGATTGAAAGATCTGCATTGATTCTACCTTTATGCATTGGAATAATGAATACTTTTTTTCCATGGTAAGGGGACTTTATTTTCAAATATGGACCGATTTATCGAAATTGAAACGGATATGCTTTAGCCACAGCTGCTATTTTAAGATATTCAGCAAGTGCACTGTAGATTGTCAGTGGCAGCTGTAGTAGGTTTTAATTATTTTAGGCATGTTCATGATATCTGTGGGAAGAAAAATGTTGAAGGAAATTATCTGATTAAGAAGGGATATCAGGAGTTTGATTAATGATTAGTGATCAGTGACCTAGTTGGTTAAAAACTGTACAGTTTGTATAAAGTGGTTATTGATTATGTTGACTATAGTAACATTTTGTTTCTATTTGTTTGGTGTTGGCTATGTAGCTTACCCTAGATTTTGCAGTTTATTCACAGAGGCCCAGAGCAGTTTTGAATTATTAGTGTGTATTTTTGACTCGTTGAATAATAAGCTTTCTTATGTTTAGTGATAAGTTTTTTTGTTATATTCAGCAGCCTACCAGATGTTCTGCGGTGACGTATGTCCTCACCTTCTGAGTCGTGCAAGTCCCATTCCCATTCAACCTGCCAACATCACCAGAGTCTGATTCACCTCCAGCATCAGACAGCAGAATGTCCAGAGTTGGAGAGTCTAATAAAACTTCATATTTCAAGACACCTAAGGAAAGTACCCATCACCATTATTTGAATCCCTGTAATCAAATTAATACTATGGTCTATAGGTAGGATTGATTCCTAAATAACATACCTTGTATCTGAAGTCCAGATGGTCCTACAAAAATATGATACTGCATTTGATCTGCACTACACTACCCATTTACCTACTATGCAGATACTTGTCCACCTAAAGACATAACAACTTGGGGCATCTACAGTGGTGATTCTTGGTAGGCACTCAAGCTCAAGTCCTATATCAAGGGCTTCAATGTGGCATCTGGATAAATTTCGAAGATTCAAAAAGTTTGATCTTATGGTCTCATCCATAAGAAAGTCCAGATTTTGAAAGTTTGAAATGTAGAAGTAGAACCTTATATATATATATATATATATATATATATATATATATATATATATTCATAGATTCATAGATTCGTAGATTAGTACTAAGCTAACTGCCCTTGCGAGCCATTTTAAGCCTAGCCAGTTATCCCTTGTGAGACTCAAACCCTGCACCTTGTGTTTGTAAGGCAAACACCTTAACCATTAGGCCACCCTCCCAACCCCCATCATATATATATGATACCCCTGCACTGGCTCAGTAATCAAGAAGCCTCAGTCCCCAATCATCCCAAAGTCTGTGAGGGGAGCAACTATGGTACTATAATTGGCGACAAACTTTCTATAGTACCCTGCTGTCCCTAAGAATGTCCTCACCTGATTTTTGGTAACAGAAGCAGGCCATGGCTGAATGGCTTCCACTTTGGCAGGTTCTGGCCTGATCTTACCAGTCCCCACTATGTGTCTCAGGTAGAAGACCTCTGCCATACCCACCTGACATTTGCTGGGATTAATAGTCAACCCTGCACTCTGTAGTCGGCCCAGAACTTCCCTGACAGGCTGAAGGTGATCTTGCCAGTAATGGCTGTAGATGGCAGTATCATCTAGGTAAGTGAAGGTAAAATCTCCTGCTCCTACTAGGATATGATCAACCAGCCTCTGGAAAGTCACTGGAGCATTTTTCATCCCAAAAGGCATCTTTGCAAACTTATAGAAAACAAATGGAGTCACAAAGGCGGACCTGTCTCTAGCAATAGGAGTCAAGGGTACCTGACAGTTACCCTTGGTAAGATCATTAGTGGTAAGGTACTTACCCCTACTCAGCTGCTCTAGGGCTTCACCTGTTCTAGGCATGGGGTAAGCATCTGACTCTGTGTGACTTTTAATTTCCTGTAGTCCACACAGAACCTGGTGCTGCCATCCTTCTTTGGTACCAGCACCACTGGGGAGGTCCAGGGACTGATGGACTCCTAAATTACCTCTAGTTCCAACATTTCCTGTATCTCCTCCATCAGAGTCTGTTTGACTCTCTCAGGCACCCTATAAAGGGACTGCCTAATAGGCCTTTGGGGTCCTGTATCAACATGGTGCACACTGGTTTCCCTATGAACATGCTCCCAAACTCCTATAACATTGCTCAGATTTCTTGAACTTGGGTAGAAAATAGTTGATGGGACATTGCTACCCCTTCCACTGAGTTGTCAGTCCGAGCTTCACTGAGGTGATCAGTCACCAGATCCCCCTCAGACTACACCTGCCATCAAATGCATATACTCAGCACAAGGGCCTCCTTAACATGGTAAGGTTCCATCATGTTAACATGGTACAATTTGTGCCCTTGCCCCCTGTCTGCAGCTCATTGTGTCTGACAGGAATGAGAACCATTACCTGCTGCCCTACAGCATACTCTCTAGATTGAGCATTCTTGTCAAACCAGATCTTTTTCTGCTGTTGGGCTTCTGCCAGTTTCCCCTAGGCTAAGCCCATGAGTTCCCTGAGCATTGTCCTGAGGTTTAGGACATATGCCACAACAGAGTCATTGTCCGATTCACACTCATCCTCCCACTCATCTCGAATCAAGTCTAGAGGTCCCCTCACCCTATGCCCATACAGCAACTCAAACGGTAAAAAACCTGTGGATTCCTGGGGAACGTCTGTGTAAGCAAACAACAGATGGGGCAAACATTTGTCCCACTCCCTGTTGAACTGGTCTGCAAATGCCCGTAACATGAACTTGAGTTTAGAGTTTAACTTCTCAATAAGACCATTAGTCTGGGGATGGTAGGGGGGTGTTTTTAGGTACTTCACCACACAGTGCTTCCATAGACAAGCATCAGGTCTGACGTGAAATTGGCACCTTTGTCAGTCAGTATTTCTTTTAGGAAACTTACCCTGCTGAATATCTGTAACAAAGCATTTGCCACCTTTTTTACCTCAATGGTGGACAAAGCCACTGCCTCAGGGTATCTCATAGCATAATCTACTATCACTAGGATATACTTTTTCCCCTGTGGAACTTGGGGTACTCAGAGGCACCACAATATCCATAGTTACCCTTTTAAATGGCCCCTCAATCACAGACAAAGGCATCAAAAGAACTTTCACCTTGTCTCCTGTCTTCCCTACCTTTTGGCACTGCTCATAGGTCCTGCCGTACCTTGTTACATCTCTAGAAATCCCAGACCAATAAAAGTTCTTCAAAATATGTCTCTTTGTATGTTTTATGCCCATATGACCTGCAAATGGAATATCATGGGCTATGGCTAGAAGTGCCTAATGGTAGGCTCTGGGCACTACCAACTGCTATATTCTCTCACCCTCTAGCCTTCCATCAGGGGTCCACTCTCTATACAGTAACCCTTTGTCCCAGTATACACATTCCCCTTTCCCTTGAGAATCAAGTGCCTCACTATCTTCCTCCCTCAGATCTTGTAATGTAGGTCTGAGAGCTGAGCCTGTCTCAATTGTCTCTTAGTAACCCTTCCCAGCTCCACTTCCACAGGAAGTCTTTTATTCTCTGACAGCAGTGCCTCACTGACAGCCTGGGTACTGCTATTCTCCTCTGCCCTTGCAGTCACTCTGTCCAAGGGACATCAATACCCCCAAACAGCTGTGGCTCACCTTCAGTCTCACTGCTAGAGGATAACTCCCTTCCTGAAGTAAACACATCACCAGTCCTGGCTGCAAGTGTGTGGTCTCCCCCAGGCTACCAGGCCCACATGCTTGTCTCCAAGTCTGACTGCATGTAACTACATGCACACAGGGTACTGCATTATCAAAATCATTCCTTATCAGGACATCTGCAGGGATATCCATAAACACACCTACTTGCTGGCTTCCTTTTCTACCCTGCCAGTCAGGTGAACCCTAGCCAAAGGTATTTGGAAAGGGGTCCCTCCTAAAGCTCTGACTGGAGTAGAGTGCCCAAGCAAGTAGTGACCCTTTGTAACCATTGCAGGCCTCACAATGGTTATGTCAGAGGCTGTGTCTCTCTTAGCAGTGGCTTCTTTTCCATCTACTAAGACAGGATATGACCTCTTATGGTAGTTTGGTGCCCTTGTTGTCTCAAGACAACTTACCGCTGGCATTTTGTCATTCCTACTTACTGGGTCCCCCACCTTTTGTTCCCCACCTTACCTCCATGGACATCTATATGCTACATGACCCCACTGGTTGCATTTAAAACATTTACCCCTTGGTCCTGGATGTGTACCTGGACTAGTGGCTTCCCCTGCTACTAGCAGACTCTGTTGGGGCTGTCTGAGCTGCCCACCATATGTTCCCTTAGACCCATGAGCAGCACTGGGTGTCCCTTTCCTGTACAGTGATGCCCTGCTTGGTAGGTATATGTCTCTCTTTTTCCCCAACTCATCTGCAATATTGCATTGCCTATCAGCTAATCAGATTCTCATGTCCTCAAGCAAAGTGCTAAGGGCTTTTTTCCTCACAAAAAGGTCTGCCAGCCCTTCAAAAGTGGTGACCTGACATCCACTCACCCACCTATGAAAATAAGTGTTTAGTTCAGTAATATATTGAGACACACTTTCATATGCCTTGCGTCTATGCTCACAAAACTTTTTTCTGTAAGCTCCAGGTGTTAACTTAAAGCATTTTAAAAGTCAGGTTTTTTTTACAATATCATAATTTAAGCAATCTGTATCAAACAATTTAGAAATAGCAGTTACAGCTTTACCATGGAATAAGGGAGTAAGGAACTGTACCTAGAGCCCTTGGTCAACATTATACTGTTTATATACCCTTTCAAACATATGAATGAAACTATCAAAATTATCCCCCTCTGTAAATTGTGGAAGAAATTTACTGACCTTTGTTGCTTCTGAGGTTCGGTTTCTCCCTTCCCCACTACCTCCATGACTCTGTTGAAGAGTCAGTGTCTCCTTTTTATGTTGCCTCTGCTTCTCATTCTCCTCAGTCTCTAAATGTCACAGTTTCTTATTTTCCTCAGCCTCTAGATGCCTCAATTTCTCATTTTACTCAGGCTCAAAACATCTTGGTTTCCCATTTTCCTCAGCCTCTAGACGTCTCAGTGTCTCTGCTCTTTCTATTTCCAAAAACTTGGACTCCAGCTCAAGTCTCTTTAACTCCAGATGGATTTTTAAGTCCTTTGTGGAATGGTTGAGGTGTCCATTTTTTTGAGAGTTGTACATTCAAGTCCAGCCTGGTTGTCTTCCTGATTGCTGGTCTGTGATGCAGCTGTGCCAAAAGCTACAATCATTTCTGCTTTAGTCAGGTTGGCTGCACCAGTCTTTTAGCCTGGCACATATCCATAAACTAGCTCTTTGTCAGCTTGCCATACTCCTCGGCTGACATGCTTGCCTGTTCTCCCTGACTAACTAAGCTGTCAAAAAAAATGAAACAATTGTAATAAGAAACTCTGAATGTTTACTTCATGGCTGATTGAGAGTACAAACACCTTCAGTGACCACTGTACACAGGCTAAAGAAATTCAATATCTATACCACTACAAGCCAATTAATATGTGATGTGGCTATCCCACCAATGTCAATCAAATATGTGATGTGGATATCCCACCACTGCCACCCATTTAATATGTGATGCCCCGGCACTGGCCCAATAATCAAGGAGCCTCAATCCTCACCACTGGCAACAGTGGGGGACATACACAATGAAAGGATGAAAAAATACACACACAGTAAAGTACAATTTCCCTTAAGAGCATGCAGAGACCACAGACAATCTGGGTCTGGTTTCTCCCTCTTTCTCTAGATCCCCAATAAGACTCTCTAATGACACAGCTATAGGGTTAATATCTCAGCTGAGGGACCAACCAAAACCTCCAGCACCATCTCTGTCCAACCAGTGCTTCATGTCATTGCCCAAGTAGCTGACACACACACACACACACACACACACACACACACACACACACACACACACACACACACACACACACACACACACACACACACTCACACACACACACACACACACACACACACACACACACACACACACACACACACACAAACACGCTCACACACACACCTGGAAAAGGCTGGCACAGGTTTACTAACTATGCCCCATTCTGCCCAGACTCTAAGGTAGTTTCCACTGCCACCAACCCATACTTATCAGCTACTATAAGGCCCTTACAAAGGGTGTCCAATCCTACTATTTAATGTTATTATTAATCCAAGTAGTAGTCTGACCAAGGCTATTAGGAATGTCCCACAGTGTCACCAAATAGATATGCAAGTACTTTAGAAGCTTAAATATGTCCCAAAAATATCAGCTACAAGGATGGGTTTAAATATATTTAATAATAAATAATAAAAGAACAAGGCAAAATCATAGGAGACATTTTAAAAGAGAATTGCAAGACAGTCTCAAATAAATACAGTAAACATCTAAATTAATCTTTATTATATTCCTATCTATATCTAAAAGAGATACCAAGCCCTTAATCTTATTTACAGCAAGTCAAAGGCAAATGGTGATGATGAGTAGATGTTCTTGATAGGTCCAAGACAAAATGCCCAGTCTCTCTCTGAGACAGTTCTTAAATTAATATCAAATATTACTTCTGGGTTGGCTTGGATGACATCACTTTTTGTCACCTGACTTCAGTTCCCAGGCTAAAAGAGAAACTAACAGAATTTAACATCTCTGTACGAAAAATACACATCTCTCAGATGTTTTCAGATCTTGGAAGTAGTAAAACAGTAAAACACCTTTACATTTTAAACCTAGTAATTACTTCTCTTTCAAGACAATACAAAAAACTTCTAGCTCTAGACATTGTGTCTGCTACTGAACTGAAACTGAGAGATAACATCTTTTGTTTATGGCCCAGCTATAAAGTAACTTAACCTCAACGATTCTTAAATTTTGCAAGTTAATCTTCTATGTTCCACTGTGGATACATTTTAGCTCAGTACATAACATACCAGTTCTGTATAAATCATATCAGTATATTCACAAATGACATAGAATTATTTACAAAATTCCAGATATCTGGGCTGACAATATTTCCTTTTGTGACTATATATATATATATATATATATATATATATATATATATACTTAAGTAAGTACTTGGTGAGCTGCCCTTGCAGGCCTTTTTAAGGCTATCTAGTTTCCCTTTTTGAGTTTTAAATAACCTATCTCATTTGGTTATAGATTGACTTCACCCATCCCATGCTTGGTAATTATATATTAGTCCTAATGAGAATGACTGGGATCATACCATAGATAATTTGAGTGGACCCATGCATAGGATTAAGCATTTAGGAGCTACATATGTCCATTAGTAGTACAGGCAGCAGTCCTGGGGTAATTTTTCTGTTTCCCATTCAGAGCTCTAAGCTGTACTTGAAAATGTACAGGAATTAACTCTCTTTTATGTAGATGGGGAGTCTGTTCTACAGCAGTGCTACCCTCTGTGAAATATACTAGTCCCTTCAAACTATTCTGCTGATGTTGCAGATGAGGTTTAATTTCCTAGACCTAGTATTACTAATGCCAGTTGACTTGTTGATGTTCAGTAAATTCATCAGTAAAGGTTCAGAGAATGCCTTGTATTCCAAGCACAGATCACCCCTTAGCAATCTGTAGGATACCTAGGATAGTGAAAGGGTTCTGATTTGGTCCATGTAGAACATGTTGTTTAGGTCTTGTATCCTTTTAGTAAGATATCTCCAACAATAGCCATACTACGAAACTCAAAAAACTCAAATCTGAAAAAAAAAAAGATAAAAATAAAACAGCGGAAACAGAACCTCCATGGACAAAATAAAGTCTAAAGACGTTCTGGTTTATAATGAATGAAAGAAGTGTGATTTGTGGTTTTAATAAATGTTAATGTTTGATCATCCATCTTTAAATGGGAAATGCAGTTCATACTTCTTTGTCATCTAATCTGATTTAAAAGAGGTTTGCCATTTTGTTCTGCAACAACTACACAGCTAAAGCTTTCATTCCACGTTTGTGTACACTGTATACTTATCTTTTCCTTCCCTCTAAAATATTGTTCCAAACTTTCATACATTTATCATATGCATCAACCACTACTTTAAATGTATCTTCATTCTGAGAGTTTTCCCACTTCATATGTGCATTTAACATATGTTTTTTCTGTTATATTTCAGTCCGACTGGCAAATTATGCTAAAAAATAGTGTCCTACAGACAAGTCAAGAACACCTGCTGATTTTTGTGCTAACATAATTTGTAAATTTGCATATAATCCTTATAGGAATACTTTTCTGTAATATAACTATACGCATGTGACAAACAGTACCCTTTTACATTTAATGCCTAACAAACAGGCAAATAACTGTTCAGACAATCAACAAAAATATTTTTATGTATTTTTATTTATTTTGCATTTGTTGACCATGCTAGTCTAACTGGATATATGTCCATTTTCAGTAGAGGCCTGGGGAGATAAGCTCCGTGAGAACAAAATCAAAACATCTCATATAAACACAAGATTTGTGAACAACTATTCATATGTACAATGCATGTTGTAGGAATAGAACAGAGATTATCAAAGAGGGTAGACATTCCAAACATAGTACAGAGAAATGCAGATACAATACAAAAACTGCAGGTTAATACATAATATAAAAAGAAAGCAGCTTATATTATAATTATTTAGTAAAAAAGTTGTTACAATCATAATTTTCCAGAAGATGCAAGTAAGAGTATATAGTAGGACAAGGGTATGTTATATTTGAGGAAAATAGGATTTGATAAATGTGAAGAAGAGGGTAGGCAGAAGCAAGATTAGAAGAGCTAGTTGCTTAGTCAGGCTTAGTACAAGGCACAACCAGTGTGTTCTGAGGAAGAGTTTTAGTTTCCTTTTGAAAAGTGATATAGAGGGAAGTGAGGAGAGTTTACTGGGAAGTAGGTTCCAGGATTTTCCAACAGTATTAGAGAAGAGAGAATCACCAGCTCTGTTGTTTGATTTTGAAATATCTACAAGAAGTTTATGTGATGATCATAGGGTCTTCAGACTGGTATAGGGGATGATGAGGGTTGATAGTACAGAAGTATTGGTATGTTGTTAAAGGGTCTTATGGGCAATGGACAGTTGGTGGAATTTAATCTGATTTTGCAGTTCAAGCCATCCTAGCTGCTTTAGATTATAGCAGTGGTGGGTTCTGGAAGTGTTTCCTGTAGCAAATCTGGCAATGTTATTGTAGGAATGTTCCATTTTATTGAGGTTGTTTTTAGATAGATTTGTATATATGGGTGAGGCATAGAGGAGAGTAGAAATTAGATGAATATGAGTAATTGTTATTCTAGATGAAGGAGAAAGGAAGGGTTGGATCCTGTAGAGAGAGCCTAGTTTTCTGTTAACAGTTTTTAGAGTATTATTGATATGGGTGTCGAAGTTGAGGTTGTCATCTATAGTGATGATTAGTAGTTTGGTTATAGGTTCTGGGTCTATGAGAGTACTGTTGTTGGATTTTACAGTGAAATCGATTGGGGAGGACCTACGTGTAAAAAGGAGGAGTTACGTTTTTGGGGGGTTCAGGAGGAGACAGCACTGTGTAAACCATTGTTCAATTGTGTAAAACACTGTTTGGGTAAGGGAGTGAAGTTCAGATGTGGTTGTGAATGAACATATAAGAGTGGAGTCGTCTGTGTATTGGATGCATGTAGCTTGGAGGATTGCTATGTGAAGGTCATTGATAAATATAGAAAAAAGTAAGGGTCCTAATATGGACCCTTGAGGGACACCAATGTTAACAGGCAGGTGGCTAGATAGACTATTGTGCCAAAGAGCTGCCTGTTGTCTGTTTTCTCAGTAGGACTTGAACCATTTTATAGCAAGTTCATCTAGTGACAGGGATGTAAGGATATTTAAATGTGTCTGGTGATTTACCATATCGAATGCCTTGGACAGATCAATAAACAATGCAGAGGAAAGCATATTGCGGTTGCGGTTTTTGTTGATACAGTCAGTAAAGGAGAGGTGGGCAGTAGTAGTGCTGTGGGAAGGTCTGAAACCATGTTGACAGCTGGATAGTAAATTATTTTGGATTAGGTGGTCTAGCATTTGCTTGTGGATACATTTATCCATGATCTTTGCCAAAGGAGAAAGTAGGGCTATGGGACGGTAGTTGGAGAATTCACTAGAGCTTCCGCCTTTATGTAGGGGGATAATATGGGAGACTTTCCAGATACTAGGGATGTGTCCTTCACTGATGGTTCTATTGCTCGGGATGGAAATGGGATATGACAGAATAAAAGTGAGTTGAAGCCAAACATAAGTCAATTTTTGACAAAGCATGGGTAGGAATAGTATTTCATGGTATCTGGTTTTTTTTTCTTTATCCATATGATAAACATTTCTTAATAAATTATTTTAATAATTGCTTGTGCATTTTATGATACCTCATATGGGTAGGTTCTTGGTCAAGTTAAAGAACAACAGAGTAATCTAGTCTTAGCCTAACATTATTAGTAAATTAGGAAGAGATTACAGCCTCCTCACTACATCATTTAGAAAGCTTTTATCATTCTTTTATAATCACTAAAGGGGCAGTATATTCAACCAATAATAAAGGTGGTATTTTTGAATGGCATACATGCCAACAAAGCATTTTTTCTCACCCTTCAGTAAAGTGAAGGTATAGAAATGTGATCTATCAATCTTTTAATCACAGTCAAAATGCCTGCCATGTATGAGGTGCCAGCATTAATTCCAGCAGAAATCCATTTTTTTCCTAGCAATCACCAGCTTTAGAGCCGTGACATGTTTCTTACATGCTGATCAAACAGTTCTTGAGTAGCCAAACTAGTTTCCTGAGCACTTTAATACACACAAAACATTATTAAACAGATTTAATTCTCTACAAACAACATTTCAGTCAGCTGGATAAACAAAATGCAGTTTGAAGGTTTTATTCCACACCATATTTTATACTGAATCAAATTTCATCCTTATTATAATAACTTTTCTCGGCATGTCAGCAAAAGTTGAAATTTCAGTATTTTCTATTTTAATACAATGTTTTCATTACTATTGGCAATAATTGCATTTTTTACTATTCAGAGTGAATAAATGAACATGAGCAAATGTAAAGCATTATTATGTAGTTTTGCACTCAGAATTCAATGCCAAAACTGCCTTTCCACTCTTTCTGCTATTTCTGATATTGTTTTCCAGTTATCCATTCTATTAATTGTTTTTTTTTTTTGCAAGTGTTAGCAGAAAAGCTTCTTTTAACATACTAAGTTGATATTGCAGAGTATTACTTATGTGTTATTCATTACAAGTACTTTTCTTGTGCTATCTAAACTAGTTAGTAACAAATCATACTTGCTTTTCAACTGGTGGTAGTTTGTATAACTTCAAACTTCTATAAATTCTTCATAAAACATTGCAGCTGTTCCATCACAGACAGCCACAGCTGATTAATTGCAGCCTTATCTTGATTCTAAGAAGTCTGGTTAATAATGGTTTCACTCATATTTTTATTTGAGTTATTTTATGTCTCATAGCTGACAATTGACACAATACTTTGTGTGCAATGATTATGCTTTCTATCTCACTTCTTGTTATATTATGTTTTTCTGTATTAACTGCATCATTAGTACAATCGTTTGTATCCTTGCTTAAGTCCATTTCTGGTGTACGTTACTGCTGTAATGTACATGTTACACTCTCTCTCTCTCTCTCTCTCTCTTTTTCTGAAGGACCTTTTGCTCCTCATGCTTATATACCCCAGCATCCTAGTCCATTGCTAGGTTTACCCATCTTTCCATTCACCCGTGGACTATTCTGATCTGGTGCAAAGCTAGTGAAGAATCCAAGGTTGTCCTGGGTGTTTGTACCATCAACAGTTATGGCAGAGGGTTTTCTTCTATAGGCTAAACTAATACCCCAAGCATTTCTCTGTAGCATCCAAGGGGCAGGTGTGCAATGGTGATGTGCAGTGGATTGTCCTACATCTGTGGCGATTCATCAACTGTTAACCACTCAACCCCTGCTATGGACAGCACCCTTCACTGGAGATAATTGTGAAGAACACCCATGTGAGCATCCTACCCCAGGATGTGAAATCCGATCTCTTTCACTTCCAGCTCCTCAAATGGGCAAGCCACTAATTGAACCTGGGTCACCTGGACCAAAGTCCAGCCTTTATCCTTGTTCCAGATTTTGTGAAAGTTTGCCTTGCTTTTAGGAATTTCTGCATCATAGTAGGAATAGGACTTTCTATATGTTTCCTTGAGTCTATATTAGAACATTGAAGTTTCAGAACTTCGAATGTTCTAATATCGACACCTACTAACCGAAAACTGATAAGACAGAAAATTGAAA
The DNA here is from genome assembly GCF_019279795.1 of Protopterus annectens. Taxonomy (NCBI): domain Eukaryota; kingdom Metazoa; phylum Chordata; order Ceratodontiformes; family Protopteridae; genus Protopterus; species Protopterus annectens. The sequence continues at coordinate 1,134,248,159 of NC_056729.1, read as the reverse complement.
ACAGCGAATTTTTTACTAGGGAAAAAATTTGCTGATCCAAAACACATACACACAACACAAACACACCAAACAAACAGCAATCCACACACATACACCTAAAAGTTTACATCTAAACCTACACTAAACTGTACATACACCACTATCTACCTACTTACCTTAACCTAAACCCTAACCCTAAGGTCTGCCACTATCGCACACACCCGACCCGCGGCCTAACCCTAACTCACCTATCCCACCCTAACCCTTACGTCCACACATTCGCACACTTACCTGACCCACGCCCTAACCCTAACTCACTTATCACACCCTAACCCTCACGTCCACACAATCGGACACTTACCTGAACCCGACCTTAACTTTCCACCTCAGAGCTGAAAATAGCGAAACGACAGGAACGGACAACCAAATTCTTTCCCTAGGAAAGACTTTGGTTATCTTAATTTTCACTATTTTCAGCTTTCGGATAATACGTGTCGAAATTAGAACATTCAAAGTTCTGAAACTTCGATGTTCTAATATAGACCCATTTCCTTTATTATGTGACCCTTTAGGTGACTGCCTAGTGTTTTTTTTTTCTATTTGACATGACTTACAATTAAAGATATAAACTCAAACTCTATTGTCTTTTATTCTCCCAAGAGCCAAATTGCTGTCTTAATATCTTTAAGTACACATCAGTGTTTTGGATCTACTTCCAAGATATACTCCAAACATAAAATGGGAATCAGATCTTCAAGTGAACTTATATTAGTAATTCTGCCCAGATTTACCTCTATACATATTTGAACTGCTCCTTAAACTCCACGTCATAAATACATGCTTAATGAGCATAAAACATATTAAAATTCAGTTTAATTGCTTATATGTGAGTTTGTTTTTTTATAGGTATTATACTCATATCTTCTTCTACAATTCCAAAAGGAAACAAAAAAACTAACATGATATGAATATAAGGGTTGGGAGGGTGGCCTAATGGTTAAGGTGTTTGCATTACAAACACAAGGTGCAGGGTTTGAGTCTCCCAAGGGATAATTGGCTAGGCTTAAAATGGCTCGCAAGGGCAGTTAGCCTAGCACTAACCTATAAAGGGTTGGGAGGGTGGCCTAATGGTTAAGGTGTTTGCCTTACAAACACAAGGTGCAGGGTTTGAGTCTCACAAGGGATAATTGGCTAAGCTTAAAATGGCTTGCAAGGGCAGTTAGCTTAGTACTAACCTATGAGTCAACTCAGCACAGATATGCAATATCTTATATTAATCTCTAATATATTGATTTATGTACACTTGTTTAAAGATCCAGTCCACCAGATATATTTACCAGTACAATAATGTCCACAGTTCATAAAACATTTATGCCACTGAATGCTGAAGGGCATAGCGATGAACATCAGAAATGATAGAAGAAAATAATGACCAAAAGATAGAAGTGCAAAAAGTTAACTTCAGGCATTTTACAGAGGACAAGCAGACCCTACACTCCCATATAGTGTAAAAGACAAGCCCCAACTGAAAACACACACACAAACACACACACGCACACACACACACACACACACACACACACACACACACACACACACACACACACACACACACACACACACACACACACACACACACACACACACACACACACACACACACACACACACACACGAACACACACACACACACACACACACACACACACACACACACACACACACACACACACACATATGCTTGTTTGGCTATGAAGTATTTGAACAACAGATGTTCAAATACTTCATATTTCGGCAGATTACGTGAGCGAACAGTATAATTGCGAATGGACTGTGCATTCGCAATTATAATGTTCGCTCATGTAAAGGGATCGGGATACAGTGCGGTTAGGGAAATACATCCCTTTCCTCATTGTAGTGTGATCTCGGAGTTGGAATGTTTCGTTGGGGGGGGCACATCCCTCCACAGGGGGGGGGTGCAGGGGGGCTTGCCCCCCTGCATAAATGTGATTTTAGGCTAGCTAGTTAGGGAGTTAAGGGAAGGGTGGGATTGCTGATAAGTGTTGAAAATGTTGTGAACAACATTTTCGACATTAAGAGCTGTTTTCCGACATTGGGAATGTTCGGAATTGTGTACTTTCGGCGAAACACTTCACTAATAAGTACACTTTTTTTTTTTTATTTTCGTAATTATGATAGTAAACCTATATATGGGTCTACTTTGTTTCACTGAAAGCTCATTTCACTGAATTTTAAGTCACCCTGACCAAATCGCTGAAAACTCAAATTACTGAAAACTCATTTCACTGAAGTGAAGTACTGGCAGTCTGTAGAGTTCTGTAAGGCAAGTAAAAGGTATATGGCCTTTTCCCCACTGTAGTGAAATCCTGGAGTTAGTATATATAGTTAGGCAGGGTGTGAGAGGCACAGCCCTCAATTTGGGGGGTGTGGGTGGCGTAACCCCCCCCCCCACTTAGTTTGGGTATATATTGTGTTCTGGAGAGAGTTAGTCATTGATTTTGTAAGTATGCATGTCTATGGCTTAAAATGTATTGTTTTGAAGCTTTCTGTAAAATATAGTATAAAACTAAACTAGGTGGGGGGAACACCCCCCCATACCACTTTATGTGGGGTGCAACCCCCTAACTATATATTCTAACTTCAGGATCGCACTACAGTGAGGAAAAGGGCATACACCTTTTACTTGCCTTACAGTACTCTAACCAGTGCCAGTACTTCACTTCAGTGAAATGAGATTCAGGGAAATGAGTTTTTAGTAATTTGAGTTTTCAACGATTTAGTCGGAGTAAATTCAAATTCAGTGAAATGAGCTTTCATAGGTTCATAGGTTCATACTAGGCTATCTGCCCTGGGGCAATTATAAGCCTAGCCCGATTCTGTATGGCTTACGCCACCCCTTGATTTAAGTATACTGTGCCCCTTTTTAAGGTTTAGTTTACTGTGCCTCTGTCTAATAGTGACACGGGAGTAATCCCTGGGACAAACCTACGATCCCCCATCCACCTATCGAGATTCTTCTTGAAGAGATTCATTGAGGTGCTCTGCCTCACATAAACTGGAATTCTATTCCAGAGCGAAGGGAGCCTCTGGGTTATGAACCTGTCCCTCCAACAAGTTCTATTTATTTCTGTGCTGAGGTTCAAGTCCCTCGAGCGTGTGGCTCTAAGGGATTTAGATTTACTGAGGTGGAGCATGTCCATTAATTCTGAATTTGACATAGCTTTGTATGTCAGGCATAGATCGCCTCGAAGTAGGCAGTATGAAACTGAGTAGAGCTGGAGTTTTTTTAACCGAGCAGCATGTAGCATCTGTTTGAGACCCTTGATCCTCTTGGTGAGATACTTTTGGGGTCTTTCTAATTGCTGCAGGTGTCGGGTAAGGTACATCCCAAAAGGGGCATTGTATTCTATGATGTGCCTGATGAGGGATGAATAAAGGGGCACGATTACCTCTCTTGACCTAGATGTGAATCCATTTGTGATGAGATGGGCTATGTAGAAGGTCTTTCTAACCACTTTGGCAATGTGGTTTTCAAAGGAGAGATTGCTATCAACTTGGGTCCCCAGGTCCCTAATAACTTTCTCTGTACTTAATGGGTTTCTGCCTATGTGGTAATTTGTGGGCACATTGTTTTTGCCAAAGGGTATGACTATACATTTTTTGGCATTTAGCTTTAAACCATGGCGCTGGCACCAGTTATCTTTCTCTGTGAGACCTTTTTGAAGGATGTTTGTGTCAGCTGGAGAGTTGATTATGGTGCCCAGTTTGCAGTCATCTGCGAACTTGGTGAACCATAGTCCTCCCACATTTGCCTGTACCTCGGAAAAGTATATACCGAACAAGAGTGGTCCCAGGACAGAACCCTGTGGGATGCCACTTGTGACCAGTTTCGAGTCGGACATGGCTCCAGCAACTCTCACTCTGTGGGTTCTGTCTTTGAGCCAGTTTGCGACCCATCTTGTGACATAGGGGGTTATATTTAGGCTGGATAGCTTATCTATGATGCCCGAGTGGGGTAGTGTGTCAAATGCCTTTGCAAGGTCCAGATAGGCTGTGTGGACTACCTTCCCTTCATCTATGGCTTTGGATTCTGTTTTGAAGAAGTCAACCATGTTCAAAAGGCAGGATCTGCCCTTGACAAAGCCGAACTGGGTAGGATCTAGTGTCTGTAGGTCCCCAATGTCTTTGTTTATGAGCTTCATGATGATCCTCTCCATAGTCTTGCAGACTAAGCTAGTCAGGCTTATGGGGCGATAGTTTCCAGGGTCCGTAGAGGCTCCACTTTTGTGGAGTGGGACCACTGTTGCTGTACGCCATTCTGTGGGCACATATCCTGTAGTGAGGCTGAGATTGTATAGCTGTTTTATTTGAGGGATTAGTTCCTCTTGGAGTTCATGTAGGACGCAACCTGGGACACCATCTGGTCCCATGGAAGCAGTATTTTTTGCTTTGGAGAGGGCAGCCTTCACCTGAGCATCATAGATGTTTGGGAGGCAGCCCTCTGCCAGGATAGGTACTTGCTCTTTTGGGGGGGGGGGTGGAGAAGTTTGCACTGAACCTGTCTGCCAGGATATTGGCGATGTCTGTGGGTTCAGTGTATTTTTTGGCATTTAGAATCAACTCAGAACAAGTCTGGGAGTTGCATCCCAGGTTTCTAACATAACTGAAAAAAGCCTTATGATTGTCTTTGGTGTCCTGTACAATTTTTCTCTCAAAGCTGGCCTTGGAGGATTTTATGAGGGATCGTAATTTTTTGCTAGTACTGATCAGAGATGCCTTCCCTATTAGGGATTTTGATCTATCATGTAGTAGCTTCCTCCTTCTGTTGTACAGTTTATTTATGGCAGGGGTCCACCAGACTGGATGCCTGCCTTTGGATGAATGGGTCTTGGTTTTGTTCGGGATAGCATGATCCATGCATTCCTGGAGATGTCCGTAGAATGCATTTATATAGGATTCTGCAGTTTGGGCCGTAGTTTCCACTGGCCCTGGGGCCTTGAAGGATTCCACTTCGGTTTTGAGAAGTGAGAAGTTCACTTTTGAGAAGTTTTTCACTGTGGTTTTCTGGGCTGGGGGTGGGGTCGGGATGTGGACATCCAGTGAAATTAATTTATGGTCTGATCTTACCAATGAGGGATATACTTCTGTTGTGGAGCATAGAGTCCCCATGTTAGTAATGATCAGGTCTAGTATGCTGTCCCCTCTTGTGGGAGTGGTGACTAGTTGTTCCATAGCATTTGAGTTTATAATTTCCAGGAACCTTTGGGCTAAGGTGCTGGGGCTTGAGTAGTGCTCCCAGTCAATGTTTGGGTAGTTGAAGTCACCCAATATAATGGTGTTCGGAGAGATCTTCATGTTCTCCAATGTTTTCAGGAAAGCCGAGTGGGATTCCTGACTTTGAGAGGGTGGTCTGTAGGATGCTATAAACTGAAAAGCAGTCTTGCCCACTGTTAGTTGCACATGGATGGTCTCCGATACTTCGTGCAATGCCACTAACCTGGAGGTGTGGATATCCTTGATAAATATGGAAACTCCCCCTCCTTTTGTGGTTCGGTCCGGGTTTTGGGGCCAAAAAGCATCATATGAGGTATAGCCTGGTAGTGCTGGGGTGCTCTCTGGAGCCTTGAACCAGGTTTCTGTCACTGCACAGATATCGATGTTCTCCATACTGAGGAGAGCTTTGTGCGTGCATCTTGAGGTTAAGACTTCTGGTGTTTAGCAGCATTACCCTTAGTTTCTTGTTCCTTGTGCTGTCTATGGGGGTGGGTTTGACTTTTGAACCTTGCCTAAAAAAGGCACTATGGGGGTGGCAAGAACCTTTGCCAATATCCGAAAGCCCAGTGGTGACAGGTGCAAGCCGTCCCTAGCAAAGCAACGTGGCTTGTCGAGCATGTCATCCCAGGCTGACAGACACTGGATCCCCTTTGAATGACACCAACATTTTAGCCAATTGTTAAAATCGATCATTTTGTCTTTGTACTGTGGCATCATTCTAGGTGAGTGTAAGATGCTGCTCAAGGTCAGGGTCATACCTGCCTGGGCTACATGATCAGAGAGCTCCTCTATGTCTCTTTTCATGTAGTCCAGGGAGGTACATCTCAGGTCATTCACACCAGCATGTACAATGACTGAGTCATATTTGTATTTGCTTTGGAGTGACCTGAGTGCTTGCATTATGTGGCGGATCCTAGCACCTGACAGGAAGCTCACCGTGACCTTCTCTTTATTCAGCCTGATGAGCAGGATGCCAGTGTGTCTGACAATAGTGTCACCTATTACAAGAGTATCAGGTGTTTTATTCAGCCTTAAGGGCTGTGGCTGCTTGGCACACTGACTTTGTGGATTATGTGTCGTGCGTGTTTTGTTATGAGGTAGCGTTTGCTTGGATGTTTGCTTTGGAGGTCTCTGTTGCTTAGGTAGATTTTTATTTAGAGCCTCCGAGTATGTTTGTGTGTATTTATGTGTTTGGTTCACTGATGTGGTGGGACTATGTGATACTGGAATTGTGTTGTGTGAGGTTACCTTCTCCTCCTGACTGGTTACACCAGTTTTGAGATGAGAGAGCTCAGCCTCCAGTTTGGCTAAATAGTTGCATCTCTCACATATATTTGAACCTGTTTGGAGGAGGAGAGGGTTGTCCATGTACATGAGACAGTTGTAACATTGCCTCAAAATTCCCAGATTCACCAGCTGGACTGGAGAGGAAACCATTGACTGACCTTTGGACATGCTAGAGTAATATAGGGAAACTGAATTTAAGATGGACCAATAGAGGACAGGGTAATCGTAGAGAGTATAAGAGTAAGTAGTGCTTATGGTTTAATAGTGCTAACTTGTAGGATTACTTAATTGGACCAGTGAAGGGCCTTAGAATGAGAATATGGTGTTTAAATTGAAAGATAGAGCAGTTCTAAGGGAAATAGTGAAGAGCAGACTTTGTGGAGCCAGGAATAGTTTAAACCCAATTAGGCGGCGCTGCCCGCTGTTGCGCTATGCTCAAAAACGCGCAAAACCACGCAAAAGAGGGTTTTAAGAGAGGAAGATGAAGGAGTTTTGGAATTGACCTAAAATGGCCAATAAAACTACAGTTTCAAGTCAGTAACCACTCCCACAGGGGCAGGCAGGCTGCTCAATGTTTTTCACTGCCACTGATCAACAGAGAGACTTCCCTTTAGCCCAAGCAAAAAATGGCCTCACAGAAACTTACAAACAGTTCAAGAACAGCAAGCCTGTAACTGAACTTTTTTAAATCTCAGAAAAGTGGGAAAAAAGCAAGATTTTTTTTGTTTTTTTCAGAGATAGCAGCGGTTCACAAGTATCAACAAGTTATAACAGTGCAGTAAATGACCCCACACAAGAGTGCTAGGCCAAAGACAGATAAAATGCAAGTTTTGAGAAAAAAACGATTTTAAAAATAAGTGCAAACAGGAAATTCAGTAAACAGCTCTAGGTTGTGCTCTAAATACAGTTACTAATGCAGAAATCAAGTTTAACAAGGCAGAAAATGCTCAAAATAGGTGGCTATTTCAATGAAATAAAGTTGACCCATATATATTTCAAAGTTTCAAAATGTCAACTTTCATATGATCAAGACTATAAGATCAACGTTTTGAAACTAAGAACCATTTAAATAAATAAAATAAATAAATAAAATGTTTTTTTTTTACATTTTTGCAGGGGGCAAGCCCCTATCCACCCACTACAACCCTTGCTAATTAAATATACCAACTCTGAAATCACACTACAGCGAGGCACAGGGCCGGCCTTAGCTTAAATGGCTCCCTAGGCGAAGTAGTGCTCTGGCGCCCCTTAAGCCCCACCCACAACATACTCATGAAACGCCCCTATTTTAGCCACACCTACAGGTAGGTCACTCCCCAAGAAAGCCACTCCAGTCATTTCCTTAAATCATTTAAATGCATAAGAAGAAAAAGATACCTTCTATTCTAATGTAGTTAAACTACAACTACATTTGTGTATGCATTTCCTACTGTAAACACCAGAGCTGGATTGTGGTCAAATAGGGCCCTAGGTAGGGTAATAGACCACCCCTCCCCCCAGAGCAGCCCCTTCTGCAGCAATCCCCTACCCCCCAGAAGCAGCGTCCTCCCCAGCCACTCCAGTGTTACATTACTTGGCTATTTCTCCTCAGTTACCATAAACACTGTTCAAACCTGTCAGTGTGTATACTGTGTTATTTACTTCTACAATGATTACAACTATTGAAATAAAATAGCATAAACACAGACAGCCATTTGCTAAACAAACAATACAGTCTCACAATGAAAACAGATTTAGCATGAGCAGTAAAACTTCTCTGCCATTGAAACTCACATTCATTGAAACAACATTAAAACCCACATTCAAATAAAATGCATCTGGCCAGTAGAGAATTAAGTTACCTTTAGGGTCTTTTCAAGCTACAGGCTCCTTGAACACATTCTTATGGCCATGCATATATGCATGTGTTCTTTAATTCACCTTCCTGATTGCATTAAACTGTATTTCTTGTATAATAAAGCACTATCTGTTAGTGTGTGTTTTAAAGTTGTAGTTTTGAAATTTTTCCAGTAAGCAATGGAATGAAATGTATGACCAAATAATGACAAAACTGCCCATTTCAGAACATTTTAATCATAAAAGGCCACTCAAACTTCTGTCAATACAATCCACAGTATCAGTCAATAAGCACAATCTCTGCAGAAGTAAAATTCATCTAAATAATTCTACATTAGAAATTTGCAACTAATAAAAGGCTGTTACTGCCTAACAACTTTACATTTCAGTGTCTCATCTCCAAATTCAGTGCTTACTGTCCTTAATGAATTAATTGCCTATGTTACATTAAAGAAAAATATACATTGGTAATATTGCAATAGGGAGTGACTGAGAGCCTGACACACAAGTTCATAGTTACTAGGCATCTTATACAAAAGAGGGCACACTAAGAAATGCAGAACCCCTATCCCCCATAAAATGCACCAAATAATTGGCAACTAAGTTATTACATACCATATCTCCATTACCTCTCAAACTCTTAGCAAAGGAAATCTGAACAAAGCCTAATATAATGGGGGGAGGCAAAGGACCCCAAACAGGGACAGATTATAAATATTGCTCTTAGAGGCTTAGAAAGTTGCTAGAGTAACAGCATTTGTCTTGGCATACATTTTCTGAAGGAAATGAAGGTTAAAAATTCAAATGTATGACATTTAGTTATTTAAATCTTCAGTGATGTGCCAGAAAAGAAGAATAGGTTTTTCCTTCTTGAAACATACAGAGTATCTCCTACTGGTCCAACTACCACCACTGTAGTGATTACTACTGAAATGGCAAATGCATCTACCCGGTTAACATAAATCAACAAACAATTAAACAGCACAATACTGATTAGCTATCTCAGAGTTTAACTACCCATTGCAAACCATTCACAAAAAAATACCTTTAACATTTTTTAAGGCAACTTATATTGCCACTCATTTACACACACACACACACACACACACACACACACACACACACACACACACACACACTATATAGGGTGACAGCATCTGCATTCAAACCATCAATAAAACATTCACTTTAAACATGCTCAACATGCAATGGTTTTAGTTTTGTGTCGCTGGAGACATGATATTCTACTAGTCAAAAATGCCCAGATGATGCATCAATTATAACTTCAAACAAAGCATTTATGCTACATGACTATATAGTATTATCATGCTGTCAAGTCTATATAAATGTGAGATTTTATCTTACTTTATATAAAACATTTAACTAATTACCAAGTAAGAATAAAAATAATTTTTACTATTTTTTAATTAAAATTCAAGATTTTGTTACCCTTTTTTCATTAAAGCAAAAAATGCAGAAATATTATAGGAAATTATCTTAGAATTATCACCTGAAAATTGCATAGGTGTACATCAGACCACTTTGCAGATGTAATCCATTATATTCTGGTAGCAAAAGTAGACAAACGCTGTTACTAGTATGGAAGCGTTCTTTCTGAAAATGTTTATTAGTGAAAGTATTGATTGGAATTGTTCTCTCTTTTCCTACTGGCCATGAACCTTACATCTGCTTCAGCTCCCCATTTCTACAAAACTGAAAGCCATCTCAAGCCAAACCATTTATGGCTAAAGTAATAATTTTAAGCCAGATCAGCTTGCATGTTTCTGTAAATACACAATTTCTATACAGTGTTAACAGCATGCAATGAACTTTGCTGAGGTCTTGCTTTGCTTCATAACATTAGGCCAGACCCCACTTTTTCTATGAATTGACTCCAAGTATAACAGACTTGCTGTGCCCACCAATATACTTTTTTTTATTATATGTCTTTAAAACCCTTAAAATAGCTGTCATTTCCTTCTTTGTAGTTTGCAGATTTATTTTACACAGAGGTTCATTGCTTTGAAGATGAAAGTATTGAAAGCCTATTGTTCTTTGGCATCACTATTATGCTAGCAATAATTTATTCTGAAGTTCTATTACTTCCCGTCATATCTCCCATTTTGAAAACTAACATCTTTACTCCTGAGAGGCTTGGTAAGTTGATTGTGACCCCCCCCCCCCAAGATACTTTTTCCATCTAAATTTCAGAAAACTAGGTCAAATGTCCTTCTTTCCTGAGCACTATCCTTGGCTATTAATGGGAGTCTTTTGTGGGGATTTGAGAATGATATTTCTCTAAGGTAAGGCTGCATTCAACATGTTCCATGTAAAATATTATCTCACAGGCTTCCATTCACAATAACCCTCTTTTTCTTCCATCCTAAGATTACATTCTATCACATTCATATCTCTTTTCTTCTCTTGAGAATGTCTATATACAGTTTCTTTGCTGACTTCAAAACCATTCCCCATCTCCACTATAATCAAGGGTACATGTTAGACTTGCTTCCTCATTTGTTTCGAGAGCTACAGAAGGTTACAGGATTCAAAAATACTGCAATAATCATCAGTGCCCAGGGCTGTTTACATTTTAAGCCGCTCTGTTATTTATCAGAAATATGCCCCTACATACACACATACTACAGCATACACCATCTGACATCTGCTCTGAGCAGATATTTACTCAAGTTGTTGACGATGCTTTCATATTTAATTTGTGCAGGCTCTATATTTTGAAAGCAGCTTTGAACTCCTAACCAGCAATGAGTGCACATAAAGACTCGAATACCTTTCTTGTAAATTTACCGGGTGCATTGCTCTTCTTTCACATGTATAATCACTTTGTGATTAAAAATCAAAACCAGTGTTCAAAATTTAGTTTTAATACAAAAAATGCTAATGCAACTATTGTATTTGAGGGATACACCCACCACCAGCATCTTCTTCGAGTAATGTGGATAAAAGTCTGAAAATAATCAGCCCCCCCCCCAAAAAAAATCTAAATTGACACTTCAGAAGTACGTGTAATTGGGAGCTTGGAGAAAAGTAATCTGTAAGAGCAAGCATATTATGCAAAATAGTAAGCATATAGCGTTAATGTTTAGCATTCTGACATTGCACATATGTAGTAGAAAACCATAAATGTTGGGGAAATGAAAAAGTTACAGGCATGTTTGTGGAAGGTTATCTAATCTAATTCATCATGGCTACTCATTTTACCCTAAACGATTTATTTAGATTGTTTAAACAGTGAGATTGCTGCACAGTGCAAAACAGTCAACTATTTTAGCGCCTTTTCCTTCTTGATTAAAAAGTGTATTCCTCAATGCATTCTTCACTATAATGGGCACAAAAATGAAAGGGTCTGATTAGGCATCCTTCTGCAGTGACCCTGACCTCAGTGAACGTGCCGCAGCTTTTCAGAAACCTAATTGCAATTCAACAAGTAAACGATTCTCATGGTGGCGAACAGCCCTTTTGTACATAGGCAAAGGCACGCTCTCTTTGCACGAGACCTACTATCACACACAGTAAAACACACACTATCTCTCTCATACAAACAGAATGAGTAATTTAAATTCCACACACATACATGCATATACACACACTCTCTTGCATACAGAAGCGAACAGTTTAAATTATAAACACATAGTTTAAATTACAAACATACACTTACTTTCTTTTTAAATGAACGGCCACCACACGCGTACACAGGATCTTAACCCCACTGTTAACTGAACTGCTAACTTAAGTTTCGCGCGCGACAGCAGGTTTTTTTTTTTTTTTTTTTTTTTAACCTTCCAGCCAATCGGAAGCTATAAAAGTGTAAGGGCGGCCACCCTTCCTCCTCTTCCTGTTGTTTTGGTGCTCTTCATTCCGACAGGGCGCCGAAATAGCAAAATAACAAAAGTAAATGAATTTAATTAAATACATAAAAATGCGCCCTTTACGAGGCCGGCCTGTATGGCGCCCTAGGCGGTCGCCTAGTTCGCCTATGCCTAAGGCCGGCCCTGGCGAGGCAAATGGTAAAAATACCATTTTGTGCTGTACAGCAATCTCCATTTAAACGGTTCAAAGTTTCCAAACTTTGATCTTATGGTCTAGACCATAAGAAAGTCGACGTTTTGAAAATGAAATTTAGAAGTAGACCAATATATGTGTGTGTGTGTGTGTGTGTGTGTGTGTGTGTGTGTGTGTGTGTGTGTGTGTGTGTGTGTGTGTGTGTGTGTGTGTGTGTGTGTGTGTGTGTGTGTGTGTGTGTGTGTGTGTGTGTGTGTGTGTGTGTGTGTGTGCATATATGTATGAGCCTGACAATTCAAAATTCTGAAAATCAAAGTTGCAGAAGTATTCACTTTTTCCCATACTTATCAAGAATTTTCTCATCCTAATCATCAGAAAGAGTAGAATTGAAATTAACTAAGTGCTCAGCAGCAGTGGGATAAACCAAAGCTATAGTTGTTTGGTCAGGTTTGGGAATAGTACATACAAATTTAAAAAAACTGAGAAACTTTTTATATCCTGCCTGCCTTTTTAGGGGTAGCTGCCTGACTATCATGAAAACTGCAGGCAGCAACACATGCATCCTCTAAATCAAACAAAACAAGAGGAATGTGTGTGGGTTTTTGAAAACCATACTGCACAACTCTGTAGTATTTTCTTCCACTGAAAACACTAGGACATTCTAGCAATAGTCTCAGAGAAAGATAAACCTCCGCAAGGAGAATCAAAAACTGAGCTCTCCTCTGAGTCTGAATCAGAAATCTTAGGGAAAAAGCCCTGTAACCATCCCGGCATTTCCTGTTCAGATTCAGAAGCTTGTGTCTCTGCAGGAAAAGAGAACTCTCCCTTTCTTATACCAGAAACTACTCTACAAGCAAGATTAATAGCCTGAATTAAACCCTGAGTCAAAGCAAGTAAACTACTTCTATCCAAAAGAAAATTCAGGAGAAGTAGATACATGCTTGATTTTCTATTTCTTTTTGATAGGAAAAATAGGGTCAACTGTGTTACTAATGGCAGCATCAGCTACCCCAGGGATGGGCACATCCCTTTTCATTCCCTTAGAACAGACAAGAGTGGCTTGTCCTTGCCCACTGAGGAGATCCCAACAACTGAAGAGGGTGTGGCTTAACCCAGTCCATAGTGCCTGTAGGTGCTACACCAGAGGGATCTGGGTTACAAATGACTGGTCTGACGTACAACAAATAGCTAAGCAGAGTCACCAATCTGGTCTGATGGCAAAAGCTGTTTGCTTAATTTTTTTCTTTTTGTGGCTGGAAGAAGGATGAACCATGGGACCAGTAGTCTGTTCCATAGTCAAGCCAAAAATGGTGCCTCTTTCTCAGTGAAGACAAGCAGCAATTGCTGTTAATCACGTGCTGTCCACAAAAGTTATTTTCTTTGACAGAAAATACAGTGAAAAGCACTTTAAAATCTTGTCAGCTCCACTAAAGTAAAATAAAAACAACTTTTTCTGTCGAAAAAATGTTTTCAGTTACTTTACATAATTTTTAAACTGACAGAAATAATGAACACTGCATTTAAAATATGTTACAGTCTCAAGACAGTCTGTTAAAACACAACGTTCTTAACTCTAATATAACTTTCCTGAAGAGGAAAGTAATAAATTATCAACAAAAATAAAATAAAATAAAATAAAATACTTTTCCCCAAAGGGAGCATATCTGCCTAGCAAAGGGAAAAAAAACTAGCCAACTGTCGATCCTAGAAAGCCTCAGAGAAGTTAAGGCTACTGCAGCAGTGATCGATATGATGAACATCTTGAATTTGTTTAGTGAAAAAAATTATTACTAAGGCATTACTGGAGAAGGATATGGTGACATGGAGAGTTGCAGGATGATTTCAGTTTGTTTTTTTTTTCAAAACGTTTAAAATATTTCTGCTTGGCATAGTGCCCGAAATGGCATTTGTGGAAGTTTCATTTGATTCATCATATCATACCTGAAAGAAAACCCAGTTAACAAGAACATAAATAACATAAATGTTGAAATATTTACGTTACAGTATACCTGACAATACATTTAATACTACATGTTAGCTCAGTACCAGCAAGTAGCAAGACTAAATAAAGTGTTGGCTTTTTGTCTGTTTCATTTTTTGGATATGAGGAATAAATCCATGCTGCTGGACAATGCAGTGGCCTGTGTTACACCTGAGAAATTGCTTGCATCCTTTCACTATATTTAGGAAACTAAAGATCCATGTAAGAAAGCAGTTCACTGCATAGAGAATTTTTTAATAGTTTAGCAATGTAGAAGAAAAACAAAGTAGGGAATTAGGACAATGCAGTAGCTGGTAAGGAATTAGGAGTAGCTTTGGAGATGAACAAGCAGGACAATCCCTCTAAGGAGTTACTTTTTAGCAACTGGAGATTGGCATTTGGACTTTAGCATTTAGATTACCTAAGGAAAAGCTGACAACTTGGAAAGAAAAAAATTGATTTCATGTTGATAACAATAAAATGTGTTGTGGTGAATGTTCTGTCATTGCTAAGTTTGATAAATTTGCCCAAAGAATGGTAGAGAAATGCAAGATTTCAAAAGATGCCTAGCAGTATTACTGAAAGGTTAAAGGCAAATGTGTCATTAGGCAGATATTCCTATATTGGTCAAGGAAGAGCTGTCAATCTGTAAGTAATTTCTTTAGAATTTTGATGGTACTCCTTTATGGAAGATGATTAGCTAGAAGTGACTTGTTGTTGTATACTGATGCATTAGGGTCTGTAGAGTTGGGAGGAGATGCATTCCTTAACATAAGTGATTTAATTGACCATGGCCAATGTGCCAGGAGCTCTTTGGTGTTAAGGACTTTACATTTTTAGAGTTGATGCCAGTTTTAATTGATACTGTGCTGGTGTATTCAGAGTTGGTCTATGAGAAGATTGGATTTCAATAAGGTAACCAGGGAAATATGTAAATCAAAGTGCAACTTTTGCTTTGACATATGGTTTTGTAACATTTGAAGTTTATCAATTTTTTTTCCACAGTGAATTGCATTTCTGGCAGTGTTTTTTTTATTTACACATGAAAGAGATTCAATATATGTCAAAGAGGAGGTTTGGATAACTAGACAGATTAATAACATCTGTTGCTGAGAGATTCATGGATTTCTAACAGCTGGACAACATATAGTGGGACATGAAGGGTTTTGGGAGGTGTTCTGCATCTGCAGCAGAGGCATAATTCTTTAGACAGTATTAAGATATTCAGTACACTGATGATGGCAAGAAGACAATGTGGTAAAAACCATCAAGGTGCATTTGGCAGCTCTGGGTTTGCCCATTAAGTACAGTGTCTAGTAGACTACATAATGCACAGAATTACTAGCAGTTTGTTGAAGGTGGACTAGGAACAAAGAGAGGCAGGAGGATCATAGGCAGATCCTAACATGAGACAAATGTTCATTATTACTGCAAAGACTTCCTGGCACATATGAGGATTACAGTACATATACAGCATTAGCTGCATTTGTAGTCTTACTGTACTTGTGGGATTTCCTATAACTGAGCTGGTGGGTAATCAACTGCAGAGAGTCAGTAAGCCACAAGCATGAAGATTGTTACAATTTCTGAGGAGCAAGTGGGTGTATGGTGGGGGGTCTGTAAGACAGATCAGTTTAGGAAGGGTCAGCAGGTTAGTTTAGGGAAGAGCAAAATGGAACTAAATCATATTGAAAAGACTCTACAAGAAGATGGGTAATGATCAGTATTTGGATCTCCTCCAGGGTAAAATTTGCCAAGTCAGCACTTTAACTAGGTACTTCAAAGAGTGCTGAAACATGTACAAGATAACAATGCTCACTTTTTATTTCATTCATTTAGGATGGGATGAGTACCTGATCTAGCAGAGCAAGAGACATTAACTTACATCTTAATGATGGCAGGCAGGTGGAATTCTGTGGCTCTTTTATGGCACATTATGCTAAGAGGAAATAAAAAAATAAATAAAAAAAAAAAAAGAAACAGAAGTTCCAATCAGCGCTCATTGGGGGGGGGGGGGGGTAATTCAGAGGATGGATATCGTAATAGGGCCAGATCCCTTAACACAGCATACATTTTGGGAACTTATTTTGTTCTCTATACTGACAAAAGAGTGCAGGTAACATACAACTAGATTTAGACTTCTCATGTATAGTACAGAGCCAAGGCATGCATTGTAGATAGTTATTAGTGACAGTGCTGGGGTCAGTTCTTAGTTGTAGTGCTGGACAGTAGCATAGCTAGGGTGGGGCAAGAGGGGCAACTGCCTCAAGTGTAGGGGGCATGATTTACCATCCATCATCCTGATTGTTCTTTTCTGCAATGCTGGCTTTTAAAAGCCAGCATTGCATTTGTGGTCAGAGTGTTGTTTAAACTGCAGCAACTGCTTGACACATCATAGGAAGCAGTTTTCTACAGTTTAAGAAAAAAAACTTGTTTTTTTCTAAATAACCTGAGCACCGTAGTGTTCTGTGCAAGGTATAAACTGTAGCAACTGCTTGCTACATTTGTGCAGTTTAAAATCTGAGAGCTGTAGGGTTCCAAGCACTCAGGGCATAAACTGTAGCAAGTTTTTTTCCACATTCATTGCAAGCAGTTGGGGTGATGTAGTAGTTTGTGTAACCTAGTACAGGGACCTGGTTAAGCTAGCTACACATAGGGTGCTGGGGTTAATTATTGGTGATAGTGCATCAGATTATCAGAGGATTACAGAACTCTGCTTTATTCTGATACATTCGGGTAGCATCAAAGTGTGATTTATAATAAAGAAGGGTTTTGAATTAAAGATTTAGAAAGACATATTTTACTTAAGGCAGGTATTTCTTGAGGTTATGGTTAACTGATCCAATATTTTTGCTCAGAAACCTTGGACTAAGTTTGTGAGTCAAAAATGCATTGAATCACATAGAATGCAGTGGAACAAAACAATTTTCATGAAAAAAATAGCTTAGTTAGACAGGGTTATATGACTCCTAGAAGTTATGTGCTGAAGATGGGGTCTCAACATGGTACAAACCCTTCTGTAAGTATTCATTTGACAAATGCATAGTAAGATTTGTTTAACCTGTATATGCAACTGGTGCTGCTGCTACAGGATACCACCTACAACAGATACTGATTCATAAGAGACAATAATAAAAGGAATGTGAGGTGGCAGTATTTAACTATAAATAAAAAGAGATGAGGCAATATTAGGAAGTAATGGATTAAGGGTAGATAGATGGAACAATAGGAGTGGAGACTAGTTAAGGGATAACTGCTTAAATTAGCCCTTTCTTAATCTATATGAGGTAGAGACCATTGTTTGTTTGCAGTGGGGGACACAGGCATCAGGCATTGGTGGGCAAAGGACAAAGTTTTGGTTAGGGTGTGGGTGTAAAGATGACTCCATGGGCAGAAGGGTGATACTTCCAATAAATATAGGAATTAAAAGGGAAAATGCATTTATAGCCTTAAAAAAGGGATAGCTTTCTTCCAATCATAGCTCTCAACTCTCCAGATTTTTGCACAATGTCTAGATTTTTGCCTCATATGTTTGATCTTTTCCTGATACAACTTGTGACTTTCTAGCAAATCAGTGAGGACTGAATTCACTAAATAATGAAATACATTTAAGTTTCAGATTTCATATCTTTCAGAAAATGCATGCTAACACAAAACCTTTTATTCTAGCAACGTTCTCAACTTATACAAGCAATATTTAAAAATTGTCCATACTTTGGTTGACTTTGATCCCCCATTAGTTTTGGCTTTGTCCAGATTTCTTGTGCTAAGAGGTTGAGAGGTACACATCCAATAGGGTTTGTGGTGAAGTTGAGTGAGATAATGCATGTAGGGGTGAGGATACCTAGCCCATCCAGTGGCTGGAAACCAGTTCATAGATCATAGGATCATAGGAGGTTACTAGGCTATTAGCCCTGAGGCTCTTGTAAGTCTAGCCAAGAGATTAGACCATGTTTAGATAAATCACACCCGATGTCCCTGTCCAGCAGGAACATGGGTGGAATCCCAGGGGTATATTTTCTGTTTCCCATCCAGTTATCCAGGTTGTGCTTAAAAAGGGGTAAAGAGGTACTCTGCTTCATGTGGAGAAGGACTCTATTTCATAGATGGGGGAGTATCTGGGACACAAATCTGTCCTGCCAACAAGTCTTTTTGATGTCACAGACCAGACTGAGGCCACATGTGCAGGTTACTCCAGTGGAACTTGACTTGAGGATATGCAGCAGTCCCATCAAGGTGGCATCCGTGATCACTTTTTATGCCAGACAGAGGTCACCTCTGTGGAATCTGTATAAAACTTAGTGGAGGGATAGGGCTTTTAGCCTATCTGTTTATGGAAGATATTTGAGGTCCTTGATTCTCATGGTGAGGAACCTCTGTGGTCTCTCCAGCTGCTGCATGTGCTTTGCTAGGTACATGCCGAAAGGGGTGTTGTACTCAATAATGGGCCTTATAAGGGAAGAATACAGGGATGTTATGACCTTCTTGTCCCTGGATGAGATACCCTTACTTATGAGGTGGGCCATGTAGAAGGCTTTCCGTACAATGGAAGCAACATGGTGGGCAAAAGTCAGGTTGCTATCAGTCTGGATGCCCAAAGCCCTCACGACTGATTCAGTGCTTAGTACATTGTTATTAATGTGATAATTTGTGGGGACATCACTCTCCCCAAAGGGGATGATGATGCATTTTTTGGTAGTCATCTTGAGGCCATGTTTCTGGCACCTGTCATTTGTCTGAGTGAGACTCTCATGGAGGATACCCCCATCACTAGGGGAATTGATGACAGCATCCAGCTTGCAGTCATCTGCAAACTTGGTCAGCCATAGCCCACTGGTTTTGGCCTGCACCTCAGAAGAGTATACCCCAAATAACAGAGGCCCCAAGACAGAAGCCTGGGGTACGCCACTTGTTATGGGTCTACTGCTTGAGGTGGCTTCCCCTATTTTGACTACGTGGGTTCTATCAGTGAGCCAGTTTGCCACCCATCTAGTAACATATTGATTGATGTCTAGTTGAGAGAGTTTATCTATTATGCCTGAGTGGGGAACAGTGTTAAAGGCTTTGGCCAAGTCAAGGTAGGTGGTGTGCACTGTCTTCCCCTTGTTCATGGCTTTGGTGACTGTCTCAAAAAAGTCAACCAAATTTAGCGGACATGACCTCCCCTTGACAAAGCCAAACTGTGTGGGATCAAGTGTTTGGAGATTGCCAATGTCTTTGTTAATGAGGTCCATGATAATCCATTCCATGGCCTTGCAATCAGCCTAGTTGGGCTGATGGGTCTATAATTTCCCAGATCGGTGGACACTCCACCTTTGTGTAAAGGGATGACAGTGGCTGTCCTCCACTCAGCTGGGATGAAGCCATACTCAGGCTTTGGTTGAACAGGGTGCCTAATGGTGCTGCAAGTTCCTGCCTGAGTTCACATAGGATGCAGCCTGGGATGTTATCGGGTCCCATGGAGGCTGTATTTTTTGCCTTTGAGAGAACAGTGATGACCTGTTCCTTAGATATAAGGGGAAGGGGTCAGGTACTGGGGATTTCCTGATTTACTGATGGGGGTACAGAGGGGTAAAGTTTTTGCTGTTTTGATGCTTCCATTGATTACATAGTGTGGGCATGTCTGAAGCACGCCATTTTAACAGCTTGCAGATTAGTGCTTTCACCCATGACTTACACTGATAAGTACATCAGTCACATTTTGTGGCTTTAAATAGTAGGAAAATCCATACTGGTACATATAGGGGTGAATAGGAAATATCTAAAATATTACAGCATTACAGGCCAGTAATAAAATTATCAGGCTCATTCTAGGAACGTAACTATTAAGTCAGAAGCCTTGGTGTGAATTGGTGCAGATCGCCTCTTGGCAATTAAAATTGACTATAACACATTTGACTGAAGTGAAATGAGTCAAGATAAATGGACTAAATGGGGAATGGAAAGACTTACTGAATCTTATAAAAAATGGCGTAAGGATGACCAGCAGATGGCTTGCCAAAAGAGACTGTCACATGATCACCTACAAACACAGACAACATGCAACTTAGTTAGATTTCCTCCTAGTGAAGAAAAGGCACACAGGTAGTATTAGAGAATGCAAAGTCAACCCTACTGAAACTATTGGCCCCCATCATAAATTATTAGTGGCCACAATGATCAGAGAAGACTCCAAAAGATCAACGCATTTTAGGCTGAAGATCCAAACATTAATAGTAATCAAAAACCAAAGGAGCTAAAGGAAATACTAAAGGGTCTAGCACCTCAGGAAGATGAAGATGCTGGTGTAATTAAAGAAAAATGACAGTATCTCAAAACAGCAGGTCTGAAGATGATCAAGACCGGTATGGAAAGAAGGTGTATAAGGAAAGCTTTTGTTGAAATGCAGAATTTCAGGAAGTTATCAAAGGAAAAAAGGAGTAAAACAAGTGGGTTATAGAAAAGATGGATCAGGCAAAGAGGGGATACTGGTTGGCTAACACAGAGGCTAAGACAGCAGTCACAATGGCAAAGAAGAAGGTATCAGAATCTCTCTCAGCTTCATGAAAGTGACTCAGCAGATGTTACAACAAAGATCTATCAGGCTGGAAAGCAGTGACAGAAAGGTAAAAAATGGAGTCAGTGGACATCATTTATAAGAGATGTCAGCAACAATCTGCTCACCAGCCCAGAGGACATCATGTTCATATGAAAGGAGTACTTTAAGAAGCTTCTGAATGAAGAAATACTAGAGAAATTGTACTGCCACATGCATAAAGTACACTAACATATTAAAAAGAATCCAACTTAGAAGAAGTTCAAGGTGTACTAAGGAAGATAAAGTCAGGGAAAGCAGCAGGCTTAGATGAAATCACTACAGATAAAATAATGATGTTGGTTGAATTGTGGAAAACACAGTTCTTGTGGTTACTCATCACAGCATGACGAGAGTGACATATCCCAGATGACTGAAGAATATGCTTTCTAATGTCAGTGTACAAGACCAAAGAGGATATTCACAACTATAGCGATACAGAGATATTATACTCGTACTGCACTGCATAAAGGGCTGGATAAATGAATAAGCAGAGTAGTAGAAAGTAAGATGTGATTCAAGCATTCCTAGACCTGGAGAAACCATAGGACGGCTCCCAAGGAAGCTGATTTAATCAGTACTAGGATGCTTTGAAGTTACACAAACATGGATAGAGTTAATGCAGGGACCCAATGACAATTGCATGAACATTATTTGGATTCAAAGAGGGATTCCCAGTCTGATTGATTGTGCATCAGGGCAATGGACTGTATCAGCAAATAGGGTTGATAGGCAAATCAATGAAGCTGCTTTATTCAGACAATGTGGCACTAAAGGTAGACTCTGAACAGGAACTTAAGCAAGTGAAGAGGAATGGAATGGAAAACTGAAGGTGTACAGGTAATACAGGGTATGTGACCCCAAATCTGGGATTCAGAAGAAGCTTAACATGAAGAAAAAAAGGAAAATGGTGGAACAGGTTAATAGCTAAAGGTATCTGGACGGTGAGGTTGAAGAGAAAGGAAGAAAAGTCTGACTGCGGATACTAAAGCTAAAATTAGAGGTGCTGCAGCCAATTGGCAGAAAGTGTCAGTGGAAATATGTGACAGAAACATGCTAAAAGGTCAAAATGTAAGGTGTACAAAACAATGGTGTGACCAGTGCTTCTGTGTACCTTTGATACCAGGCAGCAAAGACAGAGCAGCTGAGAAGGTTTGAGTTAATGGAGATGAAATGCCTGAGATGGGTTTAGGATGGGAAGATACACACTGCTTGATAGACAAAGAAATAAGGATAGCAGAGCAGAAGCCAAAGTAGGCTTAGATACACAGAAAACAAAAGAGAACAGATTACAGAGATTCAGGTACATGTGCAGGAATGAAGACAATTTTGCAAAGCACATTTTTGAGACAGGAAGAAGGCAAAAGCAGATGAGGATATCCAGCCAAGTGATGGATGGATTGCATGGCAGAAAACCTGAGACAGGCAGTTGTGACTGTTGAAGAAGATAGAAGATTGTGGCTATGAATACAGAAAATAGAAACATTTATTGTGACTCGTTGACCATGTAAAAAAGGAGGTTGGTGATGATGACAACGATGTTGATGCTAGTTAGTGAAGCTAGTTTATATCATGACATAGGAGCACAGGATTATATGAGTTAAAATAAAGTAAAACCTATTCTTAAGACATATCCACACACACTTCCAGTAGGCAAAAGCATGTCAGGCCAGGGATGGATTTACAGATGCCCATCCAACTGTCTATAATTTTCTTGAAAGACGTGAGAGAGTAACTCTGTTTAACATGTAAAGGCAGTTTGTTCCAAAGATGGGATAACTATTTGGCAGTAAGTTTTTCTATTCAACATGTTTTATTTATATGTTGGTGGAGGTTTAAAGCCTTAGTCAGATGGGTCATGTAACTGTTTGCTTTGTGGAATTACAGAAGATCAGTAAGGTAAACAAACTCATGGATAGGTCTCAGATAAGACTGAGAAATTTAGGATAGGGGAGATCATCTCCACAAAGACGCCGATCACTAAAGGAGTCCTTAAGGTTCTGTGCTGGATATGCTCCTATGTGGCATCTACTTCTCGGAATGTATTGTATCAAATTACTTTGCAAGGTCAAGGTAGGCAGTATGCACCATTTTGCACTCGTCCATTACCTTGTTGACTCTCTGAAAGAAGTCCACCAGGTTGAGGAGACAGGAGATACCCTTGATGAAACCATACTGGGTTGGATCCAGTGCTGAAGGTTTTCTATGTCCTTATTATTCATTTCCAGCATAATGCTTTCCATGGCCTTGCATATGAGATTAGTCAGACTTGTGGTTGTATAGTTCCTGGGGTCCATTGCTGGTCCACCCTTGTCTAAAGGGATGACTGTTGCAGATCTCCGTTTGCATGGCACAAAGCCTGTCTGGAGGATATGGTTAAACAGTGACTCCAATGATCAAGACAAGTCATGTTTCAGGATATTTAGGCTGCATACTGGGATATTATCAGGGACCATTGATATGGTATTTTAGCCTTAGAGAGTGCATCTAGGAAATGCTTCCTATTGATGGTGAGGGTATATTTGATGGTATTTCCTGGTGTGTAGCAGAAACTGGAGCTGAATTTGTCAGCTAGTGAATTTGAATCTTCAGGCTTCATGTAAGTGGCTGCATTTATATTCATCTCTGTGTGTGTGTGCGTGTGTATGTGTGTGTGTGTGTGTGTGTGTGTGTGTGTGTGTGTGTGTGTGTGGGGGGGGGGGTTACAGCATTTTCCAATGTTTGTGAGTACTGGGTCAGTTATAGAATAACTAAAGTCCACGTAAGGCAAAATGACACAGCAATAAAGAACAGCAAAAATAGCGTATACTGATTTATTATCCGCTTTCGTACCAAACTTCATCAGAATAAATACACATGACAAAAACTTTCTCTTAAATACTGCATTAAAACCATGTGATTAATTAACCAATTAAATAATTAACTAACAAAAACTAATAAAAAATATAACTTAACTTTTTTTAAAAAACAACAAAAAACATCTGTTAATTTAACCTTTTATAAATCATACCTAAAAATGGGAATAGATTAAATTTCCTTCTTTATTTATATTTAATTTACGTTGCTTTAAAAAACACTTAATATTAATAGTCTCGTTAAGACCTGGAGCTGTGTCAGATTTTAATTTTATTTGCCAATATGTTTCCCTTTGCAAAAGGTAATTTTTGAAATCGCCATCTCTCATGTCCTTCTGGCCTACCTCAAGTATAGAAAATAGGAATTTACTAAAAGATGGACAATTCAATGAATGCTTAAATAAGGCGTTCCTTTCGTCTTTAGATTTGATGGCATATAAATGTTCCCTAATTCTTATTTTAAGCTCCCTGGTGGTCATCCCTATGTAAAATGCAGTACAAGTGGAACATGAAGCGATATAAATAACTCCACTAGTGTTACAATTTACGTAACCTGGTACCTCCAGGGTCCTACTAAAAGTGCTAACTAAAATTGTCAGGACATTCAAAATATTATCAGGAAAAACTGGGGCATCATTAAGGGCAATAAGGATATCTTTTATGCCGTAGGAGAAAGGCCTATTTTTGTTCAAAAGAACGGTCTCAATTTAAAACGGATTTTGGAAATTCATCAGAATAAGACTTCTAAACTGGGGTCACGCAAGAGGGGTATGCATATTTGTAACCAATGCAATATTTGTCATTTTATCTCTACAGGTCCCTACATTTTAGTTAGCACTTTTAGTAGGACCCTGGAGGTACCAGGTTACGTAAATTGTAACACTAGTGGAGTTATTTATATCGCTTCATGTTCCACTTGTACTGCATTTTACATAGGGATGACCACCAGGGAGCTTAAAATAAGAATTAGGGAACATTTATATGCCATCAAATCTAAAGACGAAAGGAACGCCTTATTTAAGCATTCATTGAATTGTCCATCTTTTAGTAAATTCCTATTTTCTATACTTGAGGTAGGCCAGAAGGACATGAGAGATGGCGATTTCAAAAATTACCTTTTGCAAAGGGAAACATATTGGCAAATAAAATTAAAATCTGACACAGCTCCAGGTCTTAACGAGACTATTAATATTAAGTGTTTTTTAAAGCAACGTAAATTAAATATAAATAAAGTAGGAAATTTAATCTATTCCCATTTTTAGGTATGATTTATAAAAGGTTAAATTAACAGATGTTTTTTGTTGTTTTTTAAAAAAAGTTAAGTTATATTTTTTATTAGTTTTTGTTAGTTAATTATTTAATTGGTTAATTAATCACATGGTTTTATTGCAGTATTTAAGAGAAAGTTTTTGTCATGTGTATTTATTCTGATGAAGTTTGGTACGAAAGCGGATAATAAATCAGTATATGCTATTTTTGCTGTTCTTTATTGCTGTGTCATTTTGCCTTACGTGGACTTTAGTTATTCTTTAGTTGGAAGTTTTGTTTTGGTTTTACTGGGTCAGTTATGTTTCCCACTTTGTGCCTGAAATAACTATCTAGTTCAGGGTGGTTGTGTTTGCAAAATCCAGGACTATCTGGGCCTGTAACTATGGGGTGCTAAAAGTATCCCACTTTATAGTCAGATAGTTGATGTGACCAATGAACATCAGTCCTCAGGACAGCAAGGAAAATACAAACAAAAACTTTGCCATACTATAATCTATTTTTCATTGACTGTCAATGCCACTAACTCGCAACATCAAAACTCCAACATCACTCAGCAGTACTGTCCAACAGAGGAAGAATTAAAACTGTAAAAAAGGATATCCATGAAAAATATATGCAGTGTTTGGCTATTAAGGCTAAACGTGCAGCAGAGCTCAGTACTAATGACCACCTGTCAGTTTTACCTGATCAGTTGACAGTGCATATACCAGGATGACTGTATAAGCCAGATTGTGATAGAAGAAAAATATATCAAACCATTACATGTACACTACTATAATTTACCAGCTTTCTGTTTTACAGTCATAATTACTTAGGCAACAGAACATGTCTAATCCTTGACTCACACAGAGCCAGTTTGTAAATTGTATTAGCCATTGACTTTTCTCTGCCACATCACACACCAAAATAATAATTGAACATTTAAACAACATCAAAATGACAGCCTTATTACACATGCTTTCAGGACACCTTTAGTGGTCACCTAGTTTGTCTACGTATAGGGCCGGCCCTGGGTTCCACAAAGATATCCTGTTATCCTTTCTTGTTCCTTGAAATCTTTACAATACTGACTGCAAGTTTTTACAGTATTATCATGGGAGAAGATTACAGTGGTGAAATACACACACACACACACACACACACACACACACACACACACACACACACACACACACACACACACACACACATACACACTCAAAAACAGCACACAATCTAAATCTACATATATGCAACGTTAATACACAAAGTAGACATGTACACATGGTTATTACATATTGTAAAACTACAGGTATACAAGGTTATCACACAATGTAAAACTGCAGATATACAATGTTAGCACTCTAAATGGGAGCACATGCACAATGCTATTTGTTTTTATATCACAGCTATGCTTATTCAAATAGCTTGTGCTGTTTTGAACTTTCTGCTTTATTTCCTTTTACTTACCCCAAGCATAAATCCACCACTGCACTCCGTCTTTGGTCTTTTTGTCTCTGGAAAGAGTAAGAGAGAAAGATAGAGTAAGTCACAACACCCTTTCAAAGCCCTTTAATCTGAAAATCTGACCTGATAGGATACCACAAAATATACAACACAGGAATGTAGGAATAGTACTGGACAAGCTATCAAGGGGGCTATAAGGTACCTAACCATGTATATCTTTAAGTATACACATTTAAAAGTCATTGCCACATCCCAAACTGAGCAGGGCAGCACATGATAACCGTGGTGTAAATTTATGTCTAACCATCAAGTCATAAAACCTATGAATTTCATTCTATGTGTTCTCATCTAATTTCTTCTGTTGCTGCTGTTGCCTGCTGGCAACTATTGCTTTACTGTCTCAGTTAACTATAAAACAGGTGAGGAAAACAAAACTTCTAATAATGATTTCCTTATGATTAAAATATCACTTACCTGATTAATGTAACTACCTTATATGCTATGAACACCCCACTGTACAAAATGTCTTAGGTGTAAATCTGAGGTACCTGATTTTTCTCAGAAGCACTCCATACTTGTTTGTTCACTTACTTTGTTTGCAGATTAAAGTGTGATGGCAATAGCATTAGAAATGTGTTTCATTGCCTCAAGTGATTTTGTTGAGCTACAAGTCTGACTTTCTTCTTTCACTTTGAGTTGTTCTGAATAGTGTACACAGTGCCCAATTTCAGTTAACTTTTTCTAAACATAGTTGACTTTTTTTACTTTCAGCTGCCAAATATTATATCCTGTAAGGTTGTTTGTTCAGTGATAGCATTTTCTTACTTCATCCTAGCCAATAAAAGCAGCAGTGTTGGACTATATGACTGCAAGTACACAGAACTAATGTTTTCTAGTTGATATTTGCTCACTTCTTCATATATGCAACTTTCTGCTTTCATCCCAAATTCATTGCAGTCAGCTGTAAATGTTTTTATGTTCTTCATTCTTTGCTCATTATCCCGAGTAAACTGCTTGTTCTTGCAGATATGTTACCATATCTCTTCTAGATAATTGGGACTACAAAATTTAGCAGTTAGCATTGCTGTCCCATGTCCCTTCCTCCTCCTCCTTTCAGTTATATCCCAGGAGTACCATTTGTTCACAGCTTGCATGGCTTCCATGTGTTCATGTAGATTTCACTGTTGACTCAAGTTTCCACACTTATGCTAACAAACTGAGGCTAGATGAATTGGCAATGCCACATTTCTCTTAAGTGCAGAGTACATTTGAGTATGTCTGCATACTCAGATGGACTGATGCTGCATTCATGCTTGTTCTCTGCATTTTTTCTATTCCTTCTTAGGACTGACTTTGGATCCTTGGGATACTGGACTGTATAAAGCAGGTTTGAAAAATAAATGACTGGATGGATGGATGAATTAATGCATTTTACAATAATTACAATAAGAGCTTGTAAAGTAATTACCACTTTCTGCATTCAATCACTCCATATACTCTGTTTTATACCATCCCTGTGATTCATTAACAATCATGTAGATTTCGCACTAAGTCTACATGATTTAAGTATGTTACCATGATAAGCATCAGTGCTAATCAAGTACGCATGTTGTTTATTGCATCTCCATGGTTGCAGGCATCTTTTTGTGGCCAGCAATAGTGCTCTTGGCCATGAAAAGGTGCTTGCAAGCAGCATCATGCAATGTACACAAAACAGATTGCATATAGTCAGTGCCTAGATATGAGCATGTGCTGTACCTAGGCATATTAAGGACAAGTACAGGGAAACAATACAAAATAAGGGAAAGTGAAATGGGGGAATCAGTACCCAAAAGTGTATTATAATGAATGGTGGAAAGGGTAAATGTTTAAAGTGTACCCATATCCTGCAGGCAAATGGAAAGTAAGTGTATTCAAAGCATTACTGACACAAAATCTGCAATATCAATATACCGATAATTAGTGTGGATGTTGATCCCGTCATAAGCACATAATTAATAAGGGCATGCTGATAAAGGATGTGATACAGACATAAAGCTGCAGTTCAACAAAGTGGAGTGAAAATGTTAATTAAATGCTTACTTGAGATAACAGCTAGCAAGGCCAGAAGATGCTTTAAGGCATAAATGCATAGAATGCAGTTATTTCATATATAGATTTATATACAGGGAATTAATGTATGCAAGCTAACAGGACCACTGTGTTATCTATCTCACAATGTATACAAAAGAACAAAAAGTCCTTACAGCTGTAATGTCACATAACTCATACTTGAATATGTTTATGCAAAGAAATGACAGTGGCACCAATAGGAAAGGGGACTATCAGCTATGAGCATGTAATAGATAGGCAAGTGTTGTATGGTTATGTAAATGCTACATACCAATCTAATAACAAACCACATACATAAGTGAGACCAGCTATGTTATATGGGTTGGAGATAGTGGCATTGACAAAAAGGCAGGAGTTTGAGCTGGATGTGGCAGAGTTAAAGATGTTAAGATTTGCACTGGGTGTGAGGAGGGTGGACAGGATTAGGAATAAGTATATTAGAGGGTCAGCCCAGGTTGAAAGGTTTGGAGACAAAGCCAGAGAGGCAAGATTACGTTGGTCTGGACATGTGCTGAGGAGGGATGCTGAGTATATTGGGAAAAAGATGCTAAGGATGAAGCTACCAGGTAACAGGAAAAGAGGAAGGCCTAAGATAAGGTTTATGGATGTGGTGAGAGAGGACATGCAGGTAGTTGGTGTGACAGAGCAAGATGCAGAGGACAGGAAGAAATGAAAACAGACGATCCGCTGTGGCGACCCCTAACGGGAACAGCCGAAAGAAGATGATGATGATACATATGTGACCAATGACAAAACAGAGCAGATGACATGTCAGGAGTCCAGTTTGGCCATTGCTGATTTGCAAACATGTCAGGCATAGTAATACTGGGCATGCTCACATACAATTGCAGGGGACAGTAACAGAACAGCAATTCAACACCAGCAACACAATAACATGTGTTGTAACAGAATCAGTCTCATTTCCTGATGGTCTCACTGCATGCCATAAAGAAACATTTATGGAATTACACATCTGCCAGTCAGCTATATATCATGATGGAAACAATTGCAGTATTAAATACATATCTGGAGGAAGACATGCAATGCAGACCATAATTATCTCATGATTAGGTCATGCATATGAGCAAGGAATGACCTAAGAAACCTGCATCATGTGCTTTTAGAACACGTGCATGAACAAATACCAGACAGATGCACTAAATGGGCATGCAGCACTATCATACCATATAAGGTATACTGATAACCTACCTGTTATGAAAAGTCATGAAAAAGCTGTCCCTTTGAGTGTGTGTAGGCCACTGTTTGACACATTTTCATAGATATGCAGATGTTATCAGATGTTATTATACAAGAGTCTCTCCAAGCCATGTCTCACATAAGATAGCAATGTAGGCTGTCATAAATAACTGAAATGAATGGGTGTGCTAACACAGGATGTATGGATATACTATGAACAGTTAGATTTAGTCAGAATGTTGGAAAGGAGCTGAACATGTTACTGTCCATACAGAACTGAACATTACAGTATGATAGATTTTTTGAGAAGGAAGCAATTTCTGTCATATAGGACTCACACCTCTCCCAAAAGAGAATACTAGCCTGTCTGTGTAGGTGTGCTATAAAAGCCAACATGCCACAGGAACCCAAGCCCAAACCCCTGATTAAATGTATCAGAGGTACCAGCACTTGTCAGAGATTTGGGATGCATGGCTATGGTTAAAAAGGCCCTTGTGGTCATTAACCTATGAAACACCTAAGAACCTATGATCACCTGACAGCAGATAATACATGATATTGTACATGATGGATGCACTATGATAGAAATGTCAGTAAAACTGTGAGATATATGGCTATATGACAGCATTACATCATGTTCTTTCTGCAAGAGATCTGTGTACCTGTAATTACTGTAGTGCATCAACAACAGAAAGAATGTTGTCACATTCCCTCATGCCAGAGGATAACACTTCCTACATATGTTATGTAAGGAACATGAAAGCAAATGTCATCATTACTCTGAATAAAAGAATTGCTATATGACAAATTGTCATAGTTTTCAGTAAGAGGGGTCACCATCTATATGTGTACAAAGTCAATGTGCTTCACAAAAAAGTTAGTGATATGTACTCTGAATTCCTTCCTCCTAATTTTAATGTAATCAGGGCTGACAGACAACACAAAAAAGGAGGCGGTGTCGCCTTTATTTATCCTAATGCTTTTAACATATCCACCTTTCCTAATTCTATTCCTAAATTCCATAACACTGAAATCTTAATTTCATTCCTTGACCTTAATAATTCCAGAAAACTCTGTATTACAGTCATTTATATTCCACCTGGGAATAATATCCCAGTTATAGAAGACATTCTTTCCTGGATCTCCCGCACAACAAAAAATTAAACCATTATATTAGGTGACATGAATATTGACTGGGCAGCTACTTCCACTATCCAATCCTCTAATAGCATTAACCTATTCCACTTTACACAACTAATTATTTCTACTGCTAGATATAACTTCAAAAAAAACAAAGGATCAGTTCTAGACTGGATCCTGATCTCAGACCCCTCCAAGTATCCAGTTGCCAGTACCCTTCCAAATTCCTTTAGTGATCACCCCCCAGCCTACATCATTCATAACTGCACATCTCTCTCAAAAGCCCACAATATTAGAGCCATACAAAATTTATCAAAAATTTTCCCCCACAAATTCAATACTATCCTTAAAAGTCAGCTGGAACTGTCTCAAAACCTTACCACTAGATGACACCCCTCTTTACTTCAATAACTCCTTTCTTAGTATTCTCCACAGCCTGGCACCCACGAGATCCATTAGAATCAAATCCAGTCATGCCCCTTGGCTTTCTAAAACTATAAAAGAAATCATGCGAAAGAGGGACAAAGCCTGGAAACTTTGGTTGAATTCAAATAACCCCTCCAACCTTATCCATTACAAACAACTTTGCAACCTCTCTAAAAAACGTATTTGCAAAGACCAACAACAATACTTCTGGAACATGCAATTAAACAGGAAAAATAACCCCAATCTTTTCTGGTCTTTTATCAATATCAATAATCTTCTGAAACCTGGCCCTAAAACCAACCCTTGTCCTTTCCCCTGACATGTCACCTGACCTTATCACCTCCAAATTTAGCTCATATTTCATTGACACAATAACTGATCTTACAGCCTCCTTTTCCTTCCCTCTACCTAGCAATCATCACCTCAATTATCCCTCCTCTTCACATCTACCTCACAATAACACATCTCTAAATATACCCACACAAATCTGGAACAAACACAAACTGAATTTAATCTCTCCCCTATTCCCACTTCCTGTATAAAAAACTCTTGCTAAAACTGAAAACCTGCTCCAACTTGGTTGACAACATTCCTGCCAAATTCCTCAAGATTGCAACTGACAGAGTAACTTTTCCTATCAGCATTCTAATCAACAGATCGATCCAAAAATCGTATGTGTCTTCCTTATGGAAAAAGCCATTATCCTACCCCTCCATAAAGGGGGCCCTTCCTCCAACATCTCTAACTTCCGACCAATCTCTCTTCTTTCCCCTATATCTAAAATTCTCAAAAAATGTATCCAAAAACAACTACTTCACTACCTGTTAAACAACAACATCCTCTCATAACCCAACATGGATTCCATCCTGGGCATATTACCTCTACTGCACTCATATCCTTCTTAGATACCATTAACAAAATCTGTGACTCTGACCATATAGCATCTGCTCTCTTTCTAGATCTAGCTAAAGCATTTGATACTATATCCCATTATATCCTTTTCTCAACTTTCTTCCCTTGGGCTGTCTTCTTC
Organism: Protopterus annectens; assembly: GCF_019279795.1. Classification (NCBI taxonomy): domain Eukaryota; kingdom Metazoa; phylum Chordata; order Ceratodontiformes; family Protopteridae; genus Protopterus; species Protopterus annectens. The sequence continues at coordinate 1,134,215,706 of NC_056729.1, read as the reverse complement.
ATCACTTAACTGGTTTGAAAGCTATCTTTCTAATAGACAACATGTCATCAAATGGCAGCACTCTATCTCTCCCTACCTCCACAAACCGACTGGTGTCCCGCAAGGTTAAATTTTTGGTCCCCCTCTATTTAACATATTCATTAACAACTTACACCAAGCTTTACCACACTCCTCTCTAGTCCAATATGCAGACAACTCAACCATAGTCTGCTCTACACCCAACCCTGTTATCCTTCAACAAATGACCCAAGCAGCTTTCTCTACTGTTGAATCTTGGTTCCACCAAAATCACCTGTCCTTAAACACCAAAAAAAAAAAAAAACTTTGTTGCTCAGCCCCCAAAAATACCTCTATCAGTGTTCAAGACTTTAACATTCGCTCATTAAATTCAATAACAATCGAACTCATAGCTAATACTAAACTCTTAGGGGTCACAATAGACGACAATCTAAAATTTGATTTACATATCCAATCCAATATCTCAAAAACCCACAAAAAAACTTGGCCTATTCTGCAGACATTATAAATTCATCTCCCCTTCAACTAATCAAGTCTTAACACTCTCTTATCTGCTTCCTTCTCAAACCTATGATGCTCCCTTATTATCTAATCTGCAGTCCTCTCTAAAACTACAATTAAAATCCTTCTACAACAAAATTGCCAGATTTGCTTTTAACTGGTGTCATTCAACCCATCACTGTATAGCCTTAAGAAATCTCCACTGGCTTGAATTCCCTCACTTACTACTACACCTTCAACTAACTACTTCTCACAGACTACTTTACAAAACCCAAGACTGCCCTGCACGCATCTCCTTATTTCCCCCTTACTCCCCCACTAGGTCATTACGCTCAGAAAATCAAAACCTACTACAAGTCCACAAACCTAACCTACTGGCAGGTAAACTCCTATACTCCTGGACTATGGCCAGACATTGGAATAATTTCCCCTCCTCCATATGGTCTGAACAACATCCTAAAAATTCAAAACTGCCTTACAAAAACACCTTCTCTCCAATTGGATCTGCAACTGTTTCACCTTGTCTAATGCTATCACTTAACTCTCTCTCTCTCCCCCAAACTCAGACCCAGTATTGCTCTTCTTAGCATTCCAACCACATAAACCATACTTTTCCTCCAGTTGAAAGGACCTTGATGCCATAACAACCATTACTACATATTTTACACTTCTCTTTATGCATACTAATTATTAACTTTAATGTCATGTAACCTCTTTCTTCCTTCTCTCTTTGCTTTCGCATCCTCTCTCTTCAATTAATATCACATTTAGAACACACATCCACTCCACACATAAACTGATAGACCTTGCTTTTTTCCTGATACCTTTTTTATTGTTTGAACTTGCTGATTTTTGTTTCATTTAAATTCACCCATTTTTTTTCTCTTTTGTTTCATTTTATTCCAACATTTTGTAGTTTTGCAACTTGTATCATTTTATTGCCTTTGCACTGTAGTAATTCTTGTAAATATTGTAACTACCTTATTGTAGCCACCTCTGTATTGCAATTATCTTTGCTGTGTTTGTCATGGGAGCTTTTCTCCCTGGGCCTCCACTGAAAATGGGATCTTTTCCACCCAGTGGACTTTCCTGGTAAACAAATATCATAAATAAATAAGCAGAATAACACTGACATAACATAGTCTGAGCAATGGATGGATTTCAAATAACTACCCCAAGATCCCAAGCAAAACATCACTGCCTGAATGGCAAGTGAAACACAACCATGTTAAGTTACTACTGAGACAGTGCACAGTTAAATGCCTGGCATCACCATTGTTTATAAGCAGGATGTTTATGGTAGAAAAGCATCCAAAGTGCACAATAACACTGTACAGCTACACCTCGTATATGTCTTTGCAGAATTGTATACACATTTGAGGGTGAAAGGCATGCTGACAGCTGGACTATGACATCCTACTTAAGCTTTTACACAATGTACAAAGCACACTATCAAAATCATGCAACACAGGAGAATGCACACTTCAAATCAAATGTGACATGCTGCAGATATGCTAGCAGTATGTAATCATTGTGTGGCCAAAATGTTTTTTTTTTCCACTGGTGATGCTATGATTTGTTAGTGTTTCAGAGCCCCACTGTAATTCAATGTCATAATCAGAATAATGCATAAAGGTGGTTGTGAGGTGGCTGACAGTATATAACAGTAATAACTATCAAACTATTGAAGCAGTGATACAATTGAAACAACTACCTATCCACTAACATCTATACAGCATATTATTAGCAACCAGCACCACAGGAGAATAATAACTACATATCAGACATACATCATCTTTGAAGGGATGACATCAGCAGTATATCGCCAAGGAGATGTTTCTAGTAACATTATTTTACAGTCAATCAAAGCTAATAAAAGTTGCCACTACAAATGTGTGTAAAACAATCATGACTCCATTTGCAGTCACACTTTCAGAAGTTAAACACTGCTGTATTTGAACATTCAACATATCTAGTTACACATTATAGAGAATAGTGTAAGACATGCAGGTACCACAGCAGAAGTCTGAAATTCAAATAGCTTCAGTTTTGCAAAACAAGGACCTCATCAGTGTGTTGACCAGAAGTGTATGCAGAAAATATAATGCTGTAATTGTGTGCACTTATTGGTGCCACAGAAAACACATGCCATTTGAAGAATGAAAACATCCCCCTCAACCCCACTTAACAAATGTCTGCATCCCTTTCCATCTACGAACACCAAACAACTATCTTCCAACTCATGACATTGTTATTTGAAGCATTAATTTCCAAATTTGTGGACATAGTATTGCCTAAAAAGCAGGTTTTTCTTACATAATGCATAGAAAATTGTAATCACTACACTACAAACAGTATGCATAGCTATAACCTTGTGTAGCACTGAAGTTGTGGATGGGAAAGGTGGGGTTAGGGGATGGTGTAGTCATCTATGATTTTAAAACTTTCTTCTAGAGTATAGGTTGACTGAACACATGCTTACCTAACTGTTAACCTCAAACACATATATGCAGATATACCATGTTGGGTACTAAATCTCCTCCCTATCTAGTTACATAATTTAGAGAACACTGTACTATTCACAAGCACCACAGGAGAAGTGTGACTGTTAATGGGAAAGAGTGTACTTTGGTCAGGATGACCTCATCAGTGTGTTTCATACAGGATGTTTGTGTAAAAGTTGGTAGAAATCTGTGTGCACAATTAAGTGCATTCTCTTCAGGGTTAATGGAGACAGCAACACGCATTACACACACACTGTCACATACAAGCTTACCATGGTGGGTATCGAACCTCCTACTTATCAAGTTACAGAATCTAGACAGCACTGTAGTAGTTGTAAGTGCCACAGGATAAGATTTACTGTTAAGGGAAGATATTGCACTTTTGTCAGGATGACCTCATGAATGTGTTTCATACAGGATGTTTATGTGAAAGATTGTATAAGGGAGTTATGAGAATAGGTAAATGTATTATTCTCAGGAAAAGTGGGTACACCATGAAGCGATACACACACACACACACACACACACACACACACACACACACACACACACACACACACACACACACACACACAGATCTTTCATATTGGGAATTGAATCTCCTACCTGTCTAGGTGACACAATCTAGAGAGCACTGTACTAGTCGCAAGCACCAAAGGAGAAGACAAAGAACACCTATGTGAAATTGGGCACTGGAATAGCTGTAAGAAGCAAAGCTTAGATAAGATGGTACTGTGCATCACAGGCTGTGCAACAAGTGCATATGTGTGCCCAGGGCAATGCAACATCACTATGACTGTTGCATGTAATTATATACTTTTATAATGAAATGTAGATACGGTCCTTACATTGTGTTGTTGTGAGGGACTTTGAATTGTTCCACATAATGGGATGACATGCACATTGACTGTTGCACACAAGTGGATTTTCAATCAAACATTGCTGTGACTTTATGTTGGGATGATTTCCCTCTCATATTGTTTCATGCTTGCACTATGTGCATTGGCAAGACAAACATGCAAGTTGTATAAAGGATACTGCCCTGCAGAATGACAGTGATGGATTTTGTGAGAATAGGTTAACCAAGCTGGTAACACAGTGCAAGTGTAAACACTATGTAGCAAACATATTGCTTTAAACAAATGTGAGTCAACATCATCCAGAAATCATGATTATCTTTTGACAACAGTCATACAGACATAAAAATGTTGTGCAACAGAAAACTATAAATCTTGGATTTTCAGTCTCTCTTTTTTGTATTGTACTGTTTCAGTGCAGCACCGCTAAGCTCATTTGCACTTCTGCTGATGACAAAGTCTTAGTGCATGCATAATCATGTACTTAAGTGTTGAACATACAGTGGTAATTAGCAGTACTCTAGGTTGATCTTTGATGAGTTCTGCACAAAGATCTTTATAGGGCAGCCTTCACAATAGGCAGCAGGCAGAGTATCACCAAGATATTGATGTGATAAGTAAAGGTTTAGTCAACATTTACTGACACAGTAGTCAAACAAAACATCATAACACATGTCATCCATTATGTATTCGAACATTTTCAATACACCAACAAAAACATTTAGACCTGAGTTGTATCTTATCAAAACACTTATAAATTCATATTTCTGATAGTTAATATTTGGCAGCTGTTTTCAACAAACATGAATGTATGTATTCATCTTTATTTGCCTATTGACGAATGTAATCCATGCATCTAACCCTTTATCTTGTTAAAATACATTACATTGAATAAACATAGCTTATCACAGTGGCATGAAGAGAGACAGTTATGTGGATGAATGCAATCAAATCCAAAGATATTGTCATAAGTTATATACTTCCATTTAGCCTTCTTTGCATATCCTGCCTGTGCCAGACATTGTGCAAATGCAGAAGGAGAACATGATGCAGAAGGGAGAAGACATATTTTGTCAGGGTGATATGAAGGCAGGGACAAAATAAATTATTACTGAAGAAAGATACATAGCCAACAGGAACGTCTACAGTAATGAACATTTTTTCTACACAGTTGAGCATTAGCTTATCCTGCCACAAAGGTATCATTACTTTGCAGTATTAATATAATAGTATTGAAGCACACTGACAACTTATTGAAGATGAAGGGTAAACAGAGAGAGAGAGATAACAGAGAGGAATAGCAACATGTTTTGTAGAATGTGTAAGAACATCTATATGGTGTTTTAGTCTTACTTAATAAATCTTCAGTAATCTGTCATGCTCTGTACATTAAACTGATTGCTATAGATACAAACAAGGGGTTGCAGAGTGCAATAACCATGAATGCCTAACTAGAATAAGGCTGGCTTACTAAGTCTCCCTGCTGAGGCTGCAATGTTTTTGAAAATTATGTCTTGCTGTACTATTCTAATGTCACGTTAAGGAAATGTGTTATATGTAGACAAATTCAAATATTTACAAGTAAATACATACTAGGAATATGAACTATCAGGAAGTAGGAAAAGGTTATGCCCATAACACTATGCCAAAATATTAGGCTACAAACAGAGTAATTATCTTAACACACCACATAGGAGCTCCTACATTAATACAGCTACCTGAAAAACAAAACCAAGTTAAGCTTTCTGGTAAAAACTCTTAATGAATAAATACAAATCCCTTCTTTAGCATATATGTTTAAACACTTGTCAAAATCCATGACAGCAAACTGAAAATCTTAAAAGGACTGGGCACAGTTACTTCAACATTGCCTGTTTAAGTTGACTTATTTTTTCATCCCTTCTTCAGTTGCTGGAATAAAACACTATAACATGAAGAGTGGCTGTCCTCTCTCAGTGGTTCTGAGAAAAAAAGGCATTTTTTTCTATGTCCACATTTTTTTATATTCAGGGTTTTGCTAGAACCTGAGCCATAATGACATGTAACTGGCATAATGTATGAAACCAGTCCTTCAGCACACACACATATACAGGGCATACACACCATCATGCACATATTGTACCACACGCACATTAAAAATTTCAAAGTTATCCAGTTCACTTATCTGCATATATATGGGGTGTGAGAGGAAACCAGAGAATTGTCAAGCACCTATACTGGGACAGGAAGGGCATATAAGCTGCATACAAATAGCAGTTTAACCTCTCTTGCATTTTATATTTTCTTTCTTGTTTAACTTTTTATTTCATTCATCTTCTCTTCATTTTCCAAATATACCATTGCATTAAATGAATGATCCCCCATCAGAAACACATTGGTGTTTTAAAGTAAGAATAGATAGATAGATATTTCTTTCATAAACAAATATGTTTTACCTTTTTGTTGGCTGCGTAAGCCCACTGGACAAACTTTTCCTTTTTAGGGGAGACACATAAGCTTTGTCTGGTCTGATGAAACAACTTTATCAGATCCATACAGTAAGCAACTGAAGGTGGAAAGAATCATATGCAAAATATTATTTCTTTTTTGTCCTTTTTTTCCCCTGTGGACAGAGGGTGCAGCATGAATAATTCACAGGATCATAGGAACATAGGATCATAGGAGTTGCTAGGCTATTGGCCCTCAGGCCCTTATGAGTCTAGCCAAGAGTTTAGCCCATGTTTACACAAGTCAGCAGCCAAAGCTTCTGTCCAGCAAGGACACAGGCGGATAACAGGGGTTTTCTGTTTCCCATCTGGTTATCAAGTTTGTGCTTAAAAATGGATAATGAGGTACTCTGCTTGATGTGGCGAGGGAGTCTATTCCATAGATGGTGGAGTCTCTGGGACACAAATCTGTCCCTTCAACAAGTCCTATTGATATCACAAACCAGGTTGAGGTCGCGCGAATGGGTTACATGAGTGGAGCTTGACTTACAGATATGCAGCAGTCCCACCAAGGCGGGGTCTGAGATTCCTTTGTATGTCAGACAGAAGTCACCTCGGAGGAGTCTGTATGAAACTGAATAGAGACAGGGCTTTTATCCTACCTGTGTAGGGTAGATGTTTGAGGCCCTGGATTCTCCTGGTGAGGAACCTCTGTGGTCTCTCCTGTTGCTGCATGTGCTTTGCGAGGTACATGCCGAAGTGGGCATTGTACTCAATAATTGTCCTTATAAGGGAAGAATACAGGGATGTTATAACCTCTTTGTCCCTGGATGAGATAAGCTTACTTATGAGGTGGCCCATGTAAAAAGCTTTCCGTACAACGGAAGCAACATGGTGGTCAAATGTCAGGTTGCTATCAACCTGTGTGCCCAAATCCCTCATGACTGATTGCATGCTTAGGACATTGCTATTAATGTGATAATATGTAGGGAGGACGTACACATCACTTGGGGAACTGATGACTATGCTCAGCTTGCAGTCATCTGCAAAACTGGTCAGCCATTGGTTTTGGCCTGTACCACAGAGAAGTATTTCTCAAATCACACAGGCCCCAAGACCAGTCCCTGCGGTACAGCACTCATTACAGATCTACTGCTTGAGGTGGCTTCCCCTATTTTGATTAGGTGGGTTCTATCATTGAGCCAATTTGCTACCAGTCTGGTAAGATATAGATTGATGCCTAGTTGAGAGAGTTTATCTATTATGCCCCAGTGGAGAATAGTGTCAAAGGCTTTGGCCTTCAAATGTTTTTTCAATGATTTGTCCACTGACTAATTTACATAATTGGCTATCCCTCTTAGCTCATGGACTGATACCAAATTCCTGCTAAGTGTGCTTCACTGCTGCTTATTTATTTATTTATTTATTTATTTTGCTGAAGTTAATCTTTTCATTGCAGTACCTACATCTCCTTTCCAGAATCTACTACTGCATGTGCAAGATCCCAGATATTATGGTTCTCATTTATGAATCTGATAACTGGCTAGCAGAGGAACTTGTGGACCACCAACCTTTTCTTTTTTTATTGAAAAACTAATTGTTATAGTAGTTAATGTCCATATGCAGAAGCGCTCACACTCATTCTAGGTGTACTCATTGTAGCATTACCTATTCTGCTGTAAAAGCTTGTTGACTGGTACTGTTTACCTTATAGGGACATATGATTGCATATTCTTGCATCACTTTTCTTGAGAAAAATCTCTACTTATGTTTTAATGACAGTGCTTAAAATGACAGTTGTATGGGTAGATATAGCAGATAATTTCATCTCTACTTATAATTTTATGACAGTGCTTAAAATTCAGGTCTTATAGGCAGATATACTAGATTATTTCATTGGGCTATTTTCTTGTACCGGATTCCTTATTTCTGGTTTAAAATTCTGAATTGCATGCCTCTTTATACTATACCTCATGTAACTGTCATCAAATATTGTTGTTGCATGCTACTATTCTACACCCAAGTTATGTGAAAGGCACCCATTAGACTCCCATAGCTCTTCCCCAAATAAGATGAAGCACCAAGACTCTCAATGCATTCATATCCATCAAAAGGGCTTTCTTTAGTCCGTTTAGTTTCTTTTTCTCTTTGGTATTAATTAAGCTATCATATTTCCTGTTTGACAGTGGTCTTCATCCTGCTTTGATAATGAAATCTCATGATATCACATTGCGACAACAATAGCTTGTGAGACAGTTGATCTTATGTTATAAACATTAATAGGTAACTATCATTAGCTACCAACATATGCCAACATTTGGTCAACAACGCTTTCAACATCAACAATTTTCTATCTGAATATGTTTGAGCTATACCTTCACTGTGCATTAAGGAAATCATTACATTACAGGTAAACAAGCAACCTTTGTCATATTGTCTGCAGGAAAATCTTAACTGAACTATGTATCTACAGAGCTTGTTTTTCCCTTTAAAATGAATAATGAGAAATATGTGTCATTATGTCAAAATGTTTTCAACTGCAGTCCATATAGATGGTCTGTTTGTACATCTGTCTATGTAGAGGGTCAAATTAATGCACTGTGACACAGCATTCTTTTCATCAGGTTTGGAAGACATCACTGTAAACAGTGCAATAGGCATCCCACACACCTTTGCTAGAGAAGGCTGTGGGTTCTATTCCCATACCAGGTAGGGTGATTGCTGAGACTGCATGTAGTATAAGGGGCATGCTAATTGTGTTGTCCTGTGGATGACACAATGAATCAAGCCCTCATCTGCTTAAGTTTATGGTAATGCAGGTGGATGTAAAAGAACTCTCAGCACCTATCAAAAACAGTTGGGGAAGTCCCTTGATACCCTGGCCAAATTTTCCCTTGTAGTATAAATACTACCTTGGGTCTTCCTGAAAAGCATCCACCACCTGCTTAGTGGGACTACCCAGTCAGCAAAGAATAAATAACAATCAAAATATACCTTATCTATATAGATAATTCACTGTGATAATATATGAAAATATTCTCAATATTTTAATTTATTTAGACACTTTTATTACAGTAAATTAATAATAGAAAAGAGGAGAGCTCCATGTTTTCAAGTATTTATATCAGCGTATGCACATGTATGTGTGTGTGTGTGTGTGTGTGTGTGTGTGTGTGTGTGTGTGTGTGTGTGTGTGTGTGTGTGTGTGTGTGCACATGTGTAAAACCAACATATTTCCACTGAGAAATACAAAGAGAGAAACTGAAACATCCATTTTGACATGTAGAAAGGTTAAAATAGCTGTTCAAAATAAAACATTTTCACTAGATTTTTTTTACCCTAAAGCACTTTGGGACATCTGTGTCCTTGGAGAAAATGAGGAAGAAAATGCTAGTGGGCCATTTCCTGATTTTATCATTCAAATACAGAATTTGTTACACTCTTTTACCAGTTGTAAAAAAAAAGCAATTACGCTGTGGTTCAACTTTTACTCGATTGCTTTACTATGAATCGAAGTGAGTATGGAGCATGGACATTTTTGTGCTTCATTCTTTTGTTTTTTTTTAAGAAAAAAATAAAATCAACTAAACAGTGAAAGGGAATAATGCATTTTTTTTCACAAAATAAACACACATTTTTTTATTTAAATTTTACTCTTTATTAATAAGAGAAATACGTCCAGAAACAATAGAATTTTATTTTTGATTTTCTTTCTTAGTAATGCTACAAGCTAGATACAATTTTTATTTAATTAGAACTCTATCACAAATAATTTATTTGTTATATTCTTTAGATAACAAACAAGAGTTGGACAATATTAGGATGTACAGTGAATGGTTTTATTAGCTGCAATCAAATCACTGTTATCCTGTTAAATTGTTTCTTACAATTCATCACAAGTGATATGTGTGGTTTTGAAAAGCACCATACAATCATAAACTCAGCCTGCACTGTTAAGAGGGCAACAGTAAAGTTGGAACATAATGAGCACTAGAATGCAGCTTATAAAGTATAATTAGTGAGCTCTACTGGAAACGAAAAACAGGCAGAAGATGATATAAGCTTTAAGGAATCTCTATGGATTCAACAAAGTCCAAGAAAGGAATACATTTCAGAATAAGATATGTGCAAGAACAAAGGAATTGAGTCTTAACGTGGGGGAGGAGCATCTTTTGCTTGAATGAATTTTACAGAGAAATTGGCAGACAAAGCAGCTTTCTTGAGGACATACAAACCTAAATGTTTATTGGAAATATAACAATGCAAGGTACAGATATGCAGCATCATTTGTTAGGGAGATGGAGTATGAAAGTTACCAGTTAACTAAGAACCACAGTTCAGGCAAAACGTAATATGATGTGCAAGCTGTGTGAGCCAAGCATTCTCTGCCTGATGTCAGAGTCTCTGATTATAATTTGTCACCAATTACAGCCCTAAACTATTTTGTGTGAATTAACTTAATTATGGATTAACTACAATGCTCTCTTCCAATACTGTTTAGGAAATGAATACAGATGCTAAAGCAATGCTGTTTGCTTACTGAATATCTATTTGATTCTTTTACTTATAACAGACACTGAACACAGCTCAAATAGCAGATGAAGCACAGTGGTAAAAAATAAGTCTCACTGCAAGAGATAGTTCACAAAATGCACTAGCATAGCAAAGGTTGGGTAAAGGAGGCAATTGCCCTGGGTGCAAAGTTTTAGGTGGTGCAAATGAGATGCTAGCAGTTACTTTAAAAAAAATTTTCTGTACTGAAATGCTGGTACACACAGGCAGAGTTGCCTTTGGCTTTTTTTTTTTGGGTGGGGAAGGTCTTCACTTAAATAGCTGTGGCTGTGGACTGGCTGAATTACTGCACGAAGCCTACAATAATCCAAAGATTATTACGTGTGTGTGTGTGTGTGTGTGTGTGTGTGTGTGTGTGTGTGTGTGTGTGTGTGTGTGTACACGCGCGCGCGCGTGTTTTAGTTTTGTGTTGAGGGCTGGGGGCATGGATTTGATGGGTGACCATCCATGAGGCTCCCCTCTTTTCGTCGTTCTTGACAAGCTAATTCTTTGTTTTCAGTAAATACTGCTTGGTTTCTTTCTAACTTCAGAATATCTGCCTAAAATATTCATCCTTAAATTTTCAGGGTCTGCGTATTAGTTTCCACTCAAGTGCTTGGTCGTGCTCTGTACAGACTCAGACACCATAAGTGACATTTTTTTTCTGTAAAAGGACTATATAAGGAAACAGATCCAGTAATTAGTAATAATGACCATCCCTTCTGGCATGTCTAAAGGACAGTTCCCTGTGCTTTCTCTTATTAAACTGGTGAACTTTGGCATTCTGGGGAAGTGTAGCAATTGCCTCATGTACACAGGTAACGCTCTCCTCTTACCTCCCAACACTCAGACTTGTGAGAGATGCACCTATATAGACACATTTGAAGCCATGCACTCTCAAGCCAAGACTGGTCAAGAGGAGAAGGTCAACACCTGCACCAAACCACATGCAACACATAGCCCTCCAGAACACCCACCGTCACAGCTCTCACATAAAAACACAAACCACACACCCACCTTTGCGGAGGCTCTCAATAGAAATCTACCCAAACAGCAGAAACCTCCAGGACTGAAATGCACTCAACCACCACAACACAGCACACACCACAAGACACATAGCTCACCTACACAGAGTGCCCCTCAACCTAAGCCCCTAAGGCAAAACAGCTTGCCCAATACACTAATCATAGGTGACTCAATAGTGAGGCACATTGATGTCCCACTTACTAGGTTAAATAAGGAGAAGGTAACAGTCCGCATCTATGAGGTGCCAGAATCCAACACATAACACACACACTCAGGTCACTCCAGAAGACGTACAAGTATGACTCTGTCACTGTCCATGTGGGTGTGAATGACCTGAGATAAACCTCCCTGGACTACATGAAAAGAGACATGGAGGAGCTCTTGGATTATGTGGCCCAGGCAGGTATGACCCTAGCCCTGAGCAGCATCCTACCATCACCCAGAATGATACCACAGTACAAGCAGAAAATTATTGGCTTTAACAATTGGCTAAGTTTCCGGTGTCATCCTAAGGGGATCCAGTATGTGTCTGCTTGGGATGACATGACTGGCAGACCTTGATGCTTTGCCAGAGATGGCCTGCATCTGACACCCCTGGGTTTCCGGATACTGGCTAAGGCTCTTGCCACCCCTATAGTGACTTTTTTAGGTGATGTTCCAAAGACCAAATTACCACTGTAACAGCTATAAATAAATGCAATCTGAGGGTCATGCTGCTCAACGCTAGAGCTCTAAATCTCAAGATGCACTTGCTCTAAGCACTCCTCAAAATGGAGAACATCAACATTTGTGCTGTAATGGAGACCTGGTTAAAAGCACTAGAAAGCACCTCTGCACTACCAGGCTATAACTCATTCCACACCTTTCGGCCCCACAGACAGAAGCTCCAAATGCAGTGGTGTCTCCATATACATAAAGGATATGCACACCTCCAGACGAGTAGCCCAGCATAATGCATCTGAAATACTTCAGGTACAACTAACATTGGGTAAGATGGCGATTCAGGCTGTAGCCTGATATAGATCCCCAACCACGTCCCAAGACTCTCACTCCACATTCCTAAGCACCCTGGAAACTATTAGGGTCCAACCCAACACTCTCATACTAGGTGACTTCAACTACCCCTCCATCAAATGGGAAAACTACCCATGCACCAATACACTGGCTTAATGCTTCCTGGAATTCATCAATTCCTATGCCTTGGACCAGCTCATTCTTACCCCCACTAGAGGAAGCAACATCCTTGACCTGGTTATTACTAACATGGGCAACAGTTGCTCTACACCAATAGTCAATTCCTCCCTGGTTAGATCCGACCACAAAGTAATCACCATGGAAATCCACATCTCACCCACACCCCCCGATAATGTAACCACCTTGAAAAACTTCTCCAAAGCTCCTAGAAACAGAGGTGGCCAACTTCACATCACCCATGTCAATGGAAAATAGATGCATGACTGCCAAATCATACACCAGTGCACTGTACGAACACATACATAAATGCATGGAACTACCCATACCCAACAGAACCAAGACGCTCTCCTCCAAAAAGGAAGCCAGTCTGGTGGTCCCCTGCCATTAATAAACTCTACAATAGAAGGAAGAAACTGTTGCACAAAAAGGTGAAGTCCAAAGACAGGAAGAACTCCCATATTAGCCTCAACAAAAAGTTGAGAGCCCTCATCAAAACCTCTATAGCCAGCTATGAAAGCAGAATTGCAGCAGACACTAAAATCAACCACAAAGCCTTCTATAGTTATATCAAAAATCTCTATGGCAATACCAAGGTCTGCTCTGAGTTACTGCACAATGGTACCTCCTATACTGAGCCAACAGGTATTGCCAACAGACTGGCCAACAGATTCAGTGCCAACTTTATCCCTCTCTCCCCCCATAATGGACCAATCACGATACCGGAGAAATGCCAGGCACCCAGCATTACTGCAGCACAGGTTAAAGCTGCATTGTCCAAGGCCAAGAATACAGCTTCCATGGGACCTAACAATATCCCTGGATGTGTTCTACATGAGCTACAAAGTGAACTGACACCACGTCTGTGTGCCCTGTTCAATCACAGCCTCACCTCAGGCTTTGCCCTTTCTGAATGGGCACTACTACAGTCATCCCTCTCCATAAAGGGGGAGTGATTACAGTTCATGGGAATTATTGCCCCATTAGCCTAATGAGTCAGGTATGTAAGGCTATGGAGTGCATCGTCATGGACCTAATTAACAAGGATACAGGGAATCTCCAAACTCTAGATCCCACTCAATTTGATTTTGTGAAAGGTAGATCATGCCTGCTCAACATGATTGACTTCTTTGAGTCAGTCACCAGAGCTGTAGATGAGGGCAAGGCAGTTCATACAGCCTACATTGATCTGGCCAAGGTCTTTGATACCATTCCCCACTCAGGAATTATTGATAAACTCACCAAATTAGGCATCAAACCTTATATCACTAGGTGGGATGCTAATTCATAGGTTCATAGATAGAACCCACAGTGTGAAAGTAGCAGACTCCAAGTCAGACTGCTGACCAGTCACAAATGGAGTCCCACAGGGATCAGTCCTGGGTCCTTTCCTGTTTGGCATCTACTTCTCAGAAGTCCTGGCCAACACGGAGGAACTCTGGCTGACCAAGTTCATAGATGACTGCAAGCTGGGAGCCATTATTAACTGCCCAAGTGATGTAGACATCCTATAGAAAGAACTCACTGAGACCAATGACTGGTGTCGAAACCATGGCCTTAAGTTTAATGCCAAAAAATGCGTTGTCATCCCCTTTGTGGAAAAACTCAGTTGTCACTTATTACCACATCGATGGGAGCCCACTGAATAATGAAGGTGTTATAAGAGATCAGGGCACACAGGTTGACAGCAACCTCTCTTTCGACCACCACATTGCACTGTGGTCAGAAGGTTCTTCAATGTGGCACATCCCATTACCAAGGATTTTGCATCCAGGAAGAAAGAGGTCATCATCTCTCTCTACTCTTCCCTCATTATCTCAATCATCGAGTATAATGCCCCATTTGGCATGTACCTCACTAGACACATGCAACAACTGGAAAGGCCATAAAAGTACCTCATAAAGAGGATCCTAGGCCTTAAACACATGTCCTACATGGACAGACTCAAAAAACTCCAGCTATTCTCTGTCTCATATCATCTACTAAGAGGCGATCTCTGCTTGACTTACAAAGCCATGTCTGATCCAGCTCTGTTAGAAATGCTTCATCTAAAGAAATCCCAATCCCTCCACACCACATACTCCAGAGACCTCAACCTCATTACCACAATCAGCAGAACATGCTGGAGGGACAAGTTCATAACCTAGAGACTGCCCATGTTCTGGAATAGACTTCCCATACATGTCAACAGAGAACCTCACTGGCCCTCTTCAAGAGAAATCTTGATGACTGGATGGGAAATAGAAAGTTTACCCCAGGGATCATGCCAGTGGCTCTACTTGATAGAGGCACTGAGAACTAACATCAGGCGGGACAATGCCAGAGCACTTCTATGTGCTAGATTTGTAAAGGCTCCAGGGCTATTAGCCTAGTGCACACCTATGAACCTATGATTGGCTGCTGAATCACTGTAGAAAGCCAATCAGTAATGTGAAGATCCAAAGATGTTGTTTTTTTTCACTCTTCACTTGGAGGTGAAGAGGTGTGGCATTAGTTCATGAAACAGTCTTAAGTTACTAGTTGAGCTTGAGCAAGCTATGCCTCTAGAAAAGTGTCATAATAGAATCATAGCTTAACACAATCTCATCAGGTAAAATACAGAGGATTGCAATCAGGGTTCCAGTCATAAAACCAGCTTGTTATGTGTCCAAGACATAGACGCCAAGAAATTTAAGAGCCGAATCTTGGCGTCCATGATGAGAACACATAATAGAGTTATGATCGGTTACCCGGTCACAGATCTTTGTAATGTTTGTTGCTTTATGAGCTTCATGTACTACCAAATAAGCAAAAAAGTTTAGACACATAAAGTATTTACCAACCTTCAAAGCCTTTGGAAGCTGGAAAAACACTTAGCGCTGTCAGTCAGCAGATGGAAATGAAATGCCACTATGTAAAAACTAATAGCTTTAAAGTCTGTTAGACACTTCATTGTGCTGTACTCCCTGCTTATAAATGTGGTAGAGTGAAGTTCTAACAAATTAAAAAAAAAAGTTTTACATTTTGCCACTGTTACTTGCTGGTCTATATTGTTAGCAGGTAGTCTCTTGCTCGAGATGCAGTCTCAGCAGGCTTAGGGTTCTTTAACAAGTTTTTGTTAATCACTAGTAAGCTCTGATTGAATCTCCTGTTAAGGACATGCTTTGCAACTTTGCATTTTTCACAATTTTAAATGTAATTGCAGTCTTCTGTGCAATGCAAAATTACTCAGTTCTGTGAAAATTTGCCAAGATGCACAGTCTTATGCAAAACTGAAACATCAGAAAATGCTCTGGAGAGGCCAAAAGTTTTAAAAAACAGCTTAATCAGTCTCCAAGATATACAAAAGGAATTGCAGTGCTACTGAGAGATGCCATCAAAATTAGTGACAGACTCATAGCAATCAGACTTCAGTGTACAGATTGGAAAGCATTCATAAACTCAGCCTATGCCTCATAGTAGAGTTGCAATGTTGAGGAAAAGTGTGCATTCACAAATCGATTGCAGGATCTACTAAATAAAGTAGGACAACATGAGTTGGTGTTGATAACTGGTATCCCAAAAGCTCATTTTGGCACAGATAGAACAGGATATGATGACTGCCAGAATACATAAATGGGGCCACAGGAATAAAGAAAGAGACGGCATGCTAAAAATCTGTCTGGCAAATGTCTTGGTGGTTAACTCAAAATTCAGCAAGAGAAATGGTTACAAGATCACATACAAGAGTGGCCAACATGCAGCTCAGATAGACTTCTTCCTAGTAAAGGAAGGACATTGAGGTAGAATCAGACATTGCAAAACCACCCTCAATGAAACTTTTTTTTTCCCAAAGCATAAAACACTGATGGCCACAATTAGCAGCAAACAGTGGTCAGAGAAGGCTCTAAGG
>NC_056729.1:1134146261-1134196261 GCF_019279795.1 Protopterus annectens | reverse complement strand
GACTACCCAAAAATTGCTAGGATGGTTGGACCTCCGAACATTACACAAGCAAGGGCAGGTATGTTCAAGGACTAAATGGTGGGAGAGCCTGATAATACATGGGTTGGGACAACATATGTGTAGGGCCCCTAATGCTGGGGAGAGGGCAATGTGTGGAGGTGTGTCATGGCTGTGATAGCAACTGGAAAATGGATGGTTTGCGTGTATGTCAAACTCAGGTGGGGTGGAGGAACTACGGGTATGAAATTATGGATTCAGGCATGTCAGGGTTGGATGGCCTTGTTCTAACTGGACCGCCTCGTGGAGGTCAGTGAGTTCGTTATAAGTATATATGCATACACACATGCATACATCTATGTAGAAGTACATTCCCTGTAACACATTCATTCCTTTTGCTGACATAAATAACATGAAAGTGCCCCTTCAAACCTCCACAGTAGATAGAATAATAGGTTGTGTATAAGAGGGAAAGGATGAAACTGCTAAAACGCAGAAGTATGTACAATGTCCAAAGTCAGTGCTGTTCTCAAAAAATCAAATGTGAGGACTTTCTCATACATGGAATCATTCCTGTGATCTGCCTGCTATGGCAACACCAATCACTAAACTGATCCTATTTGTAAAATAATTTCACCGAACTTGTACATTATTAGCTCTCATGTGTAACATGTGCATTACCACATCATACCTATTAATTTATTGTAATGTCATGTTAACGGGAGTAATGATGTAATGAAGTATAGAGTCTGATCTTGAAATAAAGACGTGTGTCACAGGTGGGAGAAACCAAAAATTATGAATAGTGTCCTATTGGTCACTCATTTCACCAATGTTTGTGGACTAAACGTTTGGGATGTCTGAGGATATGTGGAGTGAATCAACCCATGGGATGGGTCTACAGGAGTAGGGACTGGTCAATGTGTAGTGGTGTGGATACACCATGTATCCAACTGAAGAATGGATGACTGCTGTGTTAGTGTAGTGTTGGGTGTTTGGGGAACTAGGAGTCATGGATATGTGGGTATATATGCAAATGAAGCAGCACATCAATAGTGTAGTGGTTAGAGCATCCACCTAATGAACAGACATTCCCGTTCCGAATCACACTGCAGCACATACCATTTTCCATTGGTAATCTGTATATAAACATATTTCGACATCTGTCTGCTGTATAACCTGCATAATAACAATTAAAACTGAACTGGAGCGAAGTGTCAGTGTCGTAATGAATAAAGTAGTAGTAAGCAGGTTTAAGCATAAATAAGCACCAGTAAGCGTGTTTAAGTCCATTTGCATGGGGGTATGCATTGCCCTACAGACATATATACATATATATATATATATATATATATATATATATATATATATATATATATATATATATATCTGTGTGTGTGTGTGTGTGTGTGTGTGTGTGTGTGTGTGTGTGTGTGTGTGTGTGTGTGTGTGTAGATATACACAGATATACAGCTATGATAGGAAACAGCACACAAGAATGACATATGTTCACAGGCTATGCCAATGGAAGTGAGGGGCCCAAGCAAGAAACATATAACACATAGCATGACCCCCAGCTGGACAGAGGAAACATACACACAAACCGCGAACAATGTAAATAGTCCACTGCTCCCCAGACCACAGGCAAGATACAACCAGGGGGGTTCACAGTGCACCCGTGAAATCTAATCTTGGAACACAGACAGGAGTGTCTCTTGGGATGCCCCAAAAATTGACATACAACCAAAGGAAGGTGATACAGCAACCGTTTAGGCCGGGGTATATGCATACCCGGAATATAAAGGTGGGAAAGCCTGATGACCCATGGGTCGAGACAATGTATGACATGGGTCCCATGAAGTGGAGAGTGGGCAGTGTGTAGTGGTATGTTCAGACCCAACCAGCACCCAGATTAAGGATGGGTGATGTAGAGGAGGTGCGGTGGGGAACTATGGGTAGCTAGTTATGGGTCTAGGTGTGCAGGTGTTGGCTGATGTGGGTCTATATGGACAGCCCCAGGGACGTAAGCAAAAGTGTTAATTGGGCAGAGGCGTCACCCAACAAGCAACTACACCGCTATGAGTCCCACTGTTGCAAAGTGTAATCTATATGGCAAGGAACAGCATAACCAGATGTAGATGTATATATGTAGAGGTATGTGGGTGTATATCTACCCATAGCTACCTGGAGATATACCTCTCCCTCTCCATAGTACAAATGTATACATACAGAGACAGAATACATATACATACCCACATATAGATATATATATACATATGCAGATACCCATACACCGGCATGTTGTTAGATATATATAGACAGCAAAATATAAATATATACATGTATGCATATATATACATATACATCTGTATATAGTAATATATATATATATATATATATATATATATATATATATATATATGTATATATATATATGTATATATATATATATATATATATATATATATATATATATATATATATATATATGTTCATAGGTAGGTACTAGGCTATCGGCCCAAGGGCCTATGTAAGCCTAGCCAGCAAGGTACCATAGCTTATGCCACCCAAGAAAGTTATTTTCCTGTGCCACTGTCCAGCAGAGACACAGAAGTGATCCCTGGGGTGTATTTCCCATTTCCCATCCACTCATCAAGATTTTTCTTGAAGAGTGCTAATGAAGAACTTTGCTTGACATAGATGGGTAGCTTGTTCCAGAGTATAGGAAGTCTCTGGGACATGAATCTATCCCTCCAGCATGTCCTGTTTATTGTGGTGACAAAGTTTAGGTCCCTAGAGTGTGTAGCTTGGAGGGATTGGGATTTCTTTAGGTGTAGCATGTCCAACAACTCTGGGTTTGACATAGCGTTATATGTTAGGCAGAGATCACCTCGGAGTAGGTGATATATATATATTACTATATACAGGACAGTGTAGTGATGCAGCGGTAGAGTTGTCACCTCACAGCAAAAGGTTCTCTGGTTCGATTCTCGGCTGAGGTGCCTTTTGTGCGGAGTCTGCATGTCCTCCCTGCGTTCATGTGGGTTTCCTCCAGGTGCTCCGGTTTTCTCCCACGTTACAAAGACATGCATCTGGAGCCTTTCTCCCCGGGCCTCTGCTGAAAATTGGCTTTGTTCCAAGTTGGACTTTCCTGGTTAACAAATGATAAATAAATACTAAATAAATATATATATGTGTGTGTGTGTGTAAATATATAAAATTTTCATTTTATTTTACTGGTTGTAATTGTGGGTTAACCATAGGCTGCTGTTTCGTTTGAGTTTTGTGTTGCTACTAGATGTATTACTCAACTGCTACTCCATTTTACTTTCTTTTTATCTTCCTTTCTTATCTACATTTATACTGTACTTTTTTAGCTATTATTCTTTTTGAACATTTAATTGTAACTCCATTAGTATTTGTACTGTCTAGTCAAATATTTTGCATTTTTTATACTTTATAAATGTGTGACCACTTAAAGTTTTCTTTTTCTTTACTGTGAATGCATTTGCATTTTAAATATGTACTTTTGTAGATGTGAATTTTATTTGAACTGTTTGGAGCTTATCTCCTGGGCCTCTACTGAAAATGGACATATAAATAAATAAGGAGAAGGTAACAGTCCGCATCTATGAGGTGCCAGAATCCAGCACATAACACACACACTCAGGTCACTCCAGAAGACGTACAAGTATGACTCTGTCACTGTCCATGTGGTTGTGAATGACCTGAGATAAACCTCCCTGGACTACATGAAAAGAGACATGGAGGAGCTCTTGGATTATGTGACCCAGGCAGGTATGACCCTAGCCCTGAGCAGCATCCTACCATCACCCAGAATGATACCACAGTACAAGCAGAAAATTATTGGCTTTAACAATTGGCTAAGTTTCTGGTGTCGTCCTAAGGGGATCCAGTATGTGTCTGCTTGGGATGACATGACTGGCAGACCTTGATGCTTTGCCAGAGATGGCCTGCATCTGACACCCCTGGGTTTCCGGATACTGGCTAAGGCTCTTGCCACCCCTATAGTGACTTTTTTAGGTGATGTTCCAAAGACCAAATTACCACTGTAACAGCTATAAATAAATGCAATCTGAGGGTCATGCTGCTCAACGCTAGAGCTCTAAATCTCAAGATGCACTTGCTCTAAGCACTCCTCAAAATGGAGAACATCAACATTTGTGCTGTAACGGAGACCTGGTTAAAAGCACTAGAAAGCACCTCTGCACTACCAGGCTATAACTCATTCCACACCTTTCGGCCCCACAGACAGAAGCTCCAAATGCAGTGGTGTCTCCATATACATAAAGGATATGCACACCTCCAGACGAGTAGCCCAGCATAATGCATCTGAAATACTTCAGGTACAACTAACATTGGGTAAGATGGTGATTCAGGCTGTAGCCTGATATAGATCCCCAACCACGTCCCAAGACTCTCACTCCACATTCCTAAGCAACCTGGAAACTATTAGGGTCCAACCCAACACTCTCATACTAGGTGACTTCAACTACCCCTCCATCAAATGGGAAAACTACCCATGCACCAATACACTGGCTTAACGCTTCCTGGAATTCATCAATTCCTATGCCTTGGACCAGCTCATTCTTACCCCCACTAGAGGAAGCAACATCCTTGACCTGGTTATTACTAACATGGGCAACAGTTGCTCTACACCAATAGTCAATTCCTCCCTGGTTAGATCCGACCACAAAGTAATCACCATGGAAATCCACATCTCACCCACACCCCCCGATAATGTAACCACCTTGAAAAACTTCTCCAAAGCTCCTAGAAACAGAGGTGGCCAACTTCACATCACCCATGTCAATGGAAAATAGATGCATGACTGCCAAATCATACACCAGTGCACTGTACGAACACATACATAAATGCATGGAACTACCCATACCCAACAGAACCAAGACGCTCTCCTCCAAAAAAAGGAAGCCAGTCTGGTGGTCACCTGCCATTAATAAACTCTACAATAGAAGGAAGAAACTGTTGCACAAAAAGGTGAAGTCCAAAGACAGGAAGAACTCCCATATTAGCCTCAACAAAAAGTTGAGAGCCCTCATCAAAACCTCTATAGCCAGCTATGAAAGCAGAATTGCAGCAGACACTAAAATCAACCACAAAGCCTTCTATAGTTATATCAAAAATCTCTATGGCAATACCAAGGTCTGCTCTGAGTTACTGCACAATGGTACCTCCTATACTGAGCCAACAGGTATTGCCAACAGACTGGCCAACAGATTCAGTGCCAACTTTATCCCTCTCTCCCCCCATAATGGACCAATCACGATACCGGAGAAATGCCAGGCACCCAGCATTACTGCAGCACAGGTTAAAGCTGCATTGTCCAAGGCCAAGAATACAGCTTCCATGGGACCTGACAATATCCCTGGATGTGTTCTACATGAGCTACAAAGTGAACTGACACCACGTCTGTGTGCCCTGTTCAATCACAGCCTCACCTCAGGCTTTGCCCTTACTGAATGGGCACTGCTACAGTCATCCCTCTCCATAAAGGGGAGTGATTACAGTTCATGGGAATTATTGCCCCATTAGCCTAATGAGTCAGGTATGTAAGGCTATGGAGTGCATCGTCATGGACCTAATTAACAAGGATACAGGGAATCTCCAAACTCTAGATCCCACTCAATTTGATTTTGTGAAAGGTAGATCATGCCTGCTCAACATGATTGACTTCTTTGAGTCAGTCACCAGAGCTGTAGATGAGGGCAAGGCAGTTCATACAGCCTACATTGATCTGGCCAAGGTCTTTGATACCATTCCCCACTCAGGAATTATTGATAAACTCACCAAACTAGGCATCAACCCCTATATCACTAGGTGGGATGCTAATTCATAGGTTCATAGATAGAACCCACAGTGTGAAAGTAGCAGACTCCAAGTCAGACTGCTGACCAGTCACAAATGGAGTCCCACAGGGATCAGTCCTGGGTCCTTTCCTGTTTGGCATCTACTTCTCAGAAGTCCTGGCCAACACGGAGGAACTCTGGCTGACCAAGTTCATAGATGACTGCAAGCTGGGAGCCATTATTAACTGCCCAAGTGATGTAGACATCCTATAGAAAGAACTCACTGAGACCAATGACTGATGTCGAAACCATGGCCTTAAGTTTAATGCCAAAAAATGCGTTGTCATCCCCTTTGTGGAAAAACTCAGTTGTCACTTATTACCACATCGATGGGAGCCCACTGAATAATGAAGGTGTTATAAGAGATCAGGGCACACAGGTTGACAGCAACCTCTCTTTCGACCACCACATTGCACTGTGGTCAGAAGGTTCTTCAATGTGGCACATCCCATTACCAAGGATTTTGCATCCAGGAAGAAAGAGGTCATCATCTCTCTCTACTCTTCCCTCATTATCTCAATCATCGAGTATAATGCCCCATTTGGCATGTACCTCACTAGACACATGCAACAACTGGAAAGGCCATAAAAGTACCTCATAAAGAGGATCCTATGCCTTAAACACGTCCTACATGGACAGACTCAAAAAACTCCAGCTATTCTCTGTCTCATATCATCTACTAAGAGGCGATCTCTGCTTGACTTACAAAGCCATGTCTGATTCAGCTCTGTTAGAAATGCTTCATCTAAAGAAATCCCAATCCCTCCACACCACATACTCCAGAGACCTCAACCTCATTACCACAATCAGCAGAACATGCTGGAGGGACAAGTTCATAACCTAGAGACTGCCCATGTTCTGGAATAGACTTCCCATACATGTCAACAGAGAACCTCACTGGCCCTCTTCAAGAGAAATCTTGATGACTGGATGGGAAATAGAAAGTTTACCCCAGGGATCATGCCAGTGGCTCTACTTGATAGAGGCACTGAGAACTAACATCAGGCGGGACAATGCCAGAGCACTTCTATGTGCTAGATTTGTAAAGACTCCAGGGCTATTAGCCTAGTGCACACCTATGAACCTATGATTGGCTGCTGAATCACTGTAGAAAGCCAATCAGTAATGTGAAGATCCAAAGATGTTGTTTTTTTTCACTCTTCACTTGGAGGTGAAGAGGTGTGGCATTAGTTCATGAAACAGTCTTAAGTTACTAGTTGAGCTTGAGCAAGCTATGCCTCTAGAAAAGTGTCATAATAGAATCATAGCTTAACACAATCTCATCAGGTAAAATACAGAGGATTGCAATCAGGGTTCCAGTCATAAAACCAGCTTGTTATGTGTCCAAGACATAGACGCCAAGAAATTTAAGAGCTGAATCTTGGCGTCCATGATGAGAACACATAATAGAGTTATGATCGGTTACCCGGTCACAGATCTTTGTAATGTCTGTTGCTTTATGAGCTTCATGTACTACCAAATAAGCAAAAAAGTTTAGACACATAAAGTATTTACCAACCTTCAAAGCCTTTGGAAGCTGGAAAAACACTTAGCGCTGTCAGTCAGCAGATGGAAATGAAATGCCACTATGTAAAAACTAATAGCTTTAAAGTCTGTTAGACACTTCATTGTGCTGTACTCCCTGCTTATAAATGTGGTAGAGTGAAGTTCTAACAAATTAAAAAAAAAAGTTTTACATTTTGCCACTGTTATTTGCTGGTCTATATTGTTAGCAGGTAGTCTCTTGCTCGAGATGCAGTCTCAGCAGGCTTAGGGTTCTTTAACAAGTTTTTGTTAATCACTAGTAAGCTCTGATTGAATCTCCTGTTAAGGACATGCTTTGCAACTTTGCATTTTTCACAATTTTAAATGTAATTGCAGTCTTCTGTGCACTGCAAAATTACTCAGTTCTGTGAAAATTTGCCAAGATGCACAGTCTTATGCAAAACTGAAACATCAGAAAATGCTCTGGAGAGGCCAAAAGTTTTAAAAAACAGCTTAATCAGTCTCCAAGATATACAAAAGGAATTGCAGTGCTACTGAGAGATGCCATCAAAATTAGTGACAGACTCATAGCAATCAGACTTCAGTGTACAGATTGGAAAGCATTCATAAACTCAGCCTATGCCTCATAGTAGAGTTGCAATGTTGAGGAAAAGTGTGCATTCACAAATCGATTGCAGGATCTACTAAATAAAGTAGGACAACATGAGTTGGTGTTGATAACTGGTATCCCAAAAGCTCATTTTGGCACAGATAGAACAGGATATGATGACTGCCAGAGGCCACATAAATGGGGCCACAGGAATAAAGAAAGAGACGGCATGCTAGAAA
Organism: Protopterus annectens; assembly: GCF_019279795.1. NCBI lineage: Eukaryota > Metazoa > Chordata > Ceratodontiformes > Protopteridae > Protopterus > Protopterus annectens. Next base: position 1,134,188,042 of record NC_056729.1, on the reverse strand, counting down.
TCTGTCTGGCAAATGTCTTGGTGGTTAACTCAAAATTCAGCAAGAGAAATGGTTACAAGATCACATACAAGAGTGGCCAACATGCAGCTCAGATAGACTTCTTCCTAGTAAAGGAAGGACATTGAGGTAGAATCAGACATTGCAAAACCACCCCCAATGAAACTTTTTTTTTTCCCAAAGCATAAAACACTGATGGCCACAATTAGCAGCAAACAGTGGTCAGAGAAGGCTCTAAGGTCAACAGAGATGAGGCTGAAGAGTTAAGGAAATGCTCAGAGCTCTAGCACCATAGGAAGATGATGAAGCAGTTGGAATTGAAGAAGAATGGTAGCTCTTCAGAACAGCATGTATGAGGGCTATGGAAAAAAATGTAGCCAAGCCAAGTATAGAAATAAGGTACATAAGGAAACTGGTGGTGGAATCTAAATGTCCAGGAAATTATCAAAAGAAAGAAGGAGCGCAGGAAAAAGTGGGAGATAGAAAAGATTTACCAGGCTAGGAAGCAATGCAGGTTGCCTAATAAAGAGGCTAAGAGAGCAGTTGCAATAGCAAGGAACAGCACATCAGAAGCACTCTACCGACTATTGGAAAGTGACTCAGCAGAAGGCAGAAATAAACAGTACAATGTAATATGGCAAGGACATGAAGATAACAAGGAAGATTATCATCAGTCACCATTCATAAGGGATCCCAGCAGTAATTTGGCCACCAGGCTACCATCCATCAATGACCGATGAATGCAGCATCTTTTAAAATAAAGAAAACCCCAGACACTTCCTAAAAATGGTAAGAACAATAAAGAAAGTGAAGTCTGGGAAAGCAGCAGATATGATCAAGATGCGGAGTGAATTAGGGGAAAAATAGCTCCTGAGAGTACTCATATTAGTATAGACAGAAAGATGTGTTCCAGATGTTTGGAGAATAAGCATTCCCCGGGATTCATGAAGCTCGGCACAAGGACGGTGTTAGCCTTGCGCCAAGTGTCCTCATTACAGATGGTGCAGCAGTGCCATATGAATATTTATGAGGGTGCACTGCCGCACCCTCGACATGCACAGGAAACGTGTGAGTACAGGGGGTGTGTTTAAATGCTCTACGGAGGCGGAAACATGCCCCACAGTTGCACAACCTACTATGCTTACTATTAGAGCCCGCCTTTAATAGTAAGCAATTAATTCAGTGTCCGTGGATACTGAAATGTATGCTAAGCATACAAGAGTGTCCACGAACACTGAAACAAAATCAAAGTAGTTAACACACAAGCACTTAGCAGAATGTTGAGCCCCGTCCCTATAACTTTCACAATTAGATTCCCTGTGTCCTTATTTTACATTTGTATTGCTTAAATATCAAAAGTGTAAGCGAAGTGTTTGCGTGACCCTGCCCCCTGCTTAGCGTAGCTTACACATCAAAATCATCCAAATAGAGAAAAACATGCGGAATCAATTAACGTCAATAGTGTAGTGGTTAGAGCATCCGCCTAACTAACAGGCATGCATGGTTCGAGCCCAACTATAACACATATCATTTTCCATGTGGAATGTCAATTTGCTGTATAACCTACATAATAACATGTAATTGTGAACTGGAGTACCGCATGAAATGTTTAACTAATGTCATTCAATCAAAGTGGTAGTGTCATAATGAATAAGGCACTAGTAAACAAGTATAAGCACAAATAAACAGTAGTAAACATATGTAAGTACCAGTAGGCAAGTCTGAGTGCACTTGCGCGGGTGTAAGCAGTGCCCAGCATAGGAAATGTATATAATTATGTAGATATATGTGCATGTACAGATATATAAAATATATATCTATCTATATATATATATATATATATATATATATATATATATATATATATATATATATATATATATATATATATATATATATATATATATATATATATATATATATATATATATATATATATATATATATATATATATATATATATATATATATATATATATATATATATAGATATATATATATATATAGATATAGATATATAGATATATAGATATATATATATGTGTGTGTGTGTGTGTGTGTGTGTGTGTGTGTGTATATATATATATATATATATATATATATATATATATATATATATATATATATATATATATATAGGCGGCTACAGTGGTGCAGCAGTTAGCGTTGCCACCTCACAGCAAGAGGTTCTCCGGTTCGATTCTCGGCTGGGGTGCCTTCTGTGTGGAGTCTGCATGTCCTCCCTGTGGTCGCGTGAGTTTCCTCCGGGTGCTCCGGTTTCCTCCCACATCCCAAAGACATGCAATAGGTGGAATGGACACTCTAAATTGGCCCTAGGTGTGAGTGTGTGCGTGTGTGCCTTCTGTGATAGGTTGGGCGCCAGGCTGGCAACTCGACACCATAAAACTCCACTGCCAATCATGAGCGGACAGGTGATCCACTGTGGCGACCCCTAACCAGGAAAAGACGAAAGAAGAAGAAGAAGATGTGTGATATATATATATCTATGAAGAATGAATGTTGTAACAAAACATACAAAAAGAATGAGAAGGGAATCAACAGCAACTCCGGTATTATTTAGTGCTGTCAGTGTATGTCATACCAAGCTGGGCAGGGATGAGCAGAGCACAGCTACTCACACCACAGGCAGGATACTACTAGTGGGAGTAACACTGCCGATCTGCTAAGTCTACTTTACAAACAATCACAGCGTAGTCCCTGGTGGGACTACCCAAAAATTGCTAGGATGGTTGGACCTCCGAACATTACACAAGCAAGGGCAGGTATGTTCAAGGACTAAATGGTGGGAGAGCCTGATAATACATGGGTTGGGACAACATATGTGTAGGGCCCCTAATGCTGGGGAGAGGGCAATGTGTGGAGGTGTGTCATGGCTGTGATAGCAACTGGAAAATGGATGGTTTGCGTGTATGTCAAACTCAGGTGGGGTGGAGGAACTACGGGTATGAAATTATGGATTCAGGCATGTCAGGGTTGGATGGCCTTGTTCTAACTGGACCGCCTCGTGGAGGTCAGTGAGTTCGTTATAAGTATATATGCATACACACATGCATACATCTATGTAGAAGTACATTCCCTGTAACACATTCATTCCTTTTGCTGACATAAATAACATGAAAGTGCCCCTTCAAACCTCCACAGTAGATAGAATAATAGGTTGTGTATAAGAGGGAAAGGATGAAACTGCTAAAACGCAGAAGTATGTACAATGTCCAAAGTCAGTGCTGTTCTCAAAAAATCAAATGTGAGGACTTTCTCATACATGGAATCATTCCTGTGATCTGCCTGCTATGGCAACACCAATCACTAAACTGATCCTATTTGTAAAATAATTTCACCGAACTTGTACATTATAAGCTCTCATGTGTAACATGTGCATTACCACATCATACCTATTAATTTATTGTAGTGTCATGTTAACGGGAGTAATGATGTAATGAAGTATAGAGTCTGATCTTGAAATAAAGACGTGTGTCACAGGTGGGAGAAACCAAAAATTATGAATAGTGTCCTATTGGTCACTCATTTCACCAATGTTTGTGGACTAAACGTTTGGGATGTCTGAGGATATGTGGAGTGAATCAACCCATGGGATGGGTCTACAGGAGTAGGGACTGGTCAATGTGTAGTGGTGTGGATACACCATGTATCCAACTGAAGAATGGATGACTGCTGTGTTAGTGTAGTGTTGGGTGTTTGGGGAACTAGGAGTCATGGATATGTGGGTATATATGCAAATGAAGCAGCACATCAATAGTGTAGTGGTTAGAGCATCCACCTAATGAACAGACATTCCCGTTCCGAATCACACTGCAGCACATACCATTTTCCATTGGTAATCTGTATATAAACATATTTCGACATCTGTCTGCTGTATAACCTGCATAATAACAATTAAAACTGAACTGGAGCGAAGTGTCAGTGTCGTAATGAATAAAGTAGTAGTAAGCAGGTTTAAGCATAAATAAGCACCAGTAAGCGTGTTTAAGTCCATTTGCATGGGGGTATGCATTGCCCTACAGACATATATACATATATATATATATATATATATATATATATATATATATATATATATATATATATATATATATATATATGTGTGTGTGTGTGTGTGTGTGTGTGTGTGTGTGTGTGTGTGTGTGTGTGTGTAGATATACACAGATATACAGCTATGATAGGAAACAGCACACAAGAATGACATATGTTCACAGGCTATGCCAATGGAAGTGAGGGGCCCAAGCAAGAAACATGTAACACGTAGCATGATCCCACCCCCAGCTGGACAGAGGAAACATACACACAAACCCGCAAACAATGTAAATAGTCCACTGCTCCCCAGACCACAGGCAAGATACAACCAGGGGGGTTCACAGTGCACCCGTGAAATCTAATCTTGGAACACAGACAGGAGTGTCTCTTGCGGGATGCCCCAAAAATTGACATACAACCAAAGGAAGGTGATACAGCAACCGTTTAGGCCGGGGTATATGCATACCCGGAATATAAAGGTGGGAAAGCCTGATGACCCATGGGTCGAGACAATGTATGACATGGGTCCCATGAAGTGGAGAGTGGGCAGTGTGTAGTGGTATGTTCAGACCCAACCAGCACCCAGATTAAGGATGGGTGATGTAGAGGAGGTGCGGGTGGGGGAACTATGGGTAGCTAGTTATGGGTCTAGGTGTGCAGGTGTTGGCTGATGTGGGTCTATATGGACAGCCCCAGGGACGTAAGCAAAAGTGTTAATTGGGCAGAGGCGTCACCCAACAAGCAACTACACCCGCTATGAGTCCCACTGTTGCAAAGTGTAATCTATATGGCAAGGAACAGCATAACCAGATGTAGATGTATATATGTAGAGGTATGTGGGTGTATATCTACCCATAGCTACCTGGAGATATACCTCTCCCTCTCCATAGTACAAATGTATACATACAGAGACAGAATACATATACATACCCACATATAGATATATATATACATATGCAGATACCCATACACCGGCATGTTGTTAGATATATATAGACAGCAAAATATAAATATATACATGTATGCATATATATACATATACATCTGTATATAGTAATATATATATATATATATATATATATATATATATATATATATATATATATATATATATATATATATGTATATATATATATATATATATATATATATATATATATATATATATATATATATATATATATATATATATGTTCATAGGTAGGTACTAGGCTATCGGCCCAAGGGCCTATGTAAGCCTAGCCAGCAAGGTACCATAGCTTATGCCACCCAAGAAAGTTATTTTCCTGTGCCACTGTCCAGCAGAGACACAGAAGTGATCCCTGGGGTGTATTTCCCATTTCCCATCCACTCATCAAGATTTTTCTTGAAGAGTGCTAATGAAGAACTTTGCTTGACATAGATGGGTAGCTTGTTCCAGAGTATAGGAAGTCTCTGGGACATGAATCTATCCCTCCAGCATGTCCTGTTTATTGTGGTGACAAAGTTTAGGTCCCTAGAGTGTGTAGCTTGGAGGGATTGGGATTTCTTTAGGTGTAGCATGTCCAACAACTCTGGGTTTGACATAGCGTTATATGTTAGGCAGAGATCACCTCGGAGTAGGTGATATATATATATTACTATATACAGGACAGTGTAGTGATGCAGCGGTAGAGTTGTCACCTCACAGCAAAAGGTTCTCTGGTTCGATTCTCGGCTGAGGTGCCTTTTGTGCGAGTCTGCATGTCCTCCCTGCGTTCATGTGGGTTTCCTCCAGGTGCTCGGTTTTCTCCCACTTTACAAAGACATGCATCTGGAGCCTTTCTGGCCCGCCCTCTGCTGAAAATTGGCTTTGTTCCAAGTTGGACTTTCCTGGTTAACAAATGATAAATAAATACTAAATAAATATATATATGTGTGTGTGTGTGTAAATATATAAAATTTTCATTTTATTTTACTGGTTGTAATTGTGGGTTAACCATAGGCTGCTGTTTCGTTTGAGTTTTGTGTTGCTACTAGATGTATTACTCAACTGCTACTCCATTTTACTTTCTTTTTATCTTCCTTTCTTATCTACATTTATACTGTACTTTTTTAGCTATTATTCTTTTTGAACATTTAATTGTAACTCCATTAGTATTTGTACTGTCTAGTCAAATATTTTGCATTTTTTATACTTTATAAATGTGTGACCACTTAAAGTTTTCTTTTTCTTTACTGTGAATGCATTTGCATTTTAAATATGTACTTTTGTAGATGTGAATTTTATTTGAACTGTTTGGAGCTTATCTCCCTGGGCCTCTACTGAAAATGGACATATAAATAAATAAGGAGAAGGTAACAGTCCGCATCTATGAGGTGCCAGAATCCAGCACATAACACACACACTCAGGTCACTCCAGAAGACGTACAAGTATGACTCTGTCACTGTCCATGTGGTTGTGAATGACCTGAGATAAACCTCCCTGGACTACATGAAAAGAGACATGGAGGAGCTCTTGGATTATGTGACCCAGGCAGGTATGACCCTAGCCCTGAGCAGCATCCTACCATCACCCAGAATGATACCACAGTACAAGCAGAAAATTATTGGCTTTAACAATTGGCTAAGTTTCTGGTGTCGTCCTAAGGGGATCCAGTATGTGTCTGCTTGGGATGACATGACTGGCAGACCTTGATGCTTTGCCAGAGATGGCCTGCATCTGACACCCCTGGGTTTCCGGATACTGGCTAAGGCTCTTGCCACCCCTATAGTGACTTTTTTAGGTGATGTTCCAAAGACCAAATTACCACTGTAACAGCTATAAATAAATGCAATCTGAGGGTCATGCTGCTCAACGCTAGAGCTCTAAATCTCAAGATGCACTTGCTCTAAGCACTCCTCAAAATGGAGAACATCAACATTTGTGCTGTAACGGAGACCTGGTTAAAAGCACTAGAAAGCACCTCTGCACTACCAGGCTATAACTCATTCCACACCTTTCGCCCCACAGACAGAAGCTCCAAATGCAGTGGTGTCTCCATATACATAAAGGATATGCACACCTCCAGACGAGTAGCCCAGCATAATGCATCTGAAATACTTCAGGTACAACTAACATTGGGTAAGATGGTGATTCAGGCTGTAGCCTGATATAGATCCCCAACCACGTCCCAAGACTCTCACTCCACATTCCTAAGCAACCTGGAAACTATTAGGGTCCAACCCAACACTCTCATACTAGGTGACTTCAACTACCCCTCCATCAAATGGGAAAACTACCCATGCACCAATACACTGGCTTAACGCTTCCTGGAATTCATCAATTCCTATGCCTTGGACCAGCTCATTCTTACCCCACTAGAGGAAGCAACATCCTTGACCTGGTTATTACTAACATGGGCAACAGTTGCTCTACACCAATAGTCAATTCCTCCCTGGTTAGATCCGACCACAAAGTAATCACCATGGAAATCCACATCTCACCCACACCCCCCGATAATGTAACCACCTTGAAAAACTTCTCCAAAGCTCCTAGAAACAGAGGTGGCCAACTTCACATCACCCATGTCAATGGAAAATAGATGCATGACTGCCAAATCATACACCAGTGCACTGTACGAACACATACATAAATGCATGGAACTACCCATACCCAACAGAACCAAGACGCTCTCCTCCAAAAAAAGGAAGCCAGTCTGGTGGTCACCTGCCATTAATAAACTCTACAATAGAAGGAAGAAACTGTTGCACAAAAAGGTGAAGTCCAAAGACAGGAAGAAAAAGTTGAGAGCCCTCATCAAAACCTCTATAGCCAGCTATGAAAGCAGAATTGCAGCAGACACTAAAATCAACCACAAAGCCTTCTATAGTTATATCAAAAATCTCTATGGCAATACCAAGGTCTGCTCTGAGTTACTGCACAATGGTACCTCCTATACTGAGCCAACAGGTATTGCCAACAGACTGGCCAACAGATTCAGTGCCAACTTTATCCCTCTCTCCCCCCATAATGGACCAATCACGATACCGGAGAAATGCCAGGCACCCAGCATTACTGCAGCACAGGTTAAAGCTGCATTGTCCAAGGCCAAGAATACAGCTTCCATGGGACCTGACAATATCCCTGGATGTGTTCTACATGAGCTACAAAGTGAACTGACACCACGTCTGTGTGCCCTGTTCAATCACAGCCTCACCTCAGGCTTTGCCCTTACTGAATGGGCACTGCTACAGTCATCCCTCTCCATAAAGGGGGAGTGATTACAGTTCATGGGAATTATTGCCCCATTAGCCTAATGAGTCAGGTATGTAAGGCTATGGAGTGCATCGTCATGGACCTAATTAACAAGGATACAGGGAATCTCCAAACTCTAGATCCCACTCAATTTGATTTTGTGAAAGGTAGATCATGCCTGCTCAACATGATTGACTTCTTTGAGTCAGTCACCAGAGCTGTAGATGAGGGCAAGGCAGTTCATACAGCCTACATTGATCTGGCCAAGGTCTTTGATACCATTCCCCACTCAGGAATTATTGATAAACTCACCAAACTAGGCATCAACCCCTATATCACTAGGTGGGATGCTAATTCATAGGTTCATAGATAGAACCCACAGTGTGAAAGTAGCAGACTCCAAGTCAGACTGCTGACCAGTCACAAATGGAGTCCCACAGGGATCAGTCCTGGGTCCTTTCCTGTTTGGCATCTACTTCTCAGAAGTCCTGGCCAACACGGAGGAACTCTGGCTGACCAAGTTCATAGATGACTGCAAGCTGGGAGCCATTATTAACTGCCCAAGTGATGTAGACATCCTATAGAAAGAACTCACTGAGACCAATGACTGATGTCGAAACCATGGCCTTAAGTTTAATGCCAAAAAATGCGTTGTCATCCCCTTTGTGGAAAAACTCAGTTGTCACTTATTACCACATCGATGGGAGCCCACTGAATAATGAAGGTGTTATAAGAGATCAGGGCACACAGGTTGACAGCAACCTCTCTTTCGACCACCACATTGCACTGTGGTCAGAAGGTTCTTCAATGTGGCACATCCCATTACCAAGGATTTTGCATCCAGGAAGAAAGAGGTCATCATCTCTCTCTACTCTTCCCTCATTATCTCAATCATCGAGTATAATGCCCCATTTGGCATGTACCTCACTAGACACATGCAACAACTGGAAAGGCCATAAAAGTACCTCATAAAGAGGATCCTATGCCTTAAACACGTCCTACATGGACAGACTCAAAAACTCCAGCTATTCTCTGTCTCATATCATCTACTAAGAGGCGATCTCTGCTTGACTTACAAAGCCATGTCTGATTCAGCTCTGTTAGAAATGCTTCATCTAAAGAAATCCCAATCCCTCCACACCACATACTCCAGAGACCTCAACCTCATTACCACAATCAGCAGAACATGCTGGAGGGACAAGTTCATAACCTAGAGACTGCCCATGTTCTGGAATAGACTTCCCATACATGTCAACAGAGAACCTCACTGGCCCTCTTCAAGAGAAATCTTGATGACTGGATGGGAAATAGAAAGTTTACCCCAGGGATCATGCCAGTGGCTCTACTTGATAGAGGCACTGAGAACTAACATCAGGCGGGACAATGCCAGAGCACTTCTATGTGCTAGATTTGTAAAGACTCCAGGGCTATTAGCCTAGTGCACACCTATGAACCTATGATTGGCTGCTGAATCACTGTAGAAAGCCAATCAGTAATGTGAAGATCCAAAGATGTTGTTTTTTTTCACTCTTCACTTGGAGGTGAAGAGGTGTGGCATTAGTTCATGAAACAGTCTTAAGTTACTAGTTGAGCTTGAGCAAGCTATGCCTCTAGAAAAGTGTCATAATAGAATCATAGCTTAACACAATCTCATCAGGTAAAATACAGAGGATTGCAATCAGGGTTCCAGTCATAAAACCAGCTTGTTATGTGTCCAAGACATAGACTCCAAGAAATTTAAGAGCTGAATCTTGGCGTCCATGATGAGAACACATAATAGAGTTATGATCGGTTACCCGGTCACAGATCTTTGTAATGTCTGTTGCTTTATGAGCTTCATGTACTACCAAATAAGCAAAAAAGTTTAGACACATAAAGTATTTACCAACCTTCAAAGCCTTTGGAAGCTGGAAAAACACTTAGCGCTGTCAGTCAGCAGATGGAAATGAAATGCCACTATGTAAAAACTAATAGCTTTAAAGTCTGTTAGACACTTCATTCTGCTGTACTCCCTGCTTATAAATGTGGTAGAGTGAAGTTCTAACAAATTAAAAAAAAAAGTTTTACATTTTGCCACTGTTATTTGCTGGTCTATATTGTTAGCAGGTAGTCTCTTGCTCGAGATGCAGTCTCAGCAGGCTTAGGGTTCTTTAACAAGTTTTTGTTAATCACTAGTAAGCTCTGATTGAATCTCCTGTTAAGGACATGCTTTGCAACTTTGCATTTTTCACAATTTTAAATGTAATTGCAGTCTTCTGTGCACTGCAAAATTACTCAGTTCTGTGAAAATTTGCCAAGATGCACAGTCTTATGCAAAACTGAAACATCAGAAAATGCTCTGGAGAGGCCAAAAGTTTTAAAAACAGCTTAATCAGTCTCCAAGATATACAAAAGGAATTGCAGTGCTACTGAGAGATGCCATCAAAATTAGTGACAGACTCATAGCAATCAGACTTCAGTGTACAGATTGGAAAGCATTCATAAACTCAGCCTATGCCTCATAGTAGAGTTGCAATGTTGAGGAAAAGTGTGCATTCACAAATCGATTGCAGGATCTACTAAATAAAGTAGGACAACATGAGTTGGTGTTGATAACTGGTATCCCAAAAGCTCATTTTGGCACAGATAGAACAGGATATGATGACTGCCAGAGGCCACATAAATGGGGCCACAGGAATAAAGAAAGAGACGGCATGCTAGAAATCTGTCTGGCAAATGTCTTGGTGGTTAACTCAAAATTCAGCAAGAGAAATGGTTACAAGATCACATACAAGAGTGGCCAACATGCAGCTCAGATAGACTTCTTCCTAGTAAAGGAAGGACATTGAGGTAGAATCAGACATTGCAAAACCACCCCCAATGAAACTTTTTTTTTTCCCAAAGCATAAAACACTGATGGCCACAATTAGCAGCAAACAGTGGTCAGAGAAGGCTCTAAGGTCAACAGAGATGAGGCTGAAGAGTTAAGGAAATGCTCAGAGCTCTAGCACCATAGGAAGATGATGAAGCAGTTGGAATTGAAGAAGAATGGTAGCTCTTCAGAACAGCATGTATGAGGGCTATGGAAAAAAATGTAGCCAAGCCAAGTATAGAAATAAGGTACATAAGGAAACTGGTGGTGGAATCTAAATGTCCAGGAAATTATCAAAAGAAAGAAGGAGTGCAGGAAAAAGTGGGAGATAGAAAAGATTTACCAGGCTAGGAAGCAATGCAGGTTGCCTAATAAAGAGGCTAAGAGAGCAGTTGCAATAGCAAGGAACAGCACATCAGAAGCACTCTACCGACTATTGGAAAGTGACTCAGCAGAAGGCAGAAATAAACAGTACAATGTAATATGGCAAGGACATGAAGATAACAAGGAAGATTATCATCAGTCACCATTCATAAGGGATCCCAGCAGTAATTTGGCCACCAGGCTACCATCCATCAATGACCGATGAATGCAGCATCTTTTAAAATAAAGAAAACCCCAGACACTTCCTAAAAATGGTAAGAACAATAAAGAAAGTGAAGTCTGGGAAAGCAGCAGATATGATCAAGATGCGGAGTGAATTAGGGGAAAAATAGCTCCTGAGAGTACTCATATTAGTATAGACAGAAAGATGTGTTCCAGATGTTTGGAGAATAAGCATTCCCCGGGATTCATGAAGCTCGGCACAAGGACGGTGTTAGCCTTGCGCCAAGCGTCCTCATTACAGATGGTGCAGCAGTGCCATATGAATATTTATGAGGGTGCACTGCCGCACCCTCGACATGCACAGGAAACGTGTGAGTACAGGGGGTGTGTTTAAATGCTCTACGGAGGTGGAAACATGCCCCACAGTTGCACAACCTACTATGCTTACTATTAGAGCCCGCCTTTAATAGTAAGCAATTAGTCAGTGTCCGTGGATACTGAAATGTATGCTAAGCATACAAGAGTGTCCACGAACACTGAAACAAAATCAAAGTAGTTAACACACAAGCACTTAGCAGAATGTTGAGCCCCGTCCCTATAACTTTCACAATTAGATTCCCTGTGTCCTTATTTTACATTTGTATTGCTTAAATATCAAAAGTGTAAGCGAAGTGTTTGCGTGACCCTGCCCCCTGCTTAGCGTAGCTTACACATCAAAATCATCCAAATAGAGAAAAACATGCGGAATCAATTAACGTCAATAGTGTAGTGGTTAGAGCATCCGCCTAACTAACAGGCATGCATGGTTCGAGCCCAACTATAACACATATCATTTTCCATGTGGAATGTCAATTTGCTGTATAACCTACATAATAACATGTAATTGTGAACTGGAGTACCGCATGAAATGTTTAACTAATGTCATTCAATCAAAGTGGTAGTGTCATAATGAATAAGGCACTAGTAAACAAGTATAAGCACAAATAAACAGTAGTAAACATATGTAAGTACCAGTAGGCAAGTCTGAGTGCACTTGCGCGGGTGTAAGCAGTGCCCAGCATAGGAAATGTATATAATTATGTAGATATATGTGCATGTACAGATATATAAAATATATATCTATCTATATATATATATATATATATATATATATATATATATATATATATCTATATATATATATATATATATATATATATATATATATATATATATATCTATATATATATATATATATATATATATATATATATATATATATATATATATACATATATATATATATATATATATATATATATATATATATATATATATATAGATATAGATATATAGATATATATATATGTGTGTGTGTGTGGTGTGTGTGTATATATATATATATATATATATATATATATATATATATATATATATATATATATATATATATATATATATATATATATATATAGGCGGCTACGGTGGTGCAGCAGTTAGTTGCCACCTCACAGCAAGAGGTTCTCGGTTCGATTCTCGGCTGGGGTGCCTTCTGTGGAGTCTGCATGTCCTCCCTGTGGTCGCGTGAGTTTCCTCCGGTGCTCCGGTTTCCTCCCACATCCCAAAGACATGCAATAGGTGGAATGGACACTCTAAATTGGCCCTAGGTGTGAGTGTGTGCGTGTGTGCCTTCTGTGATAGGTTGGGCGCCAGGCTGGCAACTCGACACCATAAAACTCCACTGCCAATCATGAGTGGACAGGTGATCCACTGTGGCGACCCCTAACCAGGAAAAGCTGAAAGAAGAAGAAGAAGATGTGTGGTATATATATATCTATGAAGAAAGAACGTTGTAACAAAACATACAAAAAGAATGAGAAGGGAATCAACAGCAACTCCAGTATTATTTAGTGCTGTCAGTGTATGTCATACCAAGCTGGGCAGGGATGAGCAGAGCACAGCTACTCACACCACAGGCAGGATACTACTAGTGGGAGTAACACTGCTGATCTGCTAAGTCTACTTTACAAACAATCACAGCGTAGTCCCTGGTGGGACTACCCAAAAATTGCTAGGATGGTTGGACCTCCGAACATTACACAAGCAAGGGCAGGTATGTTCAAGGACTAAATGGTGGGAGAGCCTGATAATACATGGGTTGGGACAACATATGTGTAGGGCCCCTAATGCTGGGGAGAGGGCAATGTGTGGAGGTGTGTCATGGCTGTGATAGCAACTGGAAAATGGATGGTTTGCGTGTATGTCAAACTCAGGTGGGGTGGAGGAACTACGGGTATGAAATTATGGATTCAGGCATGTCAGGGTTGGATGGCCTTGTTCTAACTGGACCGCCTCGTGGAGGTCAGTGAGTTCGTTATAAGTATATATGCATACACACATGCATACATCTATGTAGAAGTACATTCCTGTAACACATTCATTCCTTTTGCTGACATAAATAACATGAAAGTGCCCCTTCAAACCTCCACAGTAGATAGAATAATAGGTTGTGTATAAGAGGGAAAGGATGAAACTGCTAAAACGCAGAAGTATGTACAATGTCCAAAGTCAGTGCTGTTCTCAAAAAATCAAATGTGAGGACTTTCTCATACATGGAATCATTCCTGTGATCTGCCTGCTATGGCAACACCAATCACTAAACTGATCCTATTTGTAAAATAATTTCACCGAACTTGTACATTATTAGCTCTCATGTGTAACATGTGCATTACCACATCATACCTATTAATTTATTGTAGTGTCATGTTAACGGGAGTAATGATGTAATGAAGTATAGAGTCTGATCTTGAAATAAAGACGTGTGTCACAGGTGGGAGAAACCAAAAATTATGAATAGTGTCCTATTGGTCACTCATTTCACCAATGTTTGTGGACTAAACGTTTGGGATGTCTGAGGATATGTGGAGTGAATCAACCCATGGGATGGGTCTACAGGAGTAGGGACTGGTCAATGTGTAGTGGTGTGGATACACCATGTATCCAACTGAAGAATGGATGACTGCTGTGTTAGTGTAGTGTTGGGTGTTTGGGGAACTAGGAGTCATGGATATGTGGGTATATATGCAAATGAAGCAGCACATCAATAGTGTAGTGGTTAGAGCATCCACCTAATGAACAGACATTCCCGTTCCAAATCACACTGCAGCACATACCATTTTCCATTGGTAATCTGTATATAAACATATTTCGACATCTGTCTGCTGTATAACCTGCATAATAACAATTAAAACTGAACTGGAGCGAAGTGTCGGTGTCGTAATGACTAAAGTAGTAGTAAGCAGGTTTAAGCATAAATAAGCACCAGTAAGCGTGTTTAAGTCCATTTGCATGGGGGTATGCATTGCCCTACAGACATATATACATATATATATATATATATATATATATATATATATATATATATATATATATATATATATATATATATATATATATATATCTGTGTGTGTGTGTGTGTGTGTGTGTGTGTGTGTGTGTGTGTGTGTGTGTGTGTGTGTGTGTGTGTGTAGATATACACAGATATACAGCTATGATAGGAAACAGCACACAAGAATGACATATGTTCACAGGCTATGCCAATGGAAGTGAGGGGCCCAAGCAAGAAACATATAACACATAGCATGACCCCCCCCCCAGCTGGACAGAGGAAACATACACACAAACCCGCAAACAATGTAAATAGTCCACTGCTCCCCAGACCACAGGCAAGATACAACCAGGGGGGTTCACAGTGCACCCGTGAAATCTAATCTTGGAACACAGACAGGAGTGTCTCTTGCGGGATGCCCCAAAAATTGACATACAACCAAAGGAAGGTGATACAGCAACCGTTTAGGCCGGGGTATATACATACCTGGAATATAAAGGTGGGAAAGCCTGATGACCCATGGGTCGAGACAACGTATGACATGGGTCCCGTGAAGTGGAGAGTGGGCAGTGTGTAGTGGTATGTTCAGACCCAACCAGCACCCAGATTAAGGATGGGTGATGTAGAGGAGGTGCGGGTGGGGGAACTATGGGTAGCTAGTTATGGGTCTAGGTGTGCAGATGTTGGCTGATGTGGGTCTATATGGACAGCCCCAGGGACGTAAGCAAAAGTGTTAATTGGCCAGAGGCGTCACCCAACAAGCAGCTACACCCGCTATGAGTCCCACTGTTGCAAAGTGTAATCTATATGGCAAGGAACAGCATAACCAGATGTAGATGTATATATGTAGAGGTATGTGGGTGTATATCTACCCATAGCTACCTGGAGATATACCTCTCCCTCTCCATAGTACAAATGTATACATACAGAGACAGAATACATATACATACCCACATATAGATATATATATACATATGCAGATACCCATACACCGGCATGTTGTTAGATATATATAGACAGCAAAATATAAATATATACATGTATGCATATATATACATATACATCTGTATATAGTAATATATATATATATATATATATATATATATATATATATATATATATATTCATATATATATATATATATATATGTATATATATATATATATATATATATATGTATATATATATATATATATATATATATATATGTTCATAGGTAGGTACTAGGCTATTGGCCCAAGGGCCTATGTAAGCCTAGCCAGCAAGGTACCATAGCTTATGCCACCCAAGAAAGTTATTTTCCTGTGCCACTGTCCAGCAGAGACACAGAAGTGATCCCTGGGGTGTATTTCCCATTTCCCATCCACTCATCAGGATTTTTCTTGAAGAGTGCTAATGAAGAACTTTGCTTGACATAGATGGGTAGCTTGTTCCAGAGTATAGGAAGTCTCTGGGACATGAATCTATCCCTCCAGCATGTCCTGTTTATTGTGGTGACAAAGTTTAGGTCCCTAGAGTGTGTAGCTTGGAGGGATTGGGATTTCTTTAGGTGTAGCATGTCCAACAACTCTGGGTTTGACATAGCTTTATATGTTAGGCAGAGATCACCTCGGAGTAGGTGATATATATATATTACTATATACAGGACAGTGCAGTGATGCAGCGGTAGAGTTGTCACCTCACAGCAAAAGGTTCTCTGGTTCGATTCTCGGCTGAGGTGCCTTTTGTGCGGAGTCTGCATGTCCTCCCTGCATTCATGTGGGTTTCCTCCAGGTGCTCCGGTTTTCTCCCACATTACAAAGACATGCATCTGGAGCCTTTCTCCCCGGGCCTCTGCTGAAAATTGGCTTTGTTCCAAGTTGTACTTTCCTGGTTAACAAATGATAAATAAATACTAAATAAGTATATATATGTGTGTGTGTGTGTAAATATATAAAATTTTCATTTTATTTTACTGGTTGTAATTGTGGGTTAACCATAGGCTGCTGTTTCGTTTGAGTTTTGTGTTGCTACTAGATGTATTACTCAACTGCTACTCCATTTTACTTTCTTTTTATCTTCCTTTCTTATCTACATTTATACTGTACTTTTTTAGCTATTATTCTTTTTGAACATTTAATTGTAACTCCATTAGTATTTGTACTGTCTAGTCAAATATTTTGCATTTTTTATACTTTATAAATGTGTGACCACTTAAAGTTTTCTTTTTCTTTACTGTGAATGCATTTGCATTTTAAATATGTACTTTTGTAGATGTGAATTTTATTTGAACTGTTTGGAGCTTATCTCCCCGGGCCTCTACTGAAAATGGACATATATCCAGCTAGACTAGCCCGGACAACAAATGTAAAATAAAAAAATAAAAAAAAATAAAAAATAAAATAAATAAAATGTATATAGCTAGGATATGATACAGCAGTTACAAATTACATATGTTCACAGGCCGTGCATTTGGGGGTGAGGGGTCCGATCAACAAACATGTAACATGTAACATCAACCCACCCACCCCAGCTAGACCGGTAAAACATACAGACACACAATATAAGTAAACACACCACTACTACCCAGACCACAGGCAGGATACTAACCAGTGGGAGAGACCTGCCAGGTCTATTCTTGAAACAAAGACATCAATGTCCCTTGTGGGACACCCCAAAAATTACTGATCATTGGAGTCAGTTCCTGTCATGAGTCATCAAACCAGGGTGTAGACATACACGGACAAGTAGGTTGTGCAAGCTTGATAACCCATGGGTCGACACAACATATGACATGAGTCCTGACACGTGGAGAGTGGGCAGTAAATAGTGGTGTGGTGTGGTTAGACTCCACCTGCACCCACAGTAAGGATGAGTTCTGTAGAGGAGGGGTAGGTGGGGGAACTATGGGTATGCAAATATGGGCCTAGGCGTGCAAGTGTTGGCTGGTGCAGTTGTATTAGGACCACCCCGGAGATGTAAGTAATATTCTGAAATGGGCAAAGCTTACGCCCATACCTCTCAACTCCTAAGAGCAAATCCACTGGACAGGACATAAACCATTGGGGGAACAAATAGGGACCATACCTCTCAACTGTCCTTGATTTTCAGGGACTTCCCTGATTGTAACTCATATTTTCACTCTGTCCCTCTTAATCTCTCCTAAAACTAGTGACTTTTGGAGGAAAGATGGTAAATTACACTTAATGAATAATGACAATAATTAAGAGTTATAAATGACTTTTACTTCAGAAAATGTGTATTAATTCACATGCTCTGATTCTATCAATGTTTCATATTAAATAGCACTAATATTTTAAAAGTGTCCCTGATTGTCCCTGAGTTTTTCTTGACTTGTCCCTAATTCAGTTGAAATTTGTCCCCACTTATTTGAGAGGTCTGATAGGGAAAGAAAGCACATATTCCACTTACAACCTTAGAAAGCTGATAGAATAATAGGTATGCATTAGCATGACTTGGCTGAAGGATGTGGGGTCCTAAACCCAATTACTTGTCTGTATTTAATGGTGTCAGTTCCCAGGTATTTTTCAGACAGGTGCAGATTGTTAGAGGAACACACCAATAGTATGAAGCAAACTCTTGACAGGCCGCAAATTCCGTACAGTCGACCGGCATGTTTACGCCTAATGGGCAGCCATTCCCGATATAGGTCCCACCTCAGCACAGTCCAGTTTAAATGGCTAAGTACGGTATGACCATATGTGTCATTGCATAACCCACTATACAACACCTATGAACACATGGTCGCAACACCCCACTGTAGGCATGTAAGCCGATGTAATATGCATCAGAAGGTATTATCGTAGTCCTCACCCCCTCCCAGGGGTGTGAATGTCAGATGCAAACATCAAATGCAGTGCATTTGCAAGTGCAGGATCAAGTGGGTGTAAGCCTGTTTGGGCACTGGTATGCGAGTATCACACTGGTGAAGCAATGCAGAGGCTAACTGAGTGTAAGAAACTGTAACTGGAGGTTAGCATTGCTTAGCTCCGTGCAAATCCGAGCACACCCGCTTTAAAGTGCCTTAATCACTCTGTACCCAACAGCTCGTGTTCTGGCCAGCAACAAAATAACTAGCCTCTGCAAGGCTAGGACTCAGGACCCTGTACATCACAGTCATAGTAGTAAACCACTACGCCATGAAAAGAACTCATATAAAGGATGTATCAACAAACTAATCCTCACAACAGGGAAATCAGATCATATATGTGAACTGAATCTATGTACAGTGTAATGTGCTATAATCTGCCACAGACCATAGATATGTGAATTGGAGTACTGCAGTAAACATAGAGTTGAGGTGCCACTGTGATAAAGATATGACGTCCCCAGGACCCCATACAGTGTATGTACACATGAATAACGGATATTTGACACATATATAACCTGTAATGAATAAGACATTGTTGACAAAAGGCAAATAAAATGCTAGATAACTAATAAGCAATGCTAACTACAGCACAGCCCAACTAAGTAATTCTAAGCAATGTGTAGGGAAGCCAATACAATATGCCCACAGGTACACCTCTTTAAGCAGTGCCAACCTGAAGTAAGCAGGTGTGCCCATAGCTTAGCCTTTTTGAAACTGGCCAATTACAGAAAAGTGCAGGAATCTGGCCCTACTTAAACCGAAGAGGCATGAATACAGCTCATAACTGGTTGTAGCACCCCCCTGCAGGCATACTGGCTGGAATGGGAGAAGGAACTCGCTTTAGACAGCAGAGCTGGGGCATCCAGGAGTCCAAATTCATGGTATGGCTCCTGGTAAAGCACCATGACAGGAAACTACTGCAGGGCCAGTACCAGGGCTCGCAGTACAAATCGGAGGTCTGGGACTGTCTCGCCCGTGACCTCTCTAGCACCACAGGTATCCCCCAAACTGGTGAGCAGGTCAGGCACTATCATGCAGACGTTAAGCGGCGGAGGGGGGATGTCCTGGAACAGTGGATCCAGGAAGCAAGGCAGATGCAGAATGCCCCAGAACTGAGTATGTACTCCTTCCACTACATTGTTAATAATTGCCTAACTTGTGTATACTATGGATAGGTATGGCTAAATATCACTGTACTTCTCTGACAGCTGCAGATGAGCGTGCTGCGAACCAGCAAGCCTATGATGCTAGGCTGCAAAGGATGCGTTGCAAGGCAGGTTAGTAAATAGCCTGCATGTACTGTCATAACAAATAAATGTAAGAGCCTCAGAAAGTGTTGTACCAGTATACAGAATTGTGTACTATGCTGCGCATAAAAGTGTAACCCCTGCATTGCTTCTGTTTACTTTGCAGTCATATATTGTTGAACTGTTGCAGTTATTAAATAGTACTGTTGTAGTAAGCAGTGTTACCCACACTGTGGTATGCAGATAAAATGTGTATGAAGTACTGTATAACAATGGCGGAAGTGCAAACAAGTCAGTCATATTAGACTAAATACATTGGAAATCCTCACAACAATTGCCTGATAGCATAGTGTACAGTGATCTAAACTGTAATGCTTTTGTCACACACAGCAGGGCTTTGGATCCCAGGATCGCCAGTGAGTTGTATGCATAATCATTCCACACACCTGCACACAGTTTGTTAGAATGTTCAGTGAGAAAGCCATATGCATATATACACTTAACAACTGTACAGATTATGCTAGAATGCTCAAATAGAAAGTGGTATGCATATTCATACCCCTCAACTGTTCTAATCTGCCTTGTATGTCTTGATAAATGGCCCATATCACCTGCCTTTTGCCCTGTTCCCCTGACAAATTAGTGTGATGATCCAAGAACTGTAGGCAGCTGTAAATGACATATAACTGATAGTCAGACTTGTACATAGTCAGGGAATGTACATGCAAACATACTTGTCATCCCAACATCTCACCCAAAGTGTATGACAGCAGTCAGCAGTCTCAAAACATATTGCATTAACACCTGCATCTTATCAAGCCTGTACGTAAGACACAGATCCCGTACATACTAATCTACAAACATACCATTGTACAATATAATGCTATCGGGTAGTGTAATAATACATGTAAGGGACAGACCACTGCAGTGACTATGAATGTTGTGAAAACTACAAGGATTTATTAATTGTTAATTGAACTCTCTCTCTCTCTCACCCCTACCATATGTGCAAAAATAACCGATTTACACAACTCATTTGGTATGTCTACACTCCTAACCTTTGTCGGGACATATGTCCTATTGGTTTATAAATATTCACATCTGTTTCTATGCATGTGCCATATTAAAATACTCCCATATTGGTGTCCTGTTGCCATCAATGAAACCTGCATGTTGTTGTAATGGCCACTGTTTACCCATATATGCATGTGTTCTGCCTGCTCTGCAATTATGTTATATCTGGTGCCTGGGTAATGGGAATACCTATGCATGCTGTTATAACTATTCGTGAATGCTGTTGACTATTACTAACCCATATCTGCCTTAAACATGCTACAACATAGCTCGTATGGGAAGGCCGGTCCCAGCAGACCGACCTGTCCCATGTCAGCAGGCCAAGGCACCAGGCACAAGCACATCTGGGGCCAAGCTTGGCACCTCCTCATCCACTGGCCCTGCACCACCTTCAGGAGGAACCACTGCAGGGGATGGGGCTCAGCCCCCCCCCCTTGGGAGCGGGAGCAGACAGAATCCTGTCACCCCTGGCATGATCCGGGCAGTGGTGCATAGGGAGCTCGACAGGGAGATTCAAGACCGCCTATGCCAGCTTGAGGGATGAATGGCAAAACTAGAGGGTGAGCCTGCCCCTCCTACACAGCCCCCAGCACAGCCACCTTCGGGGCTGTGAAGGTGCAGTGTTGACTGCCCATGGGTGGGGACCTCAGTCCCACTGTATCCATTTGTGGACTCATGAGCTTGTGACTTCCAAACACCCCTCCCCATCCACATGTGCCCCCCCCACATGTGTCATATACCACTCCTGTACGCGTCTTGTTTGTCTTGTCTGTCATCCTACCCAACCTATCTTTCCTGATCATACCTACTTTCCTTCCCCAACATCCCACTCTCACCTAAAATAAAAAGAAAAGAAGGGCAGTCTGTTCCCACAAAAAAGCACATTCCATACATAGCTGTCCATTTCGAACATGTGTCCACTGGACACATGTAAACATTTCTAATTGGAATCACAGCATTCTATTGTTGTCCTCACCCCTCTGTCAGGGTTGTGAGTATCCAAATCTACCGCCGAATTTATTGCTTATGCACAGCCGTTGCTGTAGAAGAAATGGACAGCTATGGTCCTTCCCTACACCCTTCCTGCACATCCCTAGCTACCTTGCCTACTGTCTTTCCCTCTTTGTGCCCCTTTTTTACCACTTTCCTATCACCCCTTTTTTCTTTTCTTTTAAAGAAATTAGCGTGGGGGTAAGCAGGAATAAGCACTTTTAAGCAGCAGTGAGCAGGTTACAGTCTGTTTGCGCGGGGGTAAGCACTGCCTACACAGGTTAAGCAATCAAGAAGGTAACTGAGTGTAAGGAACTGTAACCAGAAGTAACCACTGCTTACCATTGTGAAAACTTGCACACACCCGCTCACAACTGCTTAAAAGTGCCTTAATCACTCCATATCCAACGGCCCTTGTTCTGCCCAGCAACAAAATAAACAACCTCTGCAAGGCTCGAAACCAGGACTCTGCACACCACAGCCAATGTGATTTACCACTAAGCCATGGCACATATACAAACACTGAATGCTATCACAAACATAGCATCCAGCACAGTCATTAAACAATGAAATGTATTCCATCATGTAGATGTATGTGTGTGTGTTTATGTCCAGATATAGATACATACATAGATATGGATATATATAGATATATCAAGAACATATCATGTGACAACAAAGCATTAAAAAAGAATGAAAAGGGAAACACCAGCAACTCCTGTATTATGTAGTGGTGTTGTCCTGTGTAATATCAAGACTCCCTCAGACCAACATGTGTCATTAATACACGCAAACATTTGTACATTGCCTGAATACATTACTTTGTGCATTTCATTTACATTAACAAAACAGTTCCTGTCCAATCATTATGTGAGAACAGTACTCTTGCAAGGTACTGTGTGCAACATCATCATCATTAAAAAGTGAAATGGGGTAACCAAAGATGGACTCATAGTGCTGTGTGTACAATGGTATTGTCTGCATCATGTGTACCTAAAACCTTTAGGAGTCATGTGCATACCAGGATTGTGTGCCTGAGAGAGGGTTGAGGACAACAGTAGTATGTTGTGATGCAAATTAAAAAGGTTACATGTCCAGTGGACACGTGCGAAATGGACAGCTATGTATGGGGGAAAAGTTGTTCTGGGAGTGGGATGTTGGAGAAGGAGAGTAGGTATGCTTGTGGAGGATAGGTTGGGTGGGATGACAGGAAAGACAGCATATAGGGGCGGTATATGACACGTGGGGGGGGGCTGCACCTTGGATGGGGAGGGGTGTTCAGCAGTCACAAGCCCATGAGCCCCTAAATGGTAACAGTGGGACAGAGGTCCCCACCCATGGCTAGCCACCACTGCAAAGGTGGCTGTGCTGGGGGCTGTCAAGAAGGGGCAGGCTCACCCTTTAAATGTGACACTCTGCCCTCAAGCTGGAATAGCTGGCCTCAAAACCCCTTATTGAGCCCCCTAATCACCACGTTCTGGACTGTACGACAGCTGACAAGTTCCTGTCTGGACCTGCTCCCAGGGGGGACAAGCCCCATCCTCAGTGGCAGTTCCACCAGAAGGTGGTGCAGAGCCAACAGAGGTGGAGGTCCAAGGCTGGGCCCCCGACATACTGGTGCCGGGTGCCATGGCCAGCTGAAGTGGGACAGGTGGTTCCGCCGGGACCTCCAATCCCATACAGCCTATGGTGTTGCAGTTTAAACACAGATATGGCTTAGTAATAGTCAACATCATTCAGGATTACTTATAACAGTTTGCATAGATATGACCATCAACCCAACACAACAGATGTCATACATTTGCAGAGGGAGCACAACACATGCATATATACTGCATGACATCTGTACAACGCATAGATGACTTGTGACTGCAGCTATGAATGGTGGCCCATTATTGGCATGTCACTGTGATAACCTCAGGCAGTGACTGTCATACCACTGTTTCATGTGGCGTATGTCCAATCAGTGATGCAATGGCAGTAACTCTCATCACTGTCACCATGTACTGACTGCAATCCTCACACTATGCTTCTACTGTTCACAGATATGTGTTCTGTGAGTAACACAAGAATCAAATGGTTCCACACACTGACCAGTCCACAGATGACCCAGCAGATGGGGGATTACTCACAAACAGAGCACTGTCTTGTCAGTTATTAAAACATGCAGACTAGCCATTACCACACACAACCTGTTAAATTGGCAGTAGTCTCAATGAAGCATAGTTACACTAACATGCTGTAGTCATGTCTGGCACATCACCCTTCTGTCTTTAGGCTATTTTCCACTGTGTATATTGTTTTAGGAATATCCAGATATCATCTGTGATGCTGTTTACAAAACACCAGATCTAGGTTCCACTCACAGCGACTGTCATGGGCAAACACCGACATGATTTTCCTAGATATTGTACTGTGTTTCCATGCAATTGGCTATGGGAATGTCACCACAGCTGTTCCACATGCAATCAGCTAGAGGAGGACTGCAATAGGTGCAGAGGCCATCAATTGATCATGACCATCACTTACATCTCCACATCCACCAGAGAGTGTGTGGGAGGGACTGGCAGAGGCAAAGTGCATCAGAGAGGGGCTAGGAGACTAAAACCTAAGCATCATCTGTCACACACCTACCAGTACAGGGGTTCAAACCACTGACTAACTAGCCATTACTATTACAAGTGCATGCAGTTACTCCATATGCCACATAGCTGACATGTTGGTGTGCTGTAAGAACATATATGTGTGTCGGTGAGCAACATCTGCAACAGAGATATAGTAGACATACATTAGGTGTAGCACACATGGCTGTCCACATGAACAGATGTCACTGTCAACACAGCCACACTCTCTAAGGGACTCAGACACATTGGCACACTTTGGCAGGCTCACAAATACACTTTCTAACTACTTAGTTTGCCATACTGCAGTAATGCACAGGTATTACATGCACCACAAAGATATCCTGAGTTTCTATGGGCTAGGGCATGTGAATGTGTCTGACATCAGTCAGTATGCCAATGGGAGTTATACTGGGTGTGACTGTGGTTGAGAACATCATACCCCACATGCAGACAAAAGGTGCCAGTACTGACATGAATATGTGCATTGCTTCATGGGTGTGTAGTGGTTGGCTGTGCAAGACGGCTGTACCAGGCTGGGTGAAGGGTAATCCTTGGCATCAGGCCACCTGACAATAGTCTGCAGTGTGGTTCAGGGATGTAGTGTCTGCAATGTCCCACACAGATGGATATTGTATGAACTGTCCTGTCATCCTGGTTACCACTGGATGTGGCCATTGCTTTGCAATGCATGCCATGTCTGTGTAGTCCTTGACATGGACATTGCCTGGGATGTGCACATCCCACAATAATGTACAGTGACATGTTTAAGTGTACCTGGTATGCCTGGCACATGTTGTGTACACTGACTGTTATCATCAGATATGCCAGTACTGGCCTGGTGTGGCAGGACCTGCTAATAGACAGCAGGTTGACCCTGAACCTGCATTGATAGCATGATACAGGTATTCCCTGGTGTCAGTAGCATATGTCCATACATGGCATTTGTGTAAGGCATTGTATGTCCTTTGTGGATCACATTTGATGGCACCCCATATGTTGCAGGCATCCAGTGGGGAACATAGTGAAGGTGCATTGTCCGCAATTATGTGCCTATTGTGCTAGATGCCATGCCCTCTGTGGCCCACTGCAATCACACCATGCCTACTATCTGTTAACAATGTGCAGGGTACTAGCAACATAGCGGGATATTCTAAGCAAGTGTGTTTGTGTATGACACATGGGTAATAGTAGGGTTGCTTACTTTGTTCACCAGGCCTTTTGCCAGATGTAGTGGTATGGCTTGCCAACCCAGTCTCTTGGCTGACTGAAATCTGTAAACCTTGAGAGGTGGACATTGTGACATATAATATGGCCACCATATAAGAAAACTACAAAACCCGCTCCTCAACATTACCAGTGGTTAGACACTCACAACCACCTCCACACAGGCTCTGACTGTCAAACACACACACCTGCCATGTCTTGGAATAAAATTCCTACCTAACTAGTTTATCACACTACAGCATTACGCAGTTATAGCACGCACTATGGAGATTACTGGGCTACCCCCATCCCCAATGGTATATTTCACAAGGAATAACATCAGCAAGTTTACCAAAGTAGGGCATTTCAGATTTCCTGCAAATGAATAGCCCAAAATGCATTGCTCACAAAACAGACAGTGAAACACACACAGCACATCCACAACTAACATGTGTGGGTATAGAACCCATGACCAAGATCTATATCATATTACTTCATGGAGATGTTATAGGACACACCATGACAATTACTAGGGAACTCATTCCCCAGAGGTGTATTTTAGAAGGTATGACATCAGCAGGAGTACAAAAGTAGGGCATTGTAAATGTCCTGCAAGTGAGTAGGGTATAATGCATTGCTCCCTACACAGACATTGAAACACACAGAAAACATACATAACTGCCATGATTGTGGATGGATCCCTACCACAGTTCTAAATCACATTCCAGAGGTGAGCAGTTACAGGAAGCGCTACCGAGTTTACTGGGTTACAGCAGTCCCAGAGGTGTATTTCTAGGTGGGTGACATCAGCAGGATTGCCAAAGGTGAGTATGTGAATTGTAAGGAGTGTGCGTACTCTAAAAAGCATTGTACCCTTTTCAGGCAGACAGACACACACCCAGTTGGTATGTTTGGGATTAAAACAGCTACCAAACTAGTTTATCACAGAACAGCATTACACAGTTACAGGACATATTACAGAGATAACTGGGTTACAGCAGTCCCAGAGGTGTATTTTTAGGTGGGTGACATCAGCAGGGTTGCCAAAGGTAAGTATGTGAATCGTAAGAAGTGTGCGTACTCTAAAATACATTGTTTCCTTCTCAGGTAGACAGACACACACATTTAGCATGTCTGGGAATAGAACACCTACAAAACTAGTTTATTACACTTCAGCATTATGCAGTTACAGGATGTGCTATAGAGATTACTAAGTTACATAAGTCCCAGAGGTGTATTTCTAGGTGGGTGACATCAGCAGGGTTGCCAAAGGTGGGTATGTGAATCGTAAGGATTGTGCGTACTCTAAAAAGCATTATTCCCTTTTCAGGCAGGCAGACACACACAGTTGGCATGTCTGGGATTAGAACACCTACCAAACTAGTTTATCATACTGCAGCATTACACAGTTATAGGACATGCTATAGAGATTACTGGGGTAGAGCAATCCCAGAGGTGTATTTCTAGGTGGGTGACATCACCAGGATTGCCAAAGAAGGGCATTTCAAGTGTACTGCGAGTTGTACATGTCTTGTACCTGTGTGTACCCACTGCTTACTGTGCGAAAACACATTTACATACGCTTACAACTGCTTAAAAATGTCTTTTTCAGTCCTAAATGACATTATCAACAAGCCTTGCAGGTCTTGAAGGCTGGACCATGCACACCGAGGTCACTGGACTTACCACTATGCCATCTGGGTTGTATACATGCTTCATTGGTTTTATAATACACTACAGGTATTCCACAGTACTGAAAACAAATGGGACAGTCAATTTGTGTACATATGTACAGTACCCGTGAATGTACTGTACTCTGTGAAACAACATAGACAAGTCTACATCTGTACAACTGTCATAAATAAATGCATATATGCACCTACAGGATGTGTACACACACACACACACACACACACACACACACACACACACACACACACACACATATATATATATATATATATATATATATATATATATATATATACGCATATACACAGACACATCTATAGCTATATATATATATATACATATATATATATATATATATATATGTATATATATATATATATATATATATATACACACACACACACACGTCTGAACACCCTTTATGACACAGGAAGCACTACAGAGATTACTGGGTTACAGCAGTCCCAGAGGTGTATTTCTAGGTGGGTGACATCAGCAGGATTGCCAAAGGTGAGTATGTGAATCGTAAGGAGTGTGCGTTCTAAAGGAACTGACATGTACACAAAACAGAGACATTTAAATCTTAATCAGTTCACCAGAGAAGGAATGGTTGTTGTTTATGTGGAGTTTGGGGTGGGGAATTATGGCTACGGAAATATACCCTGGGGATTGTAGAGTCTGGGTGGGGGAATGATGGGTATGGACATACACCCCAGTGACCACTTCTGTGTCACTGCTTGACAGTGTCACAGAAAAATAACACACCCAACTGTAGTCGTGCTTGACTGTCTATTCTTTTCTATTCCTAACTATGTAATAATTTGTAGACTCCACTCACCACAGATGACTACCATGGTGTACAGCATGTTAAAAGACATAACACATGTGCATGCCTGACTACAGGGTAGTCACATGCACACACACACAAACACACACACACTTGCCAGTATTGTGCATACACATCTTGCCTATGTAAAGGTAACTAGTAGAGTGGTATGCAGTTGGGGTATGTGCCACAGAACCCATACAATTACACTTACTCTGATTCTGCTTCTAAGCTGGGTGACATCACAGGACTGATTACTTGCAGTGGGGTGGGGGGAAAAGGGTGGTTTAGCAGATGAAAAGGATAAAGGCCAGTGCAAAAGGTGGTTTAAATTTGGAAGGCAGAAAAACCCACTGTCATGACAGGATGCACACACAAATACTCACAACCACACTCACACATTTGCTGACACACACAGGCATTTGCTGACACACACACACACTTGCCAGTGGTGGGATCAGAACTCCTGTCTATCTACAGGTCACTATTACAATACTACGCAGTTATGAGACGCGCCACAGTGATTACACATTTCAAGGCAGTCAGAATGCCCTTCTAAGATTGATGGCAACCACAGGGAAACTGACAGTTAAGATGTACATAGCTGTAAACCTGTGTGTTTACAGTAGGAATCCATTACAACCTTTATGCACAAACAAGACACATCATCTGCAGGTCAGACATAGGTAGGCCTGAGAGGTATAGTTGTAGCACAACAAGCCCTGAACTGGAGTATGCCCATCTGTGGAATGGACAACTACTATCACTATACAGTGTTACAGTGGTCATGCTCATACACACAGAATCACAGGACGTGTTTGGCTGCATTGACTCCAGTTACACAAGGTGACAGTGGGCATGTTCATACACTTAGTAGCACAGAGCTGTTTGGGATGCACTATGACTACAACTTCACAAAGTTATACTGGGCATGCTCATACACTTACAAACAAAGGGCTTGTTTGGATGCACTGACTCAATTTACACAAGGTTGCAGTGGGTAGGCTCATACACTCAGTAGCACAGGGATGTTTGGGAACCACTCTGATTCTAACCACGGAAGGCCACAGTGTGCATGCTCATACACTTACATGTACAGAACACGTTGTAATGGACTCCTGTTGTAAACACACAGGTTTACAGCTATGTACATCTTAACAGTCAGTATATATGCACATCATACAGATTTACTACCGAATACCTGTATCTGGCCCATAAATTATATATCTGTGTCTGTGCTGTGTGATACACATGCATACATGTACATGAAGTACTGACATATATATGTGAAGTATACACAATCATGCATATGTGGAAGTGACAGACAATAGGTAAACTGGGACACACAGGTGGATGCTAACTACAGCATGTGTCACACATATTACTGCACTGAAAGACATACATTGATAGCAGGTTGTGGACAGTGGCATTATACTTGGAACAGTGACATGTATAAGCATAATATGTGAGCCCCATTGTCTAATGGTACTGAGGTGCAGGTGTCAAGATGACCTCTCCCGGTTGTGTTAGTAGTTGTCATTATTAGCAGGACCGCTACATTAAGTATATCTGATATTGGTCATATACACAATGTCTGCTCGTGTCTGTCACCTTAGACGTAGCATTTGATACCAAGCACATTACTGCCACTCAATGTTGTCATGGTACGAGTGGCAAATGCTTGACCAAATCAGTGAGACAGTGTCCTGCTGTAATTATGAGGTTGTCCAGTGTCTGTCATTCTGGGATGTCATGACTGAAAGATAAGCCTTTATCACAGATCACATGCATCCATGAATCAACGGAGTGTGGATAATACATAGGTCACATTTACCCATATAGTGGCATTCCAAGGCAAAATTCCTAAACACAGAAGTAACACCCTGACACCTACAAGACAATTGTATTGGATGCTTATGCTAACCAATGCTAGATGTGTGGCTTTCATAATCCATTTTCTCAAAGTAGAACCTACAGTGGAGAAAACTGACATCTGTGCAGTGAGGAAAACATAGTCTATACATGAGTCTATACACTGAGTCTATACACACTGAGCAGACTGGAGGAGAGCTGTTGACTACAACTCTTAGTTGAGATATATACGTATCCTGTTTTTTTTCAATTATTTATACTGATTATTGTTTCTAGCAATTTATATATAGCACTTTTTAATGCCTGCTGCATAGTTTTTGAGTGCATTTTTATTGCTATTAACTAATTTGCATGGGTAACTGATTTGTTTGCAGTTAAAAAAGCATTCTGTAGAGTCTCACTGCTCTTTTATCTGTTTAAAAACTTTCATTTTGTGGCTTTCTGTAGTGCTTACTGTTGGCTTGTTTGTTTATACAGTGATTGTTCAAAGCACATGAACAGGCCATATTGAATTAGCTGAAGCCTTTCATTACCTTGGCTAGATTGTGTTAATTGGTTGCGGGCTAGAGGGGGCTGGTTCTTTTGTGTTTTTGTAAAAAAAAAAAAAAAAAGTTGTCTAAGGTTGTATCTTCTGGTATTTAAGCCCTTACTTTGAGAGAGTTTCTGTCTATACACACTGATCAGAGTGGAGGAGAGGTGTTGACTACAACTCTTAGCAGAAATATATAAGTATACTGTTTTTTTTTTTCAATTATTTATACTGATTATTGTTTCTAGCAATTTATATATAGCACTTTTTATTTACTGCTGCTTAGTTTTTGAGTGTATTTTTGTTGCTATTAACAAATCTGCATGGGTAACTACTTTGGTTGCATTTAAAAAAAGCATTCTGTAGAGTCCCATTGCTCCTTTATCTGTTTAAAAACTTTTATTTTGTGGCTTTCATTAGTGCTTACTGTCTGTAGTCTAATGCTTTAGTATTGTCCTAGTTCAGACTTGCTGGCTCTGGTCTTGTTTGTTTATACAGTGATTGTTCAAAGCACATGAACAGGCCATCTTGAATTAGTTGAAGCCTTTCTTTACCTTGGCTAGATTGTGTTAATTGACTGCTATCTAGTGGGGGCTGGTTCTTTTGTGTTTTTGTAAAAAAAAAAAAAAGTTGTCTAAGGTTGTATCTTCTGGTATGTAAGCCCTAACTATGAGAGGGTTTCTGTCTATACACACTGATCAGAGTGGAGGAGAGGTGTTGACTACAACTCTTAGCTGAGATATATAAGTATCCTGTTTTTTTTTTCAATTATTTATACTGATTATTGTTTCTAGCAATTTACATATAGCACTTTTTATTGCCTGCTGCATAGTTTTTGAGTGTGCTTTTATTGCTATTAACTAATCTGCATGGGTAACTGATTTGTTTGCAGTTAAAAAAGCATTCTTTAGAGTCTCATTGCTCCTTTATCTGTTTAAAAACTTTCCTTTTGTGGCTTTCTGCAATGCATACTCTCTGTAGGCTAATGCTTTAGTATTGTCCTAGTTCAGAATTGCTGGCTCTGGGCTTGTTTGTTTACACAGTGATTTTTCAAAGCACATGAACAGGCCATCTTGAATTAGCTGAACCCTTTCTTTACCTTGGCTAGATTGTGTTAATTGGCTGCTGGCTAGTTGGGGCTGGTTCTTTTGTGTTTTTGTAAAATAAATAAAAAAAAAAAGTTGTCTAAGGTTGTATCCTCTGGTATTTAAGCCCTAACTTTGAGAGGGTTTCTGTCTATACAAACTGAGCAGAGTGGAGGAGAGGTGTTGAATACAACTCTTAGCTGAGATATATAAGTATCCTGTTGTTTTCGAATATTTTTACTGATCATTGTTTCTAGCAATTTATATATAGCACTTTTAATTGCCTGCTGCATAGTTTTAGTTTTTGAGTGCATTTTATTGCTATAAGCTAATTGGCACGGGTAACTGATTTGTTTGCAGTAAAAAAAGCATTCTGTAGAGTCTCATTGCTCCTTTATCTGTTTAAAAAACTTTACTTTCATTTTGTGGATATCTGTAGTCCTTACTGTCTGTAGGCTAATGCTTTAGTATTGTCCTAGTTCAGAACTGCTGGCTCTGGGCTTGTTTGTTTATACAGTGATTGTTCAAAGCACATGAACAGGCTATCTTCAATTAGCTGAAGCCTTTCATTATCTTGGTTAGATTGTGTTAATTGGCTGCTGGCTAGTGGGGGCTGGTTATTTTGTCTTTTTGGAAAATAAAATAAAAAATAAAAAAATAAAAAAATAAAGTTGTCTAAGGTTGTATCTTCTGGTATTTAAGCCCTAACTTTGAGAGGGTTTCTGTCTATACACACTGAGCAGAGTGGAGGAGAGGTGTTGACTACAACTCTTAGCTGAGATATATAAATATCCTGTTTTTTTCGATTATTTATACTGGTTATTGTTTCTAGCAATTTATATATAGCACTTTTTATTGCCGGCTACATAGTTTTTGAGTGTATTTTTATTGCTATTAACTAATCTGCACGGGTAACTGATTTGTTTGCAGTTAAAAAAGAATTATGTAGAGTCTCATTGCTCCTTTATCTGTTTAAAAACTTTCATTTTGTGGCTTTCTGTAGTGCTTACTGTCTGTAGGCTAATGCTTTAGTATTGTCCTTGTTCAGAATTGCTGGCTCTGGGCTTGTTTGTTTATACAGTGATTGTTCAAAACATATGAACAGGCCATCTTGAATTAGCTGAAGCCTTTCTTTATCTTGGCTAGATTGTGTTAATTGGCTGCTGGCTAGTGGCGGCTGGTTCTTTTGTGTTTTTGTAAAAAAAAAAAAGTTGTCTAAGGTTGCATCTTCTGGTATTTAAGCCCTAACCTTGAGAGAGTTTCTGTCTATACACACTGATCAGAGTGGAGAAGAGGTGTTGACTACAACTCTTAGCTGAGATATATAAGTATCCTTTTTTTTTCGCTTATTTATACTGATTATTGTTTATAGCAATTTATATATAGCACAAATTATTGCCTGCTGCATAGTTTTTGAGTGTACTTTTATTGCTATTAACTAATCTGCACGGGTAACTGATTTGTTTGCAGTTAAAAACGCATTCTGTAGAGTCTCATTGCTCCTTTATCTGTTTAAAAACTTTCATTCTGTGGCATTCTGCAGTGCTTACTCTCTGTAGGCTAATGCTTTAGTATCGTCCTAGTTCAGAATTGCTGGCTCTGGGCTTGTTTGTTTATCCAGTGATTGTTCAAAGCACATGAACAGGCCATCTTGAATTAGCTGAAGCCTTTCGTTACCTTGGCTAGATTGTGTTAATTGGCTGCTGGCTAGTGGGGGCTCGTTTTTTTGTGTTTTTGTAAAAAAAAATAAAATAAAGTTTTCTAAGGTTGTATCTTCTGGTATTTAAGCCCTAACTTTGAGAGGGATTCTGTCTATACACACTGAGTAGATTGGAGGAAAAGTGTTGACTACAACTCTTAGCAGAGATATATAAGTATCCTGTTTTTTTTGCTTATTTATACTGATTATTGTTTCAAGCAATTTATATATAGCACTTTTTATTTCCTGATACATAGTTTTTGATTGTATTTTTATTGGTATTAACTAATCTGCAAGGGTAACTAATTTATTTGCAGTTAAAAAAGCATTCTCTACAGTCTCAGTGATCCTTTATCTGTTTAAAAACTTACATTTTGTGGTTTCAGTAGTGCTTACTCTCTGTAGGCTAATGCTTTAGTATTGTCCTAGTTCAGAATTGCTGGCTCTGGGCTTGTGTGTTTATACAGTGATTATTCAAAGCACATGAACAGGCCATCTAGAATTAGCTGAAGCCTTTCTTTACCTTGGCCAGATTGTGTTAATTGGCTGCTGGCTTGTGGGGGCTGGTTCTTTTGTGTTTTTGTAAAAAAAAAAAAAAATTGTTTAAAGTTGTATCTTCTGGTATTTAAGCCCAAACTTTGAGAGGGTTTCTGTCTATACACACAGTGCAGAGTGGAGGAGAGGTGTTGACTAAACCTCTTAGCTGAGATAAATAAGTATCCTGTTTGTTTCGATTATTTATACTGATTACTGTTTCTAGCAATTTATATATTGCACTTTTTATTACCTGCTGCATAGTTTTTGAGTGCATTTTTATTGCTATAATCTAATTGGCATGGGTAACTGATTTGTTCGCAGTGAAAAAAAGCATTCTGTAGAGTCTCATTGCTCCTTTATCTGTTTAAAAAACTATCATTTCGTGGCTTTTTATTGTCCTTACTGTCTGTAGGCTAATGCTTTAGCATTGTCCTAGTTCAGACTGCTGGCTCTGGGCTTGTTTGTTTATACAGTGATTGTTCAAAGTATATGAACAGGCCATCTTCAATTAGCTGAAGCCTTTCTTTATCTTGGCTTGATTGTGTTAATTGGCTGCTGGCTAGTGGGGGCTGGTTCTTTTGTGTTTTTGTAAAAAAAATAAAAAAATAAAGTTGTCTAAGGTTGTATCTTCTGGTACTTAAGCCCTAACTTTGAGAGGGTTTCTGTCTATACACACTGAGCAGAGTGGAGGAGAGGTGTTGACTACAACTCTTAGCTGAGATATATAAATATCCTGTTTTTTTTTCGATTATTTATACTTATTATTGTTTCTAGCAATTTATATATAGCACTTTTTATTGCCATCTGCATAGTTTTTGAGTGTATTTTTATTGCTATTCATTAATCTGCATGGGTAACTGATTTGTTTGCAGTTAAAAAGCATTATGTAGAGTCTCATTGCTTTTTTATCTGCTTAAAAACTTTCATTTTGTGGGTTTCTGTAGTGCTTACTGTCTGCAGGCTAATGCTTTAGTATTGTCCTTGTTCAGAATTGCTGGCTATGGGCTTGTTTGTTTATACAGTGATTGTTTAAAGCATATGAACAGGCCATCCTGAATTAGCTGAAGCCTTTCTTTATCTTGGCTAGATTGTGTTAATTGGCTGCTGGCTAGTGGGAGCTGGTTCTTTTGTGTTTTTGTAAAAAAAAAAAAAAAAAAAGTTGTCTAAGGTTGTATCTTCTGGTACTTAAGCTCTAACTTTGAGAGGGTTTCTGTCTATACACACTGAGCAGAGTGGAGGAGAGGTGTTGACTACAACCCTTAGCTGAGATATATAAATATCCTGTTTTTTTTCGATTATTTATACTGATTATTGTTTCTAGCAATTTATATAGCATTTTTATTGCCTGCTGCATAGTTTTGAGTGTATTTTTATTGCTATTAACTAATCTGTATGGGTAACTGATTTGTTCGCAGTTAAGAAAGCATTATGTAGAGTCTCATTGCTCCTTTATCTGTTTAAAAAATTTCATTTTGTGGCTTTCTGCAGTGCTTACTGTCTGTAGGCTAATGCTGTAGTATTGTCCTTGTTCAGAATTGCTGGCTCTGGACTTGTTTGTTTATACAGTGGTTGCTCAAAGCACATGAACAGGCCATCTTGAATTAGCTGAAGCCTTTCTTTACCTTGGCTAGATTGTGTTAATTGGCTGCTGGCTAGTGAGGGCTGGTTCTTTTGTGTTTTTGTAAAAAAAAAAAAAAAGTTGTCTAAAGTTTTATCTTCTGGTATTTAAGCCCTAACTTCTAGAGGGTTTCTGTCTATACACACTGAGCAGAGTGAAGGAGAGGTGTTGACTACAACTCTTAGCTGAGATTTATGAATATCCTTTTTTTTAATATTTATACTGATTATTGTTTCTTGCACTTTATATATAGCACTTTTTATTGCCTGCTGCATAGTTTTTGAGTGTATTTTTATTGCTATTAACCAATCTGCATAGGTAACTGATTTGTTTGCAGTTAAAAACGCATTATGTAGAGTCTAATTGCTCCTTTATCTGTTTAAAAACGTTCATTTTGTGGCTTTCTGTAGTGCTTACTGTCTGTAAGCTAATGCTTTAGTAATGTCCTAGTTAAGAATAGTTGGATCTGGGCTTGTTTGTTTATACAGTGATTGTTCAAAGCACATGAACAGGCCAAGTTGAATTAGCTGAGGTCTTTCTTTACCTTGGCTAGATTGTGTTAATTGGCTGCTGGCTAGTGAGGGCTGGTTCTTTTGTGTTTTTGTAACAAAAAAAAAGTTGTCTAAGGTTGTATCTTCTGGTATTCAAGCACTACTTTTAGAGAGTTTCTGTCTATACACACTGATCAGAGTGGAGGAGAGGTGTTGACTACAACTCTTAGCTGAGATATATAAGTATACTGTTTTTTTTTTCGATTATTTATACTGATAATTGCTTCTAGCAATTTATATATAGCACAATTTCTTGCCTGCTGCATAGTTTTTGAGAGTATTTTTATAGCTAATAGCAAATCTGCACGGGTAATGGATTTGTTTGCAGTTAAAATGCTTTCTATAGAGTCTCATTGCTCCTTATCTGTTAAAATATTTTCATTTTTGTGGCTTTCTGTAGTGCTTACTGTCTGTAGGCTAATGCTTTAGTAATGTCCTAGTTCAGAATTGCTGGCTCTGGGCTTGTTTGTTTATACAGTGATTGTTCAAAGCACATGAACAGGCCATCTTGAATTAGCTGAAGCCTTTCTTTAACTTGAGTAGATTCTGTTAATTGGCTGCTGGCAAGTGGGGGCTTGTTCTTTTGTGTTTTTGTAAAAAAAAAAAAAAAAAGTTGTCAAAGGTTGTATATTCTGGTATTTAAGCCCTAACTTTGAGAGGGTTTCTGTCTATACACACTGAGAAGAGTGGAGGAGAGGTGTTGACTACAACTCTTACCTGAGATATACAAGTATCCCTTTTTTTCGATTATTTATACTGATTATTGTTTCTAGCAATTTATATATAGCACTTTTTGTTGCTTGCTGCTTAGTTTTTGAGTGTATGTTATTGCTATTAACAAATCTGCACAGGTAACTTATTTGTTTGCAGTTAAAAAAGCATTCTGTAGTGTCTCATTGCTCCTTTATCTGTTTAAAAACTTTAGTTTGTGGCTTTTTGTAGTGTTTACTGTCTGTTGGCTAATGCTTTAGTATTGTCCTAGTTCAGAATTGCTGGCTCTGGGCTTGTATGTTTATACAGTGATTGTTCAAAGCACGTGAACAGGCCATCTTGAATTAGCTGAAGCCTTTCTTTCCTTGGCTAGATTGTGTTAATTGGCTGCTGACTAGTGGGGGCTGGTTCTTCTGTGTTTTTGAAAAAAAAAGTTGTCAAAGGTTGTATATTCTGGTATTTAAGCCCTAACTTTGAGAGGGTTTCTGTCTATACACACTGAGAAGAGTGGAGGAGAGGTGTTGTCTACACCTCTTAGCTGAGATATATAAGTATCCTTTGTTTTCGATCATTTATACTGATTATTTATTCTAGCAATTTATATATAGCACTTTTTATTGCCTGCTGCATAGTTTTTGAGTGTATTTTATTGCTATTAACTAATCTGCATGGGTAACTGATTTGTTTGCAGTTAAAAAGCATTCTTTAGAGTCTCTTTGCTCCTTTATCTTTTTAAACACTTTCATTTTGTGGCTTTATGTAGTGCTTACTGTCTGAAGGCTAATGCTTTAGTATTGTCCTAGTTCAGAATTTTTGGCACTGGGCTTGTTTGTTTATAAAGTGATTGTTCAAAGCACATGAACAGGTCATCTTGAAATAGCTGAAGCCTTTCTTTACCTTGGCTAGAATGTGTTAATTGGCTGCTGGCTAGTGAGGGCTGGTTCTTTTGTGTTTTTGTAACAAAAAAAAAAGTTGTCTAAGGTTGTATCTTCTGGTATTCAAGTCCTACATTTAGAGAGTTTCTGTCTATATGCACTGATCAGAGTGGAGCAGAGGTGTTGACTACAACTCCTAGCTGAGATATATAAGTATACTGTTTTTTTCGATTATTTATTCTGATAATTGTTTCTAGCAATTTATATATAGCACAATTTCTTGCCTGCTGCATAGTTTTTAAGAATTTTTTTATAGCTAATAACAAATCTGCACAGGTAACTGATTTCTCTGTAGTTAAAAATGCATTCTGTAGAGTCTCATTGCTCCTTATCTGTTAAAACACTTTAATTGTGCGGCTTTCTGTAGTGCTTACTGTCTGTAGGCTAATGCTTTAGTATTCTTCTAAATCAGAATTACTGACTCTGGGCTTTTTGTTTATACAGTGATTGTACAAAGCACATGAACAGGCCATATTGAATTAGCTGAAACCTTTCTTTCCTTGGCTAGATTGTGTTAATTGGCTGCTGACTAGTGGGGGCTGGTTCTTTTGTGTTTTTGAAAAAAAAAAGTTGTCTAAGGTTGTATCTTCTGGTATTTAAACCCTAACTTTGAGAGGACTTCTGTCTATACACACTGAGCAGATTGGAGGAGAGGTGTTGACTACAACTCTTAGCTGAGATGTATAAGTATCCTTTTTTTTTCCGATCATTTATACTGATTATTGTTTCTAGAAATTTATATATAGCACTTTTTATTGCCTGCTGCATAGCTTTTGAGTGTATTTTTATTGCTATTAACTAATCTGCACGGGTAACTGATTTGTTTGAAGTTAAAAAAACATTCTGTAGAGTCTCATTGCTCCTTTATCTTTTTAAACACTTTTATTTTGTGGCTTTATGTAGTGCTTACTGTCTGAAGGCTAATGCTTTAGTATTGTCTTAGATCAGAATTGCTGGCTCTGGGCTTGTTTCTGTAGACAGTGATTGTACAAAGCACATGAACAGGCAATCTTGAATTAGCTGAAGCCTTCCTTTACC
Source organism: Protopterus annectens (assembly GCF_019279795.1). NCBI lineage: Eukaryota > Metazoa > Chordata > Ceratodontiformes > Protopteridae > Protopterus > Protopterus annectens. The sequence goes on along the minus strand of NC_056729.1, from coordinate 1,134,148,930 downwards.
TTGGCTAGATTATTTTAATTGGCTGTTGACTAGTGGGGGCTGGTTCTTTTGTGTTTTTGTAAAAAAAAAAAAAAAAAGTTGTCTAAGATTGTATCTTCTGGTATTTAAGCCCTAACTTTGAGAGGGTTTCTGTCTATACACACTTAGCAGAGTGGAGGAGAGGTGTTGACTATAACTCTTAGCTGAGATTTATAAGCATCCTGTTTTTTTTTTGAATATTTATACTGATTATTGTTTCTAGCACTTTACATATAGCACTTTTTATTGCCTGCTGCATAGTTTTTGAGTGTATTTTTATTGCTATTAACTAATCTGCGTGGGTAACTGATTTGTTTGCAGTTAAAATAGCATTAAATAGCGTCTCATTGCTCCTTCACCTGTTTAAAAATTTTCATTTTGTGGCTTTCTGTAGTGTTTACTGTCTGTGGGCTAATGCTTTATTATTCTCCTTGTTCAGAATTGACGGCTCTGGGCTTGTTTGTTTATACAGTGATTGTTCAAAGCATATGAACAGCCATCCTGAATTAGCTGATGCCTTTCTTTATCTTGCTAGATTGTGTTAATTGGCTGCTGGCTACGGGGGGCTGGTTCTTTTGGTTTTTTGTAAAAAAAAAAAAAAAATACTTGTCTAAGGTTCTATCTTCTGGTATTTAAGCCCTAACTTTGAGACAGTTTCTGTCTATACACACTGAGGAGAGTGGAGGATAGTTGTTGACTACAACTCTTAGCTGAGATATATAAGTATCCCTTTTTTTCGAATATTTATACTGTTTATTGTTTCTAGCAATTTATATATAGCACTTGTTTTGCCGGCTGCATAGTTTTCAGTGTATTTTTATTGCTATTAACTAATCTGCACGGGTAACCGATTTGTTTGCAGTTAAAATAGCATTAAATAGCGTCTCATTGCTCCTTCACCTGTTTAAAAATTTTCATTTTGTGGCTTTCTGTAGTGCTTACTGTCTGTGGGCTAATGCTTTATTATTCTCCTTGTTCAGAATTGATGGCTCTGGGCTTGTTTGTTTATACATTGATTGTTCAAAGCATATGAACAGGCCATCCTGAATTATCTGAAGCCTTTCTTTATCTTGCTAGATTGTGTTAATTGGCTGCTGGTTAGTGGGAGCTGGTTCTTTTGTGTTTTTGTAATAAAAAAAAAGTTGTCTAAGGTTGTATCTTCTGGTATTTAAGCCCTAACTTTTAGAGAGTTTCTGTCTATACACACTGATCAGAGTGGAGCAGAGGTGTTGACTACACCTCTTAGCTGAGATATATAAGTATCCTTTTTTTCGATCATTTATACTGATTATTGTTTCTAGCAATTTATATATAGCACTTTTTATTGCCTGCTGCATAGTTTTTGAGTCTATTTTTATTGCTATTACCTAATCTGCATGGGTAACTGATTTGTTTGCAGTTAAAAAATTATTCTGTAAAGTCTCATTGCTCCTTTATCTTTTAAAACACTTTCATTTTGTGGCTTTATGTAGTGCTTACTGTCTGAAGGCTAATGCTTTAGTATTGTCCTAGTTCAGAATTGTTGGCTCTGGGCTTGTTTGTTTATACAGTGGTTGTTCAAAGCACATGAACAGGCCATCTTGAATTAGCTGGAGCCTTTCTTTACCGTGAGTAGATTGTGTTAATTGGCTGCTGGCTAGTGGGGGCTGGTTCTTTTGTGTTTTTGTGAAAAAAAAGTTGTCTAAGGTTGTATCTTCTGGTATGTAAGCCCTAACTTTGAGAGGGCTTCTGGCTATACACATTGAGCAGAGTGGAGGAGAGGTGTTGGCTACAACTCTTAGCTGAGATATATAAGTATCCTTTTTTCTCGATCATTTATACTGATTTTTGTTTCTAGCAATTTACATATAGCACTTTTTATTGCCTGCTGCATAGTTTTTGAGTGTATTATTATTGCTATTAAATAATCTGCATGGGTAACTGATTTGTTTGCAGTTAAAAAAGCATTCTGTAGAGTCTAAATTCTCCTTTATCTGTTTAAAAACTTTCATTTTGTGGCTTTCGGTAGTGCTTACTGTCTGTAGCCAAATGCTTTAGTATTGTCCTAATTCAGAATTGCTGGCTCTGGTCTTGTTTTTTTATACAGTGATTATTCAAAGCACATGAGCAGGCCATCTAGAATTAGCTGAAACCTTTCTTTACCTTGGCAAGATTGTGTTAATTGGCTGCTGGCTAGTGGGGGCTGGTTTTTTGTGCTTTTGTAAAAAAAAAAAAAGTTGTCTAAAGTTGTATCTTCTGGTATTTAAGCCCTAACTTTGAGAGGGTTTCTGTCTATACACACAGTGCAGAGTGGAGGAGAGGTGTTGACTAAAACTCTTGGCTGAGATATATAAGTATCCTGTTTTTTTTCAATTATTTATACTGATTACAGCTTCTAGCAATTTATATATAGCACTTTTTATTGCCTGCTGCATAGTTTTTGAGTGTATTCTTATCGCTATTAACTAATTTGCATGGATAAGTGATTTGTTTCCAGTTAAAAAAGCATGATGTAGAGTCTCATTGCTCCTTTATCTGTTTAAAAACTTTCATCTTGTGGCTTTCTGTAGTCCTTACTGTCTGTAGTCTAATGCTTTAGTATTGTCCTAGTTCAGAATTGCTGGCTCTGGGCTTGTTTGTTTATACAGTGATTTTAAACCAAAAAAATTTTG